>NW_026000068.1:11187521-11260968 GCF_001458135.2 Marmota marmota marmota
GAGCTCCAGCCTGCGGCGCGCGTGCGGCTCCAGCGCGGCCCCCACGCTCCACATGAGCGCGAACACGAACAGCCGGCCCAGGTGCTCGGGGCCCAGCTCCCCGCCCTGCTCCTGGGGAGGCAAGAAGCACGCGGGTACTCGGTCACTCGGTTGTCAAACCAAAACTTGGCTCAGTGAAAACAATGCACCTGGAAAGGGTCAGTGTTCCCTCCCCCAAAACAAGAACAAGGGAAAGATGAATACAGCCGGGGACAAATAAGGAACTTCTTTAGGAACACCCGGTTTTGTTTTGTTGTGTTGTTGTTGTTTCTTTGGTTTTGTTGTTGTTGTTGCTTTTTGTTTTTTAATAAATTAGGGATATTTTACTAGATGACTTTTATCAACCAGCAGCAAAATTGTAAATCCATGGCTTGCTTTTTGTGGGGAGTGAGGAGGTGGAGATATTAAAGAAAGAAGGAAGGGAGGAAGGGAGGAAGGAAGGAAATACAAAATAGGCGGATCCACATTTCAAACAGCCCCCCCCAACACACACACACACACACACACACACACACACACTGTAACCAAATCTACTCAAATATCATGTTCTCTACACAGTGTGGCTCAGTCAGTAGGAAAGAAATTCTCCCTGAAGTGGAACAGCGCACCTTCGGAGGGATCAGGCCCTGCAGCATGTCCACGCTCTGCCTGATCACGAAGGCCTCCAGCAGCTCCATCTTGTACTCCAAGTTCTGAATGCTGAAGCGGTACAGCTCTGGGAAAGACTCCGTGTACAGCTGGCGCAGCACTTGAGCTTCTTGAGGCGGGCGTTGCTTAAGAAATCCCTGTGAGTTCACAAATTAGTACATGAATTCAATCTATTAGCAACCGGAAAATGACCACTTGGGGACAAATGTCAATAATAATAATCATAATAATAGCAATTATATTAGCAATAATAATATCCAATGGCTATACTGCACTTAGGATGTGCCAGGTCTTGCTATAAACTATCACATATTAATTCATTTAATCTTCATGCAACTCTGTGAGGTAGGAGCTATTATTATGCCCCTTTTACAGAAGAGGAAAGAAACCCAGAAAGATCAAGCAATAGCTCAGCATCCCACAGTTGGTAGGTGGCTAGGCCAGAACTCAAACCCAGAGTGTGCATCCACACCACCAGCACTACACTACACAACCCGCCAGGCCTTGAGGCTAAGCTGGAGAAGCAGCCTTCAACTGATTCAAAAATATGCTAGAAGCAAATGAGGAGGCAGGTATCTTCATGGAAATAACTCAGAAAGGAAAGGAAATTTAAAAAAAAAAAATGAGCAAAGGAAATTCACCCACATTTTTTAAATGGGAAGCAAAAATTTACCACAATTCCTCGTTTCTTTTAATTTTTTCAAGTTTAATCAATGAACAATACAGAAAAATACTGAAGTATATTCAAGAAAGTGGAAAAATTCAGCTATTTGGGGAACACCATGCTAAGAAAGTACATGTCATTCATAAAACACCACTTGACAGGTAACATTTTGTTAAGATGAGGCAAGTTCTCTTCAGTCAAGAAAACAGCTCAATGCTCCAAGAAACAACAGAGGTCACTGAACAGAAGCAATAAAATTCCCATTCTGAATTATTCATTAATTCATGAATTTACCATGATTCCACCTCAACCAAAACATAACACTTTCTAGTTGATGGGACCAAAAACAGACATTCACTAGGACAGGTAACCAGCCTGCCTCCCTGCAGCTGAGGACACCCTGCTCCATGGTCTGCCTGCCGATAATTCTCTGGAGCCGGCCTGCACTGCTGTCAAGATTTTCAGTGTATTGCTGGTGAATCGCATTTCTTCCTAATCATGTCCAAGAGAAAATTTCCTTCTTTAAAAGCATAGCAAAATATTATTAGGTAGATATACCATCAATGTAAAGGTCTTAATCAGCCTCAATCTGTAGGGCCTATAATAGGAGCTTATTTTACAGCAGCAAACTCGAAATATTTATTACCTAGTACTTTAAAAATATTTTTCAAAAAACCCTTGTGAAATTGAAGTATTTGAGAAAAAGCACATAAATATCTTTTCACTCAGAGTTTACAACTACTGGAAATAATTAAAAAAAAAAAAAACAGGAAGAAAGAAAGATCTATTTTGCTTTTAGAAACAAGAAGCCCTGGGTCTTCTCCCCCAGCGTTCTAATTTGGTAGAATGGGGATGTGATAAATCATCTCTATTTTAAAAATCTGTCATTATTAATTACTTTTGCAAAACTAAAGAACTCTTGTTCTTTAGTTTCTTCCATGAACAGGTAATTTAATTGTAAAATATGAAATTTCTTGTAGTATCCTTAGTGACATAGTCAACCATGTCAACATCACTTTGCCATACACTCCACTCCTTCACATCTTAACACTCTCCAAATCTAAACCCCTTGCAACACAGAGTTGTATAACCTTAGGAAAGACATTAATAAAATAAATAAATAATAAATATAAAAATAAATAATAAATATAAAAATGAAAGTAAAAAAATATAGCGGCAATATAAAATAAATATCTCCTTTAAGAATTTTCCAATAAAATCATCTTCAAATATGTGCGTGTATAAATGAATATGATAAATTGGACCAAATACATCAAAAATGACTTGCTGCATGGTTTATCGAATAAACACTTTGCCTTACATTATAGGATTAATTAATAAAATATCTAATTATACCAAGTATTTTATTATTAATCTAATCCTAATTGGTATATTCTAGAGTGGACTGGTGATAATAAAATAATATACCTAAATCATGAAAGGAGAGAGATTATCTAAAATATCATTTCCAAATATAAACTTAAAACTAATGTTATAACTACTGAATCTCATAAAAATTCTTTATAGGCAATTTTAACAAATTGTCTTCAAGTTAATATTCTAAGATGGTTATTCCCAAACTTTATGTGAATGAGTACCTTTTAAAAATATCATGAATCCCTGAATGAAGTCAAATTAAATTTTACTTATTCAGTCCTCAGACAGAGTTTGGCAGGATTATTGATTCACTGCAGGCCTGGCAATTACCTGGAAATCACGGTTCTAAAGTGATTAGGAGAGCACTAAGGAGCCTGAGAGGGGCAATCAGGGCTTGAATGTCGCAGTGTATTCAAGGGTCTTCCATCAACATTAGCATAAAAAGGCAATTAGGCTGCCAGCTGCAGGAAAATCTGCACACACATTCAAAGAATGCTAAAGGGTCTGTTTTCCTTTGTAATTATACAAAAGAAGCAGTCAATCATACCTCAAGAATGGGACTCCAATCAAGGATAGAAGAACTCATGAAAACCATTCCATTTCTTGAGACAGTAGCCGGAGAAGCATTGTCAATGTTATGAGGTTCAAAAATGATCTTGCAATTTGGAGCCATAGGAATCCGATCGCCATTGGCAAGGGTTAGCGTTTTATTATCATCCAGGACAGAATTCAGATTTTCAATCCAGATAGCGTCGACTGGACCATCAAGAACTATCCAGATATGCTCCCCTAGAATGCCCCACCAGGGGGGAAAGCATACACACACATGTGCATATATACATAGCTATAGAGCTGGAAGAAGGACTGCAATTTGAAATAATTTCATTACTTTTAAATAAAGCTTTGATCCAAATGATTATTGTAGCGATTTTAGCACATTGGACTTCTACAGTTTTTTTATATATAGCAATTACATAAGGGTCCATAATCAAATTTTAAAAATCATTTATTCATTGGACACATACTCATTAAGCACCTTCCATGGGTCCGACCGCACCATCCTAGGGCCTGGGGATACTGAGGCAAATAAAACAACATCCTGCCTTCAAAGAGCTTTCAACTAAGGGTAGAAAAGACTGTCAAACAAATAAGTAGAGGAAAAAATATATAAGAAAAATTAAGCAGGTAAAAGGATTAGGGTGCCATTTTAGATAAGACAGTCAATGGAAGATTCCAGAAGGAAAATAAAGAATAGAAAGATCTAGGGGTAGAATTTTCCAGACAGTGGAACTAGAAAGTGTGAAGGCCCTGAGCAGGAATAAGTTTAAAGTAATGCAAAGGACTGAATACTTTTTCCCCTCAAAATTCATATTTCAAAATTCCAACTCTCAAGGCGATGGTCTTAGAATGTACAACTTTGAGAGATGATTTGACCATAAAAGAGGAGCCCTTAGCAATGGGGTTGGTGTCCTTGTAAAAGAGAGGGAACTCTTGCTCCTTCTGCCACTTGAGAACAAAGGAGTTAGCAGTCTGCAACCTGGAAGAAAGCCCCCTGAGAGTCAAGCCTTGCAGGTACCCTGATATCAGACTCTCAGCCTCCGAAACTGAGAAATAAGCCTCTGGTTGGTGATAAACCACCCATTCTGTGGTATTGCATTATTGCAGCCCAGACAGATGAAGACAAGTGAATATATACCAAGCAGTAAGACGCTGAATCGGACTGGCAAGAAGAGGAGAAAGGGAGAAGTGTGTGAGTGCTCTGGGAAACACAAGTAGGGCCAGACAGGCAGAGGTGTGGAATAAATTCTAGTATGCACAGGTTAATGTCCAGAGCCCAGCAGAACTGCTGAGTTGGCTGAGGTTAAAATGTGGAAGCCATCAGCTTAGAGGTGGCATTTATAATGATGGGACTGGGTAAATTTCTTCTAACTGCAAAGTGTAGACAGAGACCAGAGGTCTGAAGGCAGAGGCAAGGCAACATTTAGATTCCTGGTGGGGGTCTCCTTTGCTGGACCCTCCATCACCTGTCCACAAAGCAGAAGTGAGAGGAGAGCCAGCAGGATGGGGGATGCCAAGGCCAAGTGAGTAAAGGCTGAAATGTTCTATTTCAAATACAATGCTTTGAGAATGCTAATCAAGGCCACTGGACTAGCAAGGGAGTAAAACCATGGTGATCTAATCACAAGTCACTTTGAAAGCAAAAAGCACCTGTTGCCTTTTCAAGAGAGAGAGAAAATCCTCTCCTAGCCCTTCTTTTTGAACTTGGGTCATGAGATCTGCATTGACACTGGAGTCTTGGAACAAATAAAAAAACAATCTCTAAGCACTCTTCAGAAGTGGAACATCTTGATTTCTCTTCTGACAACTGATACTAGTTCAATGAGCTGCATTCCACATGAGCACCTCATTGGCTCTGCCTTCAACAGACCCTGTGGTGCAGAAGGTAGCCTCAGGAGGTGAGCCCGACAGCTATCCTTCTCCTGTGTTCTTCCTGCTCCTGCGGCTTCCTTCCTTTACTCACTCAGAAGTGAGAAAACATGGGGAGAAGAATGGACACCACCATCCATCTGAGTTTGCACTCTGAGAACACTGGGTTCAATTTGCAGCATGCATAAGCAAGATGCTGCTCAGACTGAGCCACTTGCCCTTACTGTCTGTTTAAACAACCCAACACCAGTGTCCATCTTAAACAGAATAATTTTCAAGTTCAATATAGACTTCATTTTTGACAGATACGATTTTCTCTCCAAAGAAGCTCATTTTCTCTTGTGATTTTATAGCAGAATCAGTATTTTTAAATTGACTGTACATAACTAAAAGTAACATTTTAAAAATATTCAATGAAAAGTTAGGATAGAATCACTTTATTCAATACTATCAAATTTTTCTTAACAGCTTTTTCCATCTATTTTTTTCTAAGATATCATAGGGATACAGAAATATTGTTTCAAAAACTATTCTTTCAAATGGGAGGTTTAAATATATGAATCAATAATTTCATTATTTCAACATTCACAGATATCAAACTGATTTATGACTTCTTAGTCTTGACTAATGTATTATATGGAGGATTCTATTGCTTTAATAATTCTATCCAGCCACCAAGGATTTTATTTAGAAGTGCATGTTAAAAATAATACTTGTAATTCATCTTCTACCTTTCTTAGCTCTCAGCGTTTTCCTCCAAAGGGTAGAAAATATTCCATCAGTCCAGTCATTTGTGGCCACATCAAGCCGACCAAACATCTGTGGGGCGGTAATTGCTTTGGGATTCATCCTCATTTCCCGGTGTGGTTTTCCACAATCTATAGCAAGTAAATCCAGATTTTAAACATCTCAGATGTGCAATGAACTGTCATTAAGCAACATAGCACAAAACTGTGGTGTAGCGTCAGCAAGTGCTCAAAATATGAAAAATGTAAAATTATATGGAAAAGATATGTCATGTGCATCCCAAACTATCATAATTAGCCTCATTGTACTTTGTTGACTAAAGCACATTTTTATCTCTGTAAAGAAAACTACATATTGCTTAAGGGATTGAAAGGGTACCATTCGGGAATTATGAAGGTGCTACTATAATCTAGACCTTCTCTAAATTTCACAGCTCAGGGTATCTTCAGTTTGTGGCATATTAGATTAAATCTTGTGCCTGAAATATCAGCTAGAAAATGCCTCCACCTCTCCGTTATCAGCTTTAGTTTTCTGATACCTTTTCTTGCTTATCTTGGAAAAGATAAAATAAATGAATTTTGTATGCATCGAGGACTTTTGTGGCCATCTTCAAGAAATGCATTTGAATCTTTCAAATCCTCAAAGTACTTTTAAATGGGCTGGAAGTTTGCACATAAGGGACTGTAGTTAGTGAGTAGAAGAGTGAAGAAAATTATTTAAAGTGTAAAATCATAAAAATAGATGCTGAAATATTACATAATTGTGTGAAGATCAGATAATACAACCATACCTAGATATGCACATGAGAAACGATATTACATTAAATCCCACTGTGATGGTTAATTTCTTTATGTCACTCTGACTGACCCCAGTGTGCCTAGATTAAACATTATTTCTGGGTCAATCTATGAATAAATGGTACCTTTTTAATCCCTTAACCAATATGCAGTTCTGGATAGGAATAGCATTGGAATCTGTGGCCTCAGTAGATCTTCCTCCTGCGTATGTGTGGTTATCATCCAATCTGTTGAGGGCCCCCACAAAACAAAATGCAGAGGATAGAGGAAGACACCCCTTTTTCTTCTTTTTTTTATTTTTTTTTTTTATTGTTGGTTGTTCAAAACATCCCTTTTTCTTCTTGAGTACGCCTTTGAGCTAAGACAGTTCATCTCATCTTCTCCAGCCCTCAGAGTAAGATATGAGTCATTAGTTCCCCTTGATCTCTGGGACTAATTTACATCTCCAGCTTTCCCTGGCCTCTAGTTTGTAGATGGCAGATAGGGGGACTTCTTGGCCTCCTTCAGCACACAAGTCAATTACTCATTAGAAGTCTATACACACATGTGAGTGTGTGTCCGTGTGTGTGTGTGTCTGTGTGTCTGTGTGTGTGTGTGTGTCTGTCTGTCTTAGTGATCTGTTTCTCTGGAGAAAAGAGAACGTTTTCCTGACTAAAACATGCAGTTAGGAAATTGGACAATATTTCTAATTTTTGCAAATCACAAAAACAACTTGGGCAATTCTTTCTGATATTTTATGGTGCTGAAGTTCAACAGAGCTGCCATTCAGCTTTAACAACTGATGACTTCCATAACACTCTGGCAACACCATATTCTTTCTTTCTTCCAAATCTCATCACACGTCACAAAAGGACAGCAAAATCTCACAGTGGGGCTAGGGTTGTGACTCAGTGGCAGAGCATTTGCCTAGCACGCGAGAGGCACTGGGTTCAATCCTCAGCACCACATGAAAAATATAAATACATAAAGTTCTTTTTTAAAAAAATCTTACAGTGTATGACACTTTCACAAAGGAAAAATTGGACTTGGTCTGTTGCACACAAAAGAAGAGAAACTATGGAGATTTATTTCATGATGGAACAGGTAGAATTTTTATCATTTTTATTAAGATGCCACCACATTCTCATAAGAGCACTCTAAGGAACAGCGCTTGACTTTTACAATGTTGATTAGATTAATTCATCTTGCTTCTCCTAGCATCTCTTGACCTTCCTGGACTCTGCCTTGGTGTAGGCACCTCTTAATTGCTGTCACCTTCTTATGGACTCCAGATTGCCCCTGCTGCCCCTTATCTGCTCTTCCATGATCATCAGATGGCCTTCCACCCACAGGGTGATCATGCCCCTCCCCCGCTCGGTGGCTTCCCTTCACCTACAGAACAAAACTCCATGCTTAGTGTGAGTCACACAGCCCCTCATGCCACCCAGTGCCCTACCTGAGACCCATCTAAAAGCAGACCTGAAACAAGGACTTGGACTCTGGGAATTTCAGATGAAGGGATAGACAGACCAAGACAATAAATCAGAGAAGGCAATAAAAAGGTGCATTGAATAGGTCAAAGATAAAAAAAGAAAGACAAGAGGTGGGACACTTGCCATGGGGTCTTCTCCCATTGGTTGATAGAATGGCTGCCTCAGAAACATTATTTCCCACCAACCCTGACTTCTAGGCTGGGCTAGTTCCCTGCTTCAACGTTCTAAGGCTCAAAATCTGGGAGACATTCTGAAGCTGGTGGGGGTCTGGAGGGCTCTCCAACACAGCTGCATCTACAGCAGGGGAGGGCCAAAGAGTGGCACTGGATGCCAGCTGCACCTTCCATACCTGCATAACCAGCTTCATCACCCACACTCCCACCCCATGAACAAAGGGCACTTCATCCACACCAAAGCACTTCCAGATGTCTCATGCTCTCTTCAGTCCTTCCTACCTGTAGACTCTTCTTTCTGCTAAAAATATCTTTATCCATTTGCTGCTCAAGCCTCAGATGAAGTAGCACCTGCTCTGTAAGACACTTAGCAAAGTGTCCAGTCTCCTTGGCCTCTGTTCACAGCATAATGTCCAAAGCTTGCTCATAGCAGTTCCTTGTTGAGTTATAGTTATCTATGCCTAGGTTTGTTCCCCCAGCCACACTGCAGTCACCTTAAAAACAGAGGCATGCTTTCTCATACCTGTTTTCCTACTGCTAGTATACCTGGCAGAACTTCAAAGTCCAGAACATTAAAATTATGTGATGATCAAACCACAACTTTATCAGGGAACAAACACCCAGGTTGTGTAGTAGAAATTCTACCCCATTGTCCTCTGTCTTTTGGATAATTAAAATTTTCAGCAAGAAACAATGTGTTACTGAGGATAACAAATGTTTTCCTTATGTCCCAAAACCAAGTGTTGGGTTAAGAAATAATCTAATAATTAATTCACCTTTGCAAGGATCGTGTCCAAAATCAATGATACCATGTGGACTACATAATTTAGATATATTATATACAGAGTATTCATACTGTTTAAAATTTAGCACTTAATTTTGTTCAAGTCATTACACCAGGTGCATTTACAAGTTTATTCTTAGCACAAAACAGCTTCACAACTATAATGAAAATACTGAGCATACTTTTCAGAGGGAAAACACAATTTTTAAAACTATAAAATCCCCAGACAGAATCTTAATAGCATACATGAAAAATCTCATGATAAACCTGGCAGGTGTGAGTTCTATTTTCGTGGAGGTAGGTGCTGGCTAGGAGCAGAGTCTGTTTCCATCTTAGAACATTCTGGCAGAGTTCTGATGCACAGAATTCACATCCTCCAACAACTGAGGGGACAGAGACTACATCCAACACACACAGGGACCTAAATTAAATACTGGCAAGCTCCAGCAGCCACCAACAATGCACCAGTATCTGCACACTGCAGCTCCATGAGCTGACCCAAAACCCAACCAACACCTTTATCCTGTGGGATGACATGGAGCATTCCAACAGCCAAAGTTCTATGAAATTTTGGAAGTTGGCTCTTTCAGAGCTAAGGGCTGCTGATATATTTATAAATAATAATAAATATCTGATGAAAAACAGGGAGCAAAAAATAATCATAAACATGGCAATATCATTATCCTTAGAGGACCCAAGGTGAGTGGCTTAGAAAGAAGACAACTAGGGACACTGTGCTTGGCCTTGGCATTTGCCACTAGTGCATTTGTTCGTTTAACCCCACCAGATCTGATTAAAGTGGGGAGGCAGTTTATGATCAGGATGATTTTCCACACATCAGAGCTGAGACTGAAATTTTATTTTATTTATTGGGAAGTAGAATGCTGCATTATGTTTTCATTGGGAAGTAGCATGGTGTGTTGGGAAAGGTCTGCATTTTTGTTAGTGAGTCTTAACCTTAACTCTGAGTCCCATTGCTTACCATCCTTCTGACTTGGAGCATTTCCAAATTTGAGTCTTGGTATTTGTATAAAATGGGGATAATAATGGGCACCTCTCAAGATCATCATGAAAATCAAATGACATAGCATTTGTAAAACAAATAGCACTGTGAAAATGTCACGTTAAAAATGCTTCCTCTCTCTGGTCCATTAGTGTAATACATTATCTCTTAAATGCACCTAATAATCAGTAAAGCAGCCTTCCGTCCTATAAAATATGTTCGTGCATCTGCCTGCATGTCCCTAGTGGGCATTCAAGTGTGTTACAACTGTTTAAATGTGTAATGAAATTGGCAGCCGTACCTGACATGGCCTTCATCAAGGTGTGGATGCAGGTGGTTTTCCCTGCTCCACTAGGCCCCAGGGTCATCATTCCATGCCTCACCCTCTGCGTCTCAAACAGCTGGATGACTTTCAGTTTCCAAGGAGGATGGTTGATTAAGCCAGCTTCTTCCACCTGAAACAACGAAACCCCACATTGGCCGACATTCACAATGATGTGACTTACTATCGTGCTTTAGAGATGCATAGACACAGGAGCGGGAGAAGGAGCAGGAGATTGGCATTGAGTGGATATAGAGTCTGCAAAGATAAAAAAAACTTCTGAAGGCAAATGGAAGGGATATCTGAACAATGTGAATGTCCTTAATGTCACTGACTGCACACTTCAAAATGTTTAAAGTAATAATTTGATGGTGTGTATTTCACCACAATAAAAAAAAACATATTGTACAAAAAATATACACAGACAAAAATCAGGCTGAGTGTAACTAAAACATCCCATACTAATAAGACACATCTGCATTTCTCTTTGGGAATTGAAAACATATTCACATTTTTTGAATGTACAAGTAAGGAACAACTTTAGAATAAAGACTCAGTGTAAAATGTATTTTGAATGTTTAATTTGAAAGATGATATTTATAATAGAAAAGTGGATGACATACCAGATTGTTTGAAGTTCCATATAAATTTCAACTGTCTTTCTAGTTTCTATAATAGCTATATCTACATAGTTTCTATCTACCAAATTGCAGAGTATGAAAGTTATCACTATTCTAGGATTAACCTTCAATACAAGACGATGAGATTATTACTATTGAAATCTTCATGATACAACTAAGGAAACTGAGGCCGAGAGTGACTGAACAATCTCCCAAGATGTTCAACTTGTAGCTCTCAAGTTGAGATTTGAGCCCAAATGTTCTGCTCCAAGATCCATGCATGGCTTAACCATCATGCTATGCTTAAATTCACTATAAATGATTTTTATTTTATTTAAATAACTTTGAATAATAATCACACATTATTTATGCCATGTATTTGCTCTTCAGATTTTTCATGCACTACAAATAACTAATATAAGCCATCTTTTTTTTAAATTTATTTTTTGGATTTAGGTGGATACAATATCTTTATTTTATTTTTATGTGGTGCTGAGGATTGAGCCCAGAGCCTCATGCATGCTAGGTGAGCACTCTACCACTGATCCATAACCCCAGCCCTAATATAAACCATCTTATAATTACTTGATACTTATTTCTTTCGGTAGTGCTACAAATTCAGCCAAATGATGAGGAAACTCAGACATTTATATACTAATTTTAAGCAAAACATATATCAAATGCTACTGCATTCTATTTTTATTGCAAATGTTTTCAAGGAACTAAAATGCATCTTATAAATATGAACAAATCACCTACTTTTAGAAACAACTTTTTATTTCCAAACCCTTCTTTATGAGAAATAAAATTGAGGCACAAGGTCTTGTAATTAATTTCCATTCATGGAAAGACTGTAAAAATTAAACAGCAGCAAGTACCATGGGAAATCCAGACCCGGAATGGTATGCATAGGGTAGTGGATCCCTCCACCCAGAGCCTAAGGAACAAATCTCAAGAACAATAGCTGAGAGGCCACATAAGTCCACTGCAAGTAACACTCAGAGACAGGAGTCTGGAGACCACAGCAATGTGGCAAATGCCAAGGCCAAGCACAGAGCCACGCCACACATGAGCAAGGCAACCATCTGATTGCCTGTCCACTGATGGCCATATTACCTGTCCACTGATGGCCATATTACCTGTTCACTGATTGCAATATTACCTGTCTGCTGATTGCCATCTCCAGTTCAGGGTAACCTGCCTTGTCCAGAAGGATATTTGGAAAGAGATCTTCAATTAAACTCAAAAATAATGGTTCATCCTCATCAATCTAAAAAAGAAAAGAAAGGAAAATCAGACTATTTGAGCAGCAACATAAGAATATATCGATAAATAAAAATACCCAACATGGTCCAAGTTATTTCTGTATTAATAATTCATGAACTATCATTACCATTAATAAATACCACCTTCATCAAAGTCGAGTAATATTCTTCTCATCTTTACCATAATTTTCTTAAAAATTTAAAACTGAGAAATGAAGAAAGTAGAAAGGAAATACCATCTGCATGACAACCTTTCCACAAAATACCTAGTTAGGTAGATGTGATGGTTAACATGAATTGTCACCTTGATTGGAGTGAGAGATGCCCAAGGTTAAGAGGCTTCTGGGTGTCTCAGTGACGAGATTTCTAAAAATTAGTTGCATGTGGTTGGCAAACTGAGGCAGAGATTCACCCTAAGTGTGCACAACACAGTCCAATAGTTTGTACTTATAAATAATGCCCAATAAAAATGGATTTTTATACAAGATGACAGCATGATCAAGTTTTATTTCAAAATAAATTCATGAACCAAATTAATTCATGAATTTCCTACTATCTCTCATTTAAAAAATTTTTTTTTAGTTTAAATTGGGAAACATGGACTATAGTATGTACTATATTAGTCAGGGTTCTCTAGATAAACAGAACCAACATACCTGTGTGATGGTAAAAAGGAGTATAAAAAGGAGGATAAATAGAGTATAAAATTATTACACATTTGTGAAATTTAATAAATTTTTCTACCAGTCTCCATAGACTGAGGAAGGCAAGAGTAGTTGAACAAGACAAAAATGATTTAAGGTATTTGGAAACTTACTTAACATGTGCATTTTTTAAAAACCCACTTTCATTTTTTAAATTCATTTTAATTTTTACACAAATGGAGCATAACTTTTCATTTCTCTAGTTGTACATGATGTAGAGTAACACTCTTCATGCAATCATACCCGTACATAGAGTAATAATGTCCATCTCATTCCACCATCTTTTGGAATAGACATTTTAAACTAGATAAGAGTCATTGCAAAAAGAACCTCTGAAAAAGTATAATTTGAAGCTATGTTCTCTAGCACTTTATCTGATAATTAGGCATTTCCAATAATTATTTCTAAAACTCATTTGTGCTTAATTAGTGTAACTGATATTTAAGCAGGTAGAACATTTCCATCTGTGAACCTTACCAATTTAGACAGATTCATGTCTCGTAGCACACGCATGACAATAGTAGATTCTGTATCTGTGGGGTTGGCTCTTTTTGCTGCCCCCAATGTCCGCAGAACTGACAGAATGTTACGCAGACCAAAGTCATAATGGACCTGAAGAATTTGAGAGACACTGGGCTTACTTTCAATATGAAACTATCCATGGAAACTTGAATTTGACAGAAGACAAATTTACAATAACGAACGAATGTTGATTTTCCTTTTAAAACTTCATACAAAGAATAGAGCAATAAATTTCTTTATTTATATACTTTTTGGGCAAATAGCAAAAATCCAAAAACTCTTCCCACGTATCATCATTAGCTTAAGCCCTTAGATGAGAACGAACAGATACATGGAGACAGAAAAATGTGCACATTTCCTTGTAAAGTACAGATGTCCCCCTCTAACAACTTCTTAATCACACATGGGAAAATGTATTCATGTCTCTAAAGCTAAAATTCAGAACCAGCATTAAACTGGACCTCAGTCGTGACCATGTCACACCTCCGCCCCCACAACACACACATGACTTTTTACTAATAAGCAAGAAGATGGGGCAATGGAGGAGGAGGAGGAGGAACAGCTGCACTTCAGGATTACCTGGAGGAGGAAGCAGGAGGGTAAATCAGAAAGCCGAGCCCCGGGTTTGTCCTGGGTATGTGTTTGTGAAAGCTCCATCCTGCTAAATTTCAGCATATGTAAAGTGGATGATTAAAATCCAGTTACCCAACCACTGTGGAAAACAGGATGGTGATCCTTCCAAAAGTTGAAAAGATCCCTACCATATGAACCAGCATCCCTCTTTGGAAGCATGTTCTCAAAGAGACACTCACACACCAGTATTCACAGTAGCACTAGTCACAATACCCCAATGGTGGAAGCGACCCAATGTCCACCAGCAGATGAATGGATAAGCAAAATGGGGAATCTCCACACGATGAGGTGGTATTTAGCCACAATAAGAAAGAACTCCAAGGCACACCGTGATGAACTGTGAGGACATTGTGCCAAGTCAAGTCCACAAGGATTTAACCAATGCATAAGGCATTGGTCAAATCCGTGGAAACAGAAAGTACAGTGGTGGGTACCGGGGGCGGGTGGGCAGGAAGAGGAAGCTGACGGTTGGTAGCCATAGAGGTTCCATTTTTCAAGATGAAACGTTCTGGAGATTCTTTTCATAACATTGGGAATATACTTTAAACCCCTGAACTGCACACTTAAGATAGTAAAGAGGGCAGATGTAATGTTATATATTTTTACAATATATTATATAATTTTTTGCCTATGAAAAAAACAAAAAATAAAAACTACATCATTAAGGTAAGTGGAGGAATGTGCCTCGCTCAGTAGGGGTCTTGTGGAGGATGGAGCACATCAAGCCATTCAGCCTGGGTTCCTGCCTTCGAGGAATTGGCATTCTCAGAATAACAATAAAAATAAATAAACTTTCACAAAAGCAACAGTGACTTGAAAGGGCTGGTGGGTGAACTTCCTCAGGGAAAACCTCCCAAAAGGACTGGCTCTGAGTTAAATATGTGGGTGCCAAGGGAGATTCCCAGAATGTCCACACGGGGCCGACGGTTGTGTACACATTGATCAGGTCATTTCACAACAGGTGAACATGGACCGTAGGAGTGAAGGAAGAAGTGAAGAGTCGGCAAGGGGAAGGCAGGAGTTGGTGAAGTGGGCAGCTTTCCACAGGCAAGAACAACACACAGAGTATGTGTTTCTTGGACAGAGGGAAAGATAAGGGTGAGTGAGTGAAGGAAGTGATACGCAGAGGCCAACAATGTCGGTGGCAAAAAGCAATGAGTTAGGGCCGGGCTGGCCAGGAAGGTTCACCGGCCAGGTCAGAGGCTCTGTGTGCAGCTGAGAACTCACAGCAAAGATCCGTTGAATGTAAATTGGTCCATCCTGAGAGTCTAAAAAGATTCCGATTCAAAGAAGTTGGAGACGGAAGCCTTCGGAGGTCACCTACGAAGTTGCCTGTGTTTGAAGGTGCTGTTCGTGGAACAGCCTCGGTTTGTCCAGTGCATCCGTTAGCAAGGCTTGTTATGGTTGGGATATGGGGTGTCTCCCCAAGCTCCTGTGTGACCGCAGGAGTGTTCAGAGGTGGAATGATTGGACTGTGAGAGCTGTGACTGATCAGTCCACCGTCTTTTGAATGGACTCACTGGGGGGTGACTGCAGACAGAGGGGCAGGGCTGGGGCGGGTGAGTCACGGGAGATGTGCCCTGCAAGGATCCATCCCCCCTATGCCCCGCCCTCCCTCCGTCTCTGCTTCCCAGGCACCATGAACACAGCAACTGCCACACGCTTCCATGATGTTCTGCCTCACCCTGGATCCAGAGCAATGGAGTTGGCCCACCATGAAGTAAAGCTCTGAAACTATGAGCCCAAATAAACTTTTCCTCCTCTAAGTTGTCCTTGTCAGGTATCTTGGTCATAGTGACAGAAAACTGACTAACACAATATTCTTAGTTAAAAAAAAAAATGTGACCTAATGCCTGCCTGCATCATGCCCTTGTGTGACCTTATCACCTTGAGTCTGGGCAGGACCAGTGATTTGATTCTGACATACAGCAGAGACCACAGGCTGCATGTGACTGCGTACCCATGACTATGTGAGCACTCACTGTGCTGAACCCCTTCCTTGCTGACTTTGAGAAAGCCAGAGCCATGTTGGGGAATCCCATCCGGAATGACCTACTTACTCCTAACCTGTAGGAACTGAAGGTAACTCAGGCCAATAGCAAGCAAGAAACAACCCCTCAGTTACAACCTCAAGGAGCAGGATTCTACCAACAACCTGGGTGAGCTTGGAGTAGATCACTCCCCAGCTAAGCATCAGACGAAACTGCAGCCCAGTTTGTCGGTTAGACACTGAGCCCAGGACCCAGTCACAGTGACCTCGGGCCCCCTGACACTGGGAAATAATAAATGTGTATTGTTTTCAGCCACTCTTTGTGATATGATTATTACTCAGCAATAGATAACTAACACAGGGGAACAGTATTAGTTGAAACAGTTAATTAATTAGTTAATGCAGATAACTAATACAATAGCTAATACTATGATTCATTTCATGCCTCTTAGCTCTGAAATTTCATGGTGCCTGATCCTGTTATTCCAAGCAATAGAGGAAACTAGCAGGAGTTCACAACAGGATTGTTAGCAACGCTTGGTCAGATACCTGCTGAGCTTAGAAGGCAAAAACAGAAATGTTGGGAGGCCTGGACACCATAACAATACAAATACCGTACAGGTGACATAGGTCATAAATATTAATATCCAAGTTATGTTGGCTCTTAAACCTGTCTGGACAGTATTTGCTTTATTTCTATTTTTATTTAAAGGAATTCTAATTTCTTTAAATGTCCTTCACAATAAACTATGCAGATAATATCAGTTTTCTAATGATACGCCATGTTTGGTATCAGTAAGGTACTCTGTCAACAACTGCAAACTCCAATTTTGCAAAACGGGAACATTTCACTGAATAGAACAATCCAGAGAGCCTTTCGGGAGGGACCCACCTGCTTCGAAAGCTGTTCCTCGCACAGCTTGTAGAGTGTGAAAAACTTCCTGGCCAGAACAATGTTGTCAATGAAGCCACAGCTGGCCAGCTTCACCCTTATGATGATCTGCCGGTCGGGGACCATCATGGCCACCGAGCGGAAGTTAATCTTCAAGTTTTCTGGGAGCTCCTGCCGCCCAGCATAGCCAGGATTCTAAACCAAAAACAAAACCCAAGGGTGACTGCTATGTTCCTGGGGCCATGAGCACAAAGCAGCATGACATCCGAAGATCCATTATGTACACAAAAATCCTGGAGTGACAACCAGAGGCTCATTTCCATAGCTCAACCCCCCTCCACCTGCACGGACCAAGCCATGAGCTACTCTCGGGAGCTTGGTGTAATGCCAGGGACTTTCAACCAGGAGAGAAAGTGACAGTGCCAGCTTCCATTCACGGCAAGCAGGTCGCACGTGACCACGGAGAGGAGGAAAGACCAGGCCGCTCCTCGGCGGCTTTCCCCGCGGCTCTTACCATGGTTAGAAAGAGTCCAAATTCAGGGTTCATGGTCACATTGTCTCCATCGGTAAAAATGAAAGATTTTTTACGCTCCTTTTTACACGTGAGAATAATGGAAATTTGCTGGGCCGCCACGGAGAGAACGGGCAGATCGATCCGGTTAAACTCATCGAAACAACCCCAGGATCCAGACTGGGCCAGTCCTTAGGAAGAAAATTAAATAGAAAATCCAGTTAGTGCATCATTCTGAAAATAAGGAAAAGGACATTACCCAGCTAACAAAATGAGCCAGAGATAGGTTTATTCAAAAATAAAGATGAACAAATAGTTATACAACAAGAGGCCCAAAACAGCTCCCAGATGGGTATCATCTGTAAATACTCAACCTGCACCAATAATGGGTCATTCCAACAGGCAGGCGATAGGAACACTGGACCCACACAACACTGCTAAGATTCAAGAGTCTCCAAAAGAATTTTGCAAAGTTAGAAAATAACCCTTAAAATTGACACTAAAATGTACAAAGCCAGTTGTTGAAAGTTGTTGAGTTTGTTTGTTTGTTTATCTGGGGGCTGGATCCCAGCCTCACACATTCTCACCTACTACTGAGCAACATCGCCAGACTTGAAAAATGAATCTTAAGCTATTTCACCTTCGCTGACATTTCTAATCAAGTTACCTTTAAATATGCGTCCAAGTCCTCGGAAGTCCATCTGGTCTGAGCAATTGAAAACCACGACGTACTTCCCCAGGCACCGTCCCATGTCCTTGGTGGTTTCTGTCTTGCCTGTCCCCGCGGGTCCTGCCGGGGCTCCCCCCATGCTCATTCCCAGAGCTTGGGCCAAGGTGATGTAGCACCTGCAGGGTGGAACACCACTAGAACCCTCAGAAGAGGAGAACACACACCTGAGTGAAGACAGAGGCGGGGCCTTTGGCCCTACAGAACAGCCCCAAAACCATATCCTGAAATGAACTTGTCCTCACGGATGTTAAGATGTGTCCGGGAAAATGAAGAGGAATCTCTGGTCAAATAGGTTTTAAAACCCTTAAAAAGGTTAAGGAAGTTTCAAGAATGCTGATTTTTTTTTAAGGATCCATGATACTTAAAGTATCATGTAGATTCCTCAAAAACTAGGAATGGACTCACCATTTGACCCAACTATCCCACTCCTTGTTTTATATCCAAAAGATTTAAAATCAGCATACTACAGTGATGCAGCCACATCAATGTTCATAGCTGCTCAATTCACAACAGCTAAGCTATGGATCCAACCTAGATGACCTTCAACAGATGAATGGACAGTGGAAATATGTTATATATACACAATGGAGTATTACACAGCCATAAAGAATGACTTTATGACATTTGCCAGTAAATGGATGGAACTAGAGACTACTATGCAAAGTGAAATAAGCCAATCCCAGCAAGCTGAAGGTGGAATGCTTTCACTGATATGTGGAAGCTAACCCACAATAAGCGGGTAAAGGAGAAAAATAGATATTCAATAGATTAGACAAGGGGAATAAAGAGAAGGGAGGGTAGATAGGATAAGGAAAGATAGTGGAATGAATCTGAAATAATTTTCCTATATACTTATGTGAACACATCATAGTAAATTCCACCATGGGTCAGAGCTAGAATAAGATATATTCCATGCTTGTACGATCATATTGAAATGATTTTTACTTTTATGTAGAACTAAAGAGAAACAATAAAAATTTTTTAAAAAGAATCTCCAAGTATGAGGCTAAAGTAGATAGAATTGCCAAAAGTTATTTAGCACCTTTTTCCTGGAAATCCATTCATATCTAAAGAACAATATTCACTTAGCATCATTAATCATCAGGGGAAGACAAATTAAAACCACTACATGGTATCACCCCAAACCCTGTGAGATGGCTACCACCAAAAAGACAAGAAATAGCAGATGATGGTGAGGATGTGGAGAAAGGGAATCCTTACACACCACTGGTGAGACTGCAGCTCAGTGTAGCCACATGGAAAACAGCAAGGTTTACTAAAGAATTTACAAATAAAACACTATATGACCCAGCAATCCCTCCTGAGGGTATATGCCCAAAGGAAATGAAATCATCACCTCATGAAGATATCTACAGTCTCATGTGCATTTAAGTACTTGTCACAATAGCCATAAATGGCCCAACTATGTCAATGGAAAATGGATTTTAAAACTGTGGTATATTTACACAATGAAATATTACTCAGCCATGAAAAAGTAGAAAATCCTGCCATTTGCCACAACAGGGATAGATCTGACGGACACTATGTAAAGTGAAGTGATCCAGATACAGAAAGGCTAGTAAATACCTCATGATCTCACGTATAGGTGGAATCTAGCAAGGGCTGGGGGATGAACAGAATACACAAACAATAAAACAGTGTCTACCAGAGGCAGAGCAGGATTAGGAAATGTGGATGTGCAGGTCAGAGAATACAAAGTTATCAGTTATGTAAAATGAATAATATGTAAGATGAATTCTAAAGACCAGAATGTACAACATGAGGATTGTATTCTCATTGAATACTACATTGTGCAATGTACAACATTGTTTCTATTATATCTTGTTGTAAACTTCAAATACGCACAATAACATTTGTTTTTTAAAAATGAACATAGAGTAGCATTCGATGAAATGGACTGAGCACCACTGAATAGATGAATTCCCCGTGGCGCTGGTGTAGGGGATTCAAATCGCCCGTTGGAAGAGTCACATCTGGATGCCGTCTCTGAGCATCCACCACACCTACCGCTCTCCCCGTCATTCTCCACAAGATTAACAGAGGACAGATCTGGGGGGGTCACTAGGAGAACACCTGTGAAGGAAAAGCTTTACCCTGAAAACATGCTGTTGGATTATTTGACCCCTGGCAACGCCTGGGGTCGTCGGAGGACAGAGTCCATCCAGTGGTGCCGCTCGGTTTTCTCTTGGTCAAACTGTCAAGGATTCACTTGAACTTGAAAATGACTTCAAAGAAAAGGAACAATGATCCAGCTCAGGGTGGAGATAGACAGGGGACACTGCCTGGAGGCCACCGGCGTCTCTTATTAGAAATGGGGTCCCTGAAAAGTCAAGGAAGCTGCTCAGTCCTGAAAATACCCAGAGCCTGGCTGAGGGATCCAGAGGACACCTGCTCTCACTCGGATGTTGCGTCTGTAATGAAACAGCAACGCCATGTTCTTCACACACAGTGTCTCGCTTAATCCCCGGAGAACCCTGCAAGGTTCTTTCCCCTCCACAAATGAGGCAAGAGGCCCACAGAGACTGAGTGACCTACTTGGGGTTACCGGGTGGGACAGCCCGGGGCTGCAAGCCAAGCCCCCTCAGGCCTAGAAATACATCCTCAATGCCGGCTCTCTGCCATGTCCTACAAACCCTCTTTACCCCCCCCCCACCCCCGAACACTGGTCTTACAAAATAAACCAGAGAAGTAGCCATGTCCTACGTTAGAGGAAGTCATCCCCTGGATATGGCCAGCGGGCAGGCTTCCAGGAGACCCGGCTGTCGGTGAGCATCGGTCCCACTCTACCCACACACCCCCACTACCCACCGGTGGCCAGCAAGGACCGGTCAGGAATCCCCGTGTGAGTAGCGTGAGTCTCCTCCCAGGTCATGCCATGGGCACGTGAACTTTGCTTCCTCGGTTCTCTGCTTCCCTTTCTGATCTTTTCCTCTTAGCTGTTTTCAACAATGTCTCCCTTGGTGGCCTGTTCACAGCCCTGGTCTAGTTTCCCGCCTACCCGTTAGACTACAGCGAACCCTGTGCTGTGAGGAGCAGGGCCTAGTACACGCTTGTACCCCGGACCACTTGACTCACCCTGGCTCCTTGTACTCTCTGGACTTTCTCCCAACGAATAGCTTATGCTGGTCCAGCCATCCACTCCTACCTGGTTCCTTCTGCCTCAGCAATGGGGAATGTGGCCACGACAGGGAACCGACACTTGGTTTACCCGAACTTGTCACTGTCATTCGTATTGAGCATCCACAGCACATGTGAACTGCAAGTCATTTTGATGCCTATTGGTCCTAAAATGCTGGACCGTTTCCTACGACCACAAGGCCATGCGCACCAACAAGGCACTTCTTTGAGAAAACTTGGTTTAGTTATAAACTCTTTGAAATAGGACAAACTTAAGGAGAAACAAAAAGAAAAGTGGCTAAAGGATGTGGGCTTTGCAGGGACAAAGCAGGCGTCACAGCAAAAATGATAATGACTGACATGTTACTCTGTCTCCCCAAACCCCGGATCCACAGTTTGATCTTCGGCAGGTTCAGCTACATGAGGTCAGCTGCAGTTCAGTAATACTAAGTGGACACTTGAGATATATGGAAAAAGAGAAATGCGCACAACTTTTATTACACTATATTGATATACTTCATTTTGTCATTATTAATCTCCTACAGTGACTAATTTGTTAAGTCAAACTTTATCATGTAAGTATTTATGTTTAGGAAAAAGTACACACGTGCTTGATGTTATCTGTGATTTCAGGCTTCACGGAGGGTCTTGGAACAAATTCCTTCAAGAATAAGGGAGACTACCCAGCCTTACGTCTAGTGCACACAGATTCCAAGAGAAGGAAGTGACGGGGTGGGTGCTTGGCCCGAGCCTGCACAGCAGCAGGAATAGACAGGGAGAGGCCGCAGACGCTGTGAGGTCACGTCACGGACAGACCCGTGCTGTCAGCCCGTCTGCGGTTCTTAGTGAGCAGGTAAGATGCCTTACCGCCCCCCTCGATTCCCTCTGCCCTTGGTCCTCTTCTCCCGCGTGTGGAAGGAAGGCCGTGTTGACACCTCCGTGAGTATTTGGAGTAAGGTGCTGCGTGCTGTTACCACATCGTGATGGCCACTGGATCCCTGAGGGGCCAGCAGGACTGTGCACTGGCACCAAGCTGCTTGGAGTCCAGGGAGATACCCCCATGGTTGGGTTGTCACAGGTGACACAGCAGCAGGCTAATGGCAAACATCAGTGCCCCCCAGCACTTGGCTTTAGAGAGGATTCTCTTTAGTGAGGAAAGAGAGGATTCTCTTTTTGTAAACAGGCAGCAGGTCTTAAGACGCACCCCAGTGGCCAGCCACCATGACGCCTCTCTTCTCACATAACTGAGTGAGTTTAAGGAGAATCAACAAGTGAGTATTTCGGGGGAATCAGGATGAATAAACTTTAGAATTATCTCTACCTTATATAATTATACTTACTTGCTTTGCTTTTTACGTTCTCAAGTTTTAAGACCTGAAAGACCCGAACTTTCAGGAGGATAAAAACTAATCAGCTCAGCTGAGAAAAAACAGTTTTTCCTCTCATAGTTTCCACTTTCCATTCTTCTGAATAACTTACATGCTTCACCATAAAGATGCAAATTTAGAAGTGATCAATTCTTTCAGAAAATACTTATTTAGCACCCAAAGATCCAAGGAGTTTTGGGTCCAGCTTCAGGAGGGTACCATAGTCACAGATTTCAGGGATTAGGACATGGACACCTTTCAGGGGACCACTATTCTGACCATCCCATTTCCCCACCACTGTGATAAAATAGAACGGCCACTTACAGAAGAGAAGGAGGTGACAAGAAAGTGGGTGTTGGTGGGACGACCAAACACGCTAAAGTTAAATGTCCTGCCTGTCACGGAGGCAGGGGGATGCCTGTGTCTGGAGTTCAGGGAGAACCCTGGCTGGATGCAGAGATGGAAGCCAACATCTAGATGGCATTTAAAGCCAGGTGACATCATCTATGGAATGGGTGTAGGTGGGGAGAGGTCCAGGAGAGGAAGAGGACCCAGAAGGGGCAGGTACGAAGAGACAACCAGACCAGGAGGAGCCAGGTGAGGGTGAAGAAAGTGCTTCCAGAAGGAGACAGACAGCTGGGCGGCCACTAGCGCCGAGCCAAGAAGGCGAGATCCAGACATGACCACCGCGTTTGGTGACCTGAAGGTGTGGGTGACTCGCAAGAGCTGCATTAGCCAAGTGGTGGTGGAAAGTGAGAGGACAGGATATTGGTCCCCAAAGACGTCCATGCTCTCATCCCTGGAACCCGTAAACACGTCCCCTTATGTGGCTAAAGGGACTTTGCAGATGTCATCAATGTCAGGACCCTGAGGAGGGGAGATGATCCTGGATTACCTGGTGGACTCTATTCTCATGAGCCCTTTACAAACGAATGCAGAAGAGCAGGTCACAGCCCTGGGATGGATGGAGAGGAGGACGGAAGCATGAAGGACCCTGGCTTTGAAGACGGAGGAAGGACGTCAAGGAATGTGGCTCTTAGAACCTGATGACCCTCTGCTAGCAGTAAGAACATGGGGATCTAGTCCTACAACCACCAAAAAAGGAGTTCAACCAAGAACCTGGAAGAGCAGGACACTGTCCTCCCAGAACCTCCAGGAAGAACACAGCTCTGCTGACACCCAAATGCAGCCCCATGACACCGCATCAGAATCCTGGTGTGCGGATGTGTACACATAATGCACTTGAGTTGCTCAAGCTGATAAACTTAAGGGGTTGGGACTGTAGCAAAAGAAAGTCAACACCGGGAGCCCGAGTGCAGTAACTTCAGGCAACCTAGGAGGAGGGAAATCGAGCTTTGGAAGGGTTTTGTTGGCGCACAGAAACGGTAAGGAAGTTGGGGCCACGCAGGATGGGTCTCTTTATAGAAGCAACTGCAGCATGTGTGTGTTGATGAGTGGACACTGAAGACACTCCAGAGAGGAGACCCTGGTGTCAGTGAAGGTGCTGCTGACTCTGGAGGGCAGCACAGAGGACCCATCCAGGGAACCAGGAGAGAAAGCAACAGCTCAGGACAGGTGCCTGCTGGAGTGTGCACGGTAAGACTGTGGGACACGAGCAGAGATGCCTTTGGGGGCGGGGGGGCATTACAATTCTCATTACACATATATACCACAATTTTTCATATCTCTGTTTGTATATAAAGTGGGTTGGCATCCAATTCGTGTCTTCATACATGCACTTTGGATAATGATGTCCCTCACATTCCACCATCCTTGCTAACCCCCTGCCCCCTCCCTTTCCCTCCCTCCCCTCTTCCCTACCTATAATACATCTATTCCTCCCATGCAGAGCTGTCTTCTCAACAAAATGGCAAACACAGCCTTCAGAGGAAAGAGAGGAAAGGAAGGAAGAGGTGGGACATGAAAAAGAGGAGGTAGGAGCTAACTGACAAGTCGTTCGAGGTAAGTTCCTACTGGGGAGTGCTCCACATTTTTAAATTATTTTTTTTACTAGACCAATTATAATTGCATACATTTATGGTATAAGATGTGACACTTTGTTAGATGTTATGGTTGAACCATTTGTTTTGGTTTAGATGTAAAGTGTCCCCCAAAAGTTCATGTGAGAGACAAGGCAAGAAGGTTTAGAGGTGAAATGGTTGGGTTAGGAGAGCCTTGACCCAGTCAGTGAGTTGATCACCTGGTGGGATTCACTGAGTTGTAACTGAGGGCAGGTGGGGTGAGGCTGGAGGAGGTGGGGCATTGGGGTGAGCCTTTGGGGTTTATATTTGGTGAGCTGAGCTTAGTCTTAGAGAGATCTGCTTCCTGGTGTCATTCTTGAGCTGCTTCCCTCTGCCACCCTCTGCCATGTTGTCCTGCCTCATCTCAAGCCCTGAGAAATGGAGGGGGCTGTCTATGGACTGGACTTCTGAAACCGTGAGCCCCAAATGTTTCCTCCTTAAGATTGTTCTTGTCAGGTCTTTTGGTCACAGCAGTGAAACAGCTGACTAAGACACATACAATATGGGAAGACTAAAGCCAGTCAAATGGCCACAATAAGTATTGAGTTCATCTCTTAACAGAGAATATGCAACGTGGCGGATGTCAGGGAATTCACACTGGACTGAATACTAGTGCCAGAAGGGCCACAGGAGCCAGCCTAGTTCATCTTCCTGATAAGGAGACAGAGTTAGGGAGGCTGCAGTGGAGGCTGCAGCCAACAGGACCAGCCAAGGACACACGCAGGGCAGCACCAACAACATCCCACGCCCGGCTGGTGTCCTCCCCACTGCTTTCATTTGTGCTGATCCGTAATTTCTTTCCTGCTAACCAATCATCTTAATTGCCTCTCTGGAAGGACAACAGGTCCCACCACTACTAACTGAGCCTTCAAGGCCTGCTGGGATTTGCACGGGCGACACACAGCCATAATTCCCTTTCTTGCCCAATTGTCCACAGGGACATTTACACGTTGGCTCCATAAGACTGAAGGCAAGGGAATCAGGTCTCTATCAGCCACAACCTAAATCCCATGTGAAGACACAGGTGTAAAGCTAGACCTGCTGAACCTCAAGGGCTTTGGTGGGAAAGATTCTACAAACCCTAAAGAGGCATGAAGCCAGTGTCTCTGGAGCAACCTGGGAACGGAGAGAGGAGGCTGCAGAATCCCAAGATTCTTCCATCACCTGTCCGTGAGTGGAGTTATGACAAGCCTGTCAGTGCAGCCTAAAAATTCATTCTGATAGACGAAAGCCACATCGGTGATGTGAATCATCATCTTGTCAGTATCTTCATTAAAATAAAATCTGCACTGTTTCAGCCACTCGAAGTCCGTAGGGCTCTTGACGTGCATGTGACACTGAAATTCAAAAGGTGTATGTCAAAACCGAGATGAGAATCACTAATTAAACATACACATCGGCATTTACATAGAACATAAAGTAAAAGAAATGGAACTCGCAGACGACCCAAGTAGCTCAAAGCCATGGACAACGTCATCACCCAACCCACTCATTTATTCATCAAAAAATAAAAACTCAGAAGACATGAGACTAGGAAACTCAAGAGAACCCCTAATCATGCCCCTCTGATTTAAATGACAGTACATAGTTTAATAATAAGATTCATTTCTTAAATTTCACCCTTAATTGTCCAAGACCATAGTCCAACCATGAATTATAATCTGTGAAAAACATGTAATGGCATACAAAGGCAGAGCTAAACAATCTCATTAGGAAAAAGGCATTTCTTAAGATTATGTCAAAGTACATTGAGGGTTTTTTTTTTTAATCCATTAATTACTTTTCCTAGGAATTTGCAGCAGGCAAAATTTTCTAACATCTAAATGACAAGTTATTGCCCGGCAAAGCTTTTGTCTGGATTTTTCAACCAAAATTTTAAGCCACTTTAATCATTTTTCTTTGACAAATAAGAAATCGAAAATTATCCCTGAGCCCTTTATTTCTCAGAGAGGCAAACAGTGCGCTTAACTATTAGGAGAGGAGATTAGCACAAAATAGCTTGAATGTGCTGCCTTTTATTTCCATTCCATCAGGACCAATCTTTCATAATCTTTTTTACATAATGGGGTTGAGACACAATTCAGAAAATGATTATGAAAGTAAGAGAGAGCTTCTTGCCTCTTATCTAATGTTGTATTTTATGGTAGAGGACAAATTTCTTTTTTTTTTCACATTTCCCATTTTTAATAGCCACTGAATTCTCCTTCTCCATCCTGTTTTCTTTTTAAAGGCAAAAATCTGCATGACACCTGAATGTCACAGGCTGTGTTAGGAAAGACCACGTTGCCATCAATGACATAAAAGGTACCAAAACTTGTTAAGTAAGGATGTGATCTATCAGAAGCCCTAAAAGAATCCCTCAAAAGCTCTACTAGCAATATTAGTCATAATTTCTGCAGCAAGAAACCAGTGATCTTCAATCAGTAACTAAAAGGAACACAAGACCAATAAAGATTTTCAGGATGCATTTAAAATAATCACATGAAGAATTTGAAGAGAAAGTCTAGTTGCCTCAATAACAGTAGAGATCATGAGAAAATGATGGAAATTTCAGTTTAAGGCAGAAGAGAAAGTCTGATAAACAAGGTCTGATCAAGAAGATGACTCCTGAATCAAACATTTTCCTTCAGTTCAATCTAACTAATTCCAGCAACTAAACACAGGCGTGCCTACTGCTTGCTCTCTTGTATATGCCACAGCAGTTATGAAGAGTTTACCAGGTCGTCAAAGATGTCCCTCTGGTGCACATGAATAGTAATCAAAGTCTCATATTTCACTCGTTCCAATGAACTCAGATCCTTCGTAGTGATGTCTATCAGTGTGTTTAGCAGCTCCAGGAAGGACTGATTGGTCTTCTGCATGATTTTTTTATCAAACTTGGCATTTCTAAGGGCTTCTTCTGAATCCCGTGTCCATATCATTTGAATTCCTAATAATCCAACCTTTTAGAAATAAAGAAGGCTTTATATGGAATATTTACATATTTAAATATTAATTGCAGCATAATGAATAATTGTGATTAGCATACAAATGTAAAGCTTTGATTACATCAAATCGACAGCTTGTTTCAAAACCCATGGAAACGCTGTTTACATAGTTTACTGGGTAACTAAGTATGTATAGCACCATCATATGTCTATCATTTTCTTCTTACAATTTTAAGCCACTTATGATTAAATCACATTTCTTCCTAGATAGATTTTAAGTTACTTGCAGGTAAAGAATGTGTCTTAAATCTGCTTTACCAAACTAGCACAGTGTTTACACATAGTAGATGCTCACAAAAAAATTTTATTGGTTCTTTTTAGTTATATATAACAGCAGAATCCATTTTTATGCAATTATACAAACATGGAATATATCTTATTTTAATTAGATTACTATTCTTATAGATAAAGGTAGTGGTGGGATTCACTGTGTTGTTTTTATACTCATGAACTCTTTATTCATCACAATGACTAAGAAAACATTGTTTCCTGTATTTTCTTTCTTTCTTTCTTTCTTTTTTTTTTTTTTTGGTGGTGGGGAGGTACTGGGGAATGAACTCAGGGGTACTCAACCACTGAGCCACATCCCCAGCCCTATTTTGTATTTTATTTAGAGACAGGGTCTCACTGAGTTGCTTAATGCCTCACTATTGCTGAGGCTGGCTTTGAACTCTTGATCCTCCTGTCTCAGCCTCTGGAGCCACTGAAATTATAGGCATGCGCCTCCACGCCTAGCTTGTTTCCTGCATTTAAATGCTGAAATGTATTTTTCATTTTTCTAGCTGAGTGCCCACTAAGTATATTGTTATGATTTATATACATTGTTACATGTTGAGGTTCAGCAGGGAAAGACAAAACTCTTTTAAGTTAAAGGAAGTCCAGTATCTCTACAACCAAAATACATATTTAAGTCTATACCTTCTATGTGGCCAAATCGTTTGCAGTGAAAAATCTTTAAGCTTATCTAGACTTAATAAATCTTTATGAAAATTTAATATTGGTTCAGTGTTATGCATTGGTGAGGCTTACAATAACCAATAGCCAAGATTTAAGATGACTATTTTGTTAAAAGAGAAAAAAAAAAAAGGCCTTCCAATTTCAAAACACTGACCTGAGCAGGGAAGGAAGAAAGAAATTCGATCAGTTGGAACCCTGCTTCTTGGATATTTGCAGCTGCCTGGCGAATCACAAGGTGTAATGAAGACTGTGATTCCTCCAGGAGAGAATTGAGCCACACCTCCACGTTGCCCTCAGCCATCACGGGTCTGTGCAACTCGATGGTCTCCCCCTCCCGGGACGAGATGGACAGAATCCGATCATACACCTATGTTAGAAGAGGAAAGAGACTGTTACATTCATTTAAAAAAAAATGAGAAATAATTTTTTCCTTTTCTTTCATTCCCTGTCATGTTTTCCTTCCCATAGAAAGTTAAGCTACAGATTATAAAAAATAAGACAAAACATGATGTGAAGTCTTTTTCAAAACAATAAAAGTAGTTCGCCATGAAATCTAAAGAGGAACCCTCAATTGATTCCAAATAGCTAATACTCTGAGTAAGCTTATTGTCTAAAAGAAATATTTAAAACAAATGTGGTGGTGAAAAAATCTCTTGAGTTTCCCAAATGAAACGGGGCTCCCTAAGAGCCTGTAATTCCACACTGTAAGAGTCTCAAGTTGACATCAGAAGTGACCTGGTCAACATGATCAATAGCAGAAAGTAATTACAAAGTGTTTCCAATTCTGGGCCAAACACAATGTTCTTTACTGGGACTTGTTGTCACATAACGGTTTCTAATCAACCCCAGCTCCTCTGAGGTCTTGAACTTCAGTTTCCATGAAGCATAATGAGAAGAACAGAGCATTTGGAGTTCCAAGACACAGGTTCCAATGGTCCTCTTCCATCCTCTGAACATGCAATGCTGGAGAACAACACTGACACTAAGAAAATCACACTTGGTGCCAGGGGCTCCAAAGGCTGAAGCAGGAGGATCACAAGTTCAAAGCTAGCCTTAACAACTTAGCAAGGCCCTAAACAACTTAGCAAGATCCTGTCTTAAAATTAAAAAAAAAAAAATTAAAGGGGATGTGGCTCACTAATAAAATGCCTCTGGGTTCAATGCCAGTAAGGGCGGGGGCGTGGGGAATCCTAATTCACTCGGAACCATATAAAAAAACAAGTGAATAAATAAATAAGGGTATTGTGTCCATCTAAAACTTTAAAAAAATAAAAAATAAAAATATAAAGAACATCCATTTGCACTCAGATTTAGGGATGTACTAAAGAAGTCCTCTTCACTTGTAGACAGCAATGACGGTCCAGGTATCTAATGAATCGTAAGATTCTGGTTCCTCATTTACATGGACCCTTTCTGGATTTCTGAATATAATTCTGTATTTGTAATGTTATAATATTTAGAACCCATAAAACCAGGATCTGCCCTGGTTGTAGAATCCTTATGGAAGGAACAAGAAAAAAAAAAAAAAAAAGAAATGCAATCTTAAGAAGCAAGAGCTATGAACAGAGGCTAAGGATCTGTGGGCTTTTAATCAACCAGTGAGGAAGCCTAACTTATCTGCAATCTACAGCTGGAGACAGTGAGAAATTCTAGGGCTGTAGCAGCAAGACTTAAGCAAAACATCAAGAAGCAGTTCTGACTGATTAGCTCCCTTCAACGTGCACACTCGTGGTCAACAAGAAGCACTGGTCTTGACCATTCCTGTCCATCCTGCTTTCCCTCCCCTCTGCCTCTCCTGTGGGGCTCTGCTAGAGTTGTTCTGCTTTTCCACCCTGCTGCTCTCATTCCACCTCCCACACTGCAGCGCAACCCAGCTCAGGTCACTGCCCCACTTAGAAGCTTCCTGTGGCTTTCTGTCACACTCGAATGAAATGGAATTGCACAGTGCAAGGCCCTTGGACTTTGGAATCTAGCCTGTTCCTCTTTCTTCCTTTGCCCATCGCTCCCTCTTCTGGGTGGAAGTGTATGCCCAAAACATTGAAGTTGTAAGTCTCAGTACCTGTGAATGGGGCATTGTTTAAAAAGAGTCTCTGCAGGTGTAGTTAAGAGGAGGTCATACTGGATCAGGGTGTTGTAATAAGTAAAGTTATAAGAAGAGGGCGATTTAGACACAAAAACACCCAGAAAGAATATCTGAAATCAAAAGCAGACATTGAGGTGATAAAGTGTTGTCTACAATTAAAAACAAACAAACAACAACAAAACCTCCAAGGATTGCTGACCACCAGGAGAAATCATGTTAGAGACGTGGAAAACCTCTCCTTCAGAACTTCCAGGAGGACCCAACACTGCCGCCATCTTACTCTGACTTTCCCCTCCAGAACAGAGAGCACACTCCTGCTGTCCCAAGCCATGGAGGCCTAATCCACCCCCACACCCCAGCGCTCTGACATCCTGGGCTACGCACACCTCCAGGTCCTCGCCAGGTGCCCTTCCCCCTGACCACACCCTGCTCTCTTCTTCACCTACCTGGCTACGTTCCACTCACCTTCATAAAACCAGTCCAAGTGGATATTCTCCTGCAGGACACCTTCCCTGACACCCCATGCACCCAGTTAGGGCTCCCTGACAGGTATGCCCCTGCTCCTTATGCTTAATAAAAGCACGATACTAATAATGGAAGTCCAAAATCACCAACAATTTAATTGTCAAATTTCTCTTCAGTGTCACATTGCATAAAACCATTTTAATGTTGATTATGGTTCATTTTTCCTTAGAATCCCAGGAACAGCCTCACATCTGGGGCATAGTGAGGGATTGACCGCAGTGACTGACTTTTAATTGCTGACTGTGAAGTAACTCTACCACAGTGCTCACTGCGCTCTGTAGGCTCAGTGTGTTACTTTCTGTCTACTCCAGCCAGAGCACAAGTTCCTAGGGTGGATGTATTCCCATAGTTAAGGACGACATCTGTTAGTTATGCAATAAATTAAATTAAGTGCTAAGATGAATAAAGGAATGCTACTAAGGATTTATATGAAACACCAGAGGACTGACTAAATGTCAAAAGGGAAGTTCCCTTTCCTAGACAATTTTAGGTAGAAGGATAGATTAGAAGGATAGATTAGGACACTTCTGGCATCAGTGTCCCTCAAGTTGAATGACCTCTTTGGTCATACAATTCCATGATTCTACAAACACATTAGGAGTGTAAAACAAACAAACAAACAAAAAAAGTTTTAAGAAAGCATATCAAAACTTTCTGAAGCCTGACTAAAATAATCAAATCCCTACAAGAATTCTGCTTAGTCAAAGCACTTTATTATGAGCCATCAGTGTCTTTGTCTTGTTGGCTCTCTAGGTAGTTACCTCGCCATGTAAAATTCTGAGCGCTGCACACACTGCTTTCCTGGTCATATTAAACTATTATTTTTCTTTCTAGTCTGCACCTTGGATATTAAGAAGCCACACACTGTTCTGAAGGTAAATTTGGCCCCAAAGTTTCTTTTTAATCACCGGGCAAGAATAAATGGACCATCCTTTGTAAACACAGCATCAGAGAGCTGCTTAAGACAGAGAGTCGATAAGGCAAACCTTCTCATGGAACTTGACCGTTTTGATGTTGTCAAATACATTCAGCAAGTGGGCTTGGATAGTGTGGGAATCTGAGGCCTGCCCCAGGATCTCCAGAAGAGCAGGATCCGACACGAAGAAGAATCGAGGAAAGCAGAGGCGTTTTTTCTCCAAGTATCTAAGCAAGGAGCGAAAAGGTAGACTTCTATGAACACACAAAGCTAACCTTTTCTTAGGAACAAATTAACCTGGATGGAAGGGAAGAAAGATCGCAATCTGATTTCCCTTGTGACTTGATGTCTGGCTTGTGGCTTTGGGATTTGTCAAACAGCATCCCACATTCTGATAAGGAGACATTTTTTTCACAGTTGGTGGCAGAATTTCTTTATCTTTTGCAAACCTAAGGCACACATTTTGCTTGGTCTGAAAGATCCTGTGCTTCCTTTGGAGAAAACAGGATAAAATACACAAAAGAGAGTTTGGGGTTTTGCTTTTTGGTTTTGTTGTCTCTCCAAGCACAGCAAAAAAGACTGCACGCCATCTGCGTGTCTTAGAAGTTGTATCTTAAAAGAGAATCCACTAGCCCTCCATCAGAGCAGAAGCAGATCTAGCTGTGGGTGAACTTCTGAAGGGGTGCCTGCCTCCAGGAGCTGTGGGAGTGCAGGGGAAGCCCCCCACCCCCCATCCACGCACTTTCCCCTGCACTTTATGATATGGTGATTCCTCATGCTATGGATATATTCATTCTACCATTTTTTTTTATCTATAGCTCTCATTTTCTAGCATATTTTGTTCTGATTATTGTAGCTTCTTTTTTATGGTTTGGCATTTTTACTTTTTCAATTGTTTATTATGGCTTTTGGCCTTGTTTGGGGTTGGCTGGGGTGGTTTTTTTGAGACAGGGTCTCATGCTTGCCACAGCTGGCCTCTGGTCTTAAGATCTCATGAGAGCCACCTGCCTCCATCTCCCTAGCAGCTGGGACTGCAGGCACGCACGACCACACGGGACATGATTGTGGTTTTAATTGAAGTTTCTTTTTGAAACTTTACTGGTCTGTTTTAAACTTTGAGATTTTTGAAAAACTTTCTACTCTTCCTTGTCATCTGTATTATTTATTTGTTTCCTGTGTAAAATTATGAGAAAACATCCCCATATCATAGCAGCAGAATTCTCTTCCCAGGAAAAAAGAGCGTGTGGTAGCAGATCACAGGGATCAGAAACCAGAGCGTGGTGGCCGTCTCAAGGACACATGTGAGGAACCCCAGAGGTGTCAGGACCCCTGGACGTGTTCTGCTGAGTGGGAGGTGCAGGCCACTCAAGAGCCAAATTCTTCAAGACACAAGTGAGGTTATTTTTCACAAAGAGGCAAAAAAAATAAAAAAGGAAGGAGAAACAATAAGTGGGGATTTGGGGAAGAAGTGGACATGTCTTGGGTGAGATAATGGGCAAGGCTTGGTGTGTGGGTTGTGATCGTCCTCTCTGACTCCGACCAGGATGCTTCGTAAAATGTGAATTACAAGCTGCTGTGTGGCGACTGGATCCATTTATTCTGGGTGTGTGAAAAAGTGCAAAGTCTCATGGGGTGGGGGGATGGGGGTAGGATGAAAACAGGCCGCCCAGCATCTGCCCTTACACATCTCATTTTCTTAGTCTTACTCTTCTTCTATAATGTTTAATTTTGTTGTTGTTGTTGTTTTTGGTTTTCTAATTTTCCTTCACTTGAAACCGTTCATTTTGTTATTTAATACACCAATTTTTCTCATTCGTGTAGCTTGAATTTTTATTCTTAGTAACTTCCCTACTGATTTGTATTCCTAGTCTGATTCTGGTGAGAAATCAGCTAATGTTTTCTCTCTGGTTAGACCAGGCTGGAGAAGGCTCATGGAGTAGGTCAACCCAGCTTCTGTGATGGGGTGGGCAAGGCGACGTCTTCATGGACTCATACCTGCCCCCGCAAACTATGATCTGATTGGTATGGAGACTCTTCCTGTCCATGCCAATCCTTGATAGCTTGGGTGGGTATTGCTTTTGTGTAAATAGGAGTACTCAAGGGTTTATACTAGGCATTTTGGCATGCAACCTTACCTTGGTAACTATCAAAAGACAAAAAAAAAAAAAACTTAATAAACAAACTGTGAATAACTTTAGACTTTATCTTCTGAAGAGGTTTTTAAAAATGCCAAAATGTCAATCATTTGAAAACAAAAATTCTTTTTGTCAAATATCCTTCAATGGTTATTTGATTGATATGACAATTTTATATAGCAAATCAAGCCATTAATACTTGAGAGTCCATTTTGGATGATGGTGTTTAATAAAGCTGCATAGGTCAGTCCCCCAAAGGAAAGGATTTCTGGGCATATTCTACAGCATACTGCTTTGGAACACCCACAACTTAAATTAGAGGGAACTTACAAACATTTGCTAAAGAAAATTTCTGCCCCACCTCAAGTTCTTACTGACTACTCCTAAGGTAGTGGAGTAGACATTTGTTTAGGCATGGTCTTATTTTGACCCTTCAATGTTCCTAAATGGATACCAACTGAGCAAACCATTGTCATATATGCATTTGTTCTTAACCAGCAATATGGCTCAAATATCCACTGGATTCTTGCCAGGGCTTAAATCTCTCACATTTTACAATATCCAATGCCTTCCATCAAAAAAAAAATGAAATTCACAAAGGATTTGTTGTCGTCTATGCAGTCATCCTATCCTATTTCTGGGCTCAAGCTATTCCACTAGAATGACTCATGTTTGACCCACACTGGGATAAAAATGTAGGTGAGGATTCTGCTCATGGATCCTTTTTAATACACACACACACACACACACACGCACAATGCCTCCAAGGTATCAACTCAAGGACAAAAGAAATAAATGTTTTCCTGAGCAACTAGTATCTTTTATGTAATGGAACCTATTGGTGTTGTACCTAATCATGTCACCTTTTGCTTTCATCTTTAGGAATAACTTTTGGTCTCTGAATCTGAGGTCAGTTTTCAGGGTTTTTGCATCAGTTTTATCATCTTAGTTTATAAACCCTTCTTTTCCTTGGACCTAAACTATCTTATTACTTTATTATTTTGTAGTAACCAACTGAAAACATCTTCTGGTTAGCCAAGAATAAATAATACATATTACTTATATGTATTATATGTTATCATATAGTATTTCTTCCATTTTTAGCTTAGTCACTTTTTTGTTCAAGTTTTATAAATTTCTCTATTTACTTCACAGAGATCCTTCCACAGTGCCACTCAAAGTCCAATATTTTAATCATCACCTATGTCTATGAGAGCACCTGCCTTAGGTAATCTGGGCTCCCCAGTGCATAGGACAAGCTGGTTAGCTTGTGAGGACCCCATTACAGGTGATGAGGACATTAGGACATACACATGGGAAAAGATCATCTCTCTCCCAGAGTTAGCCAAGGAGACCTCATTATTCAAGACCTCGTTATTAAATGCTTAGACTGAGTGTCTGCCATGAGCATCAAGGTACCCTTAGATTACTATTTAACATGGTTATACTCAAGTGGTTCTATTTCTATTAACCAAGAACAATAAAATAGAGAAACTTTATGACTCTTGCAATTCACCAAGCCTACACATGTGTGCATGGGTACATTGATAGATATTATGTTAGACATCGTCTTACTTGGACTCTTCAACTTTCTTTTTTTTTAATGTTTTTGTAGATGGGCACATATCTTTCGTTTATTTATTTATTTATTATGTGGTGCTGAGGATCGGACCCAGTGTCTCACACATGGGAGGCAAGTGCTCTACCACTGAGCTACAACCCCAGCCCTGGACTCTTCAACTTTCACAAAAGGATTCCAACTCAACGTCTTATTTCTCTATAATCCTGACTGCTTATATACACATACTGTTTCATATAATGAGTTAATGAAATATTTTAGCTGTATAGACATTTATCCAGAAGAATATCAGAAAAAAAAAACATGTATATTCATTTAAAAAGCAAGGACTGTAAGAGAATATTTTCATGATATTACGTCAGTGAGGGAAGTAACCTAAGTTCTGAGTCCAACATCAGGACCAACAGAGTAAGTGTTTGGAGAGAAGATAAGGTTTAACTGCACACAACTCTGTACATGAATTAAGTCTTAGTGAAGAAAACACAACCCACTAATTCTACCTCCTTTCCATGTTCCCTTTTCTCCCTAAGATCTGGCGGCTTTCAAAGAGCCAGTGAACTTACCCAGTAAGGGATTTCTGGCATATTTCCAGCTGGTCCAGCAGGTGTGGCAGGAGCTGCCCCAGGGTCTCATCTCCAACACAACACTGGACCACATTTGGCATTTCATGTGCCCGAGTCATGATCTTCACCCAAGATTTATCTATATTGGAAAAGCGCTTGGCTTCCTATAAGAATGACATAACAAGCACATTTGGACACTTCTGTCATCTCAAGGGCAGAGCATCTCACAAATCTCCAGCGGAGGCCAGACACCCACGCTACACATGCCTACTGTCACACATGTTCTGACTTCTAGGTCTTTTGCATCATATCACTCCCTTTATTAAGTAAGTATCTTTAGCTCAACCCTGGATACTTTCATTATTTTAAGTATAAACAAGAAAATGACATAAAATTAATAATACTGTACAAGAGGATTTAAGAGGGAAGGACATTCCCAATTATTTTTCATGCATATTTCTAAATGGAGTGAATTTTCTATTTTCAAGTTTCCTACACTAAGTATTTAACTTTTTATATGTTTGGGGTGGGGGACAAACACTTAAAATATGAATAAAAAATTAATCCTAGTATAACTTATGTTACAAAAAAAAATTCATTTTTTCAGGAAAAAGTGGAAAACAGATCATTTTGAGAGAATATAAATAACTTTTTCCCTAAAACTTTCTATATATTACCAATGAGAGTATACTATCAAATATGGGAGCAAGAAACTTTACCTCACTTCTTTAACATCATGTGAAAATTTTCATTAAGTCCAATTTTAGATTTTTTCCTACCCAATAAGAAAAACATGCCCAAATATAAATCAAAAAATAATAAGTAAATATTTAAAATTTTAGCATATAAATACATTTCACTGTTGACCAAAAAACAAATGCTCTGCCTTACAATTGGGTAACAGCTGCCTTCTATAACTAAAAACTAACCAAAGAAAAGATTATAAAACCTACATGAAGAGTCAACATTATCATGCTCAAATAGATTGTTAAAGCTCAAATATGTTGTTAAAACTATAATGCTGCAAACAACTTTTGGTAATTGAATGAGTTCTTGAGATTTGGTTAAAATGTCTTTTTAAAAAAATCTCTAAATATACCCCAGGTATACATAGTTAGATAATGACAATGTGATGGAAAAACAGACTCAGCATCTTGAGAAAACCTTCAAGTTTCGGAGCTTCCTCCCTGCACGATTTCCACCCCTCAATCTTACAGTACAGAGATAATTGAGTACATTGTATACTGTGCATTATTTTTAAATGTCAGCTGTAGAAGAACAAATTATCCAACCATTGTCAAGATAACTATACCATAGTTCCACACTGCTCCAGCTCTACCTCCACATTACCTGAAGAAGCACGTCAATTATGTGGGAATTCACAGTCTGTTTTTTTAACCCTTGGTTTCCTGCCAAACATCATGGTTTCATTGCATTCTTATTCTCTGTATTGCCCTTTTGCTTTCCACAATTCCTCACTGACTCTGAAGAACAACATCCACAGCAGAAAACAAAAATTCTGGGGGCAGGCGTGCAATAAAGATTAAAATATTACTGCATTCTTTAAGAGGTTATTAGTTCTTGGATTTTTTCTCTAATTGAAAAAAAAAACTCAAGGAAATATTTAAAAATTCAAAAACCTTGGGCAGTTGCTTGGCAATGTCTCCTCCCACAAAGACAGCTTCCAAATAAATCCACAAGTTTTGCACGGTCATCCAGTTCTCGATGATGTCTGTTGAATTGGAAAGGTACTGAACCCACTTTTGAATTTGGGCTTTGAATGGCATGTTGTACCTAAAATAAGAAACATGCTCAATGTTTCATTTCTGTTGTATTGATGTTATTTTTTGAATTAAAACCCCTTTTAAAAATCTTAACTCTTTAAGTTGTATGCATATTTAAGTTGTATGCGACTAAGTTTTCTAAAGCTCACCAGATCCTGAGCAGTCCAAACTTGACATCACCAACAGTCTAAATCTCCAAAACCTAATTTTATATCCCATGATACTTGGGAGTACCAAGAAAATGGAAGAGGAATTTTTTACCAATACAGGTTTAAAGAGATGGCACTTCCTATATTTGAAGTATTGCTACACGTGTGTCCAGGGAGGAGAGTGATATTTTAAAGCTAGAATGCACAATAAATTCATATCTTTATGGTATCCACATATTATACAATTACCATTTATTAAGAACAAAAAAAAATATATTTTGGAAAAAGCAAGGGAAAGCTCATCGCTTTCACATCTCAAGCAAATTTAAGTTCCTGAGTCTACAGTTTCCATGTCCAAAATGTGATGGCTTTGTTGTTACCATAAAATAGTCCAATAGAACTATTAGCCTGGCCTTTCACTATGCAATGTTACTCCTCTTTATGAATCAAATTCATCCTGTATCTTGATCTGTCATCTCAATGGAGTATGTACATAACTAAGAATTCTAGTCCATAAGTGTTAGAAAAAAGCTTTTTTTCAAGTAGAATGATTATTCTGGAATTCAGAATAATGTTCCCCCTGGGACCCAGGGCCTGTAGAACTGTCAGCTGTGCAGTGAAGCAAAGTCGAATTGTTCAGCGAGATCCAAGTGGTTAATTACATGTAGCATTATTTTGTCCACTCTATCTCAGACACATCCCACAAATAGAAGATAATGAAATAAAATCATTGTTACATGAGCTGTGCCAAAGGCTAAACCTAAAGCAAGTATTTTATTTGTATGAAGGGTATGATTGCAATGAGTTTTTCTTAACTTCCCTTGGAATGTCCGTTATGGTGATTCTCAAATATAAGGGCCACGGTAGATGGTTTTCCCACCTGTTGCTCAGGAGAGAACTCAGCAACATCAAACTGTCCTCCACGTTGGCGATGATTTCTGAGGTGCTGTCTCCTCGCAGGAGCAGCTCTCCGCGGGTTTTAAAACTGCCAAATGTGAATGTTTTGCTGTCCCATTCATTAATCACTTGCTTCAGCTTCTGTTCGATGTCTCTCTCCTTCACCGCACTGATACAGATGTCCTATCAAAATGGTAAGTGCTCATTTTATTACATGAAAGTGACACATCTCCTGAACGGCTCAGGTTCAGCAGAGATGTTGTCCTCTCTATTTGCTTCATACGTATCTGAAATATGTATATCTCCAGATGTCAAATGCCTTATAATAGTGTTGTGTATGCATAGGTATAAATGTGGAAGGAGACGGGGATAACGATGACTAAAGAGAAGCTTCATTTATAAAAGTTCCCACAAAACTGTTCCAGAAAGATAATAGGAAAGATATAGTGACCTTTTATATTTTGAACCTTAATCACAGACTCAAAACATAATGCTTCTGATTTATCTCTAAACTCAACAAACGCAGTGAGGGGAGGAATTTAGCAGCAACCTGGGGTTTCTGGTCGCTCTCTCAGTCTCACTTGCAGCTTCATCTTCTCCCAGACCATGAGCTGAGCCCGTCTCTGCCCTCATTTCTCCTCACACTGCATTCCCTTTCTGGGTGAGCTGATCCATTCCCGTGTGTCTGGTGATCTCTCATATCTCCAGCTGAGACCCACATCCATTTGCCTACTGGGCTTCTCTGCTTGGATGTTTCAGGAGAACCCCAAACACAACCTGTGAAATATCAAACTCCTGTCCAAACGCAAGCTCTCAATCTCTGCCCTTGTCATCCAAAGTGATCCCCTTACAATATCACCAGTCTCCACATGAGCTGATCACCCACCCAGACCTCTCCACAGGAAAGCCACAGATCATCGTTATCCCCTCCCCATCTTTCTCCTACCACAGTCCCTCCATCAACAAATTCTACACAGTTTCACCTCCTAAAAATTCCTGGGATCTCTCCTCTCCTCTCCAGGCTCATTAACTCCTCCCCTGGCAATAAGCCAGCATCTCTTGCCAAAGCTCCCTGTTGGTTTTGCTATCATTCTCCCCTGCACTTGACCATCAGGATAATCTTTAAGAAATGCAAACCTAACTGTGTCATCCCCTCTGGAGACACATCCCCCCCAGGTGGTCCCCATTGCCCTAGGACTAAAGCCAATAAGATGTGTTGGGTTCAGTCCCCTTCCAGGCCTCTGCTGTCTCTTCTCTCCTCTTCCTCCATAGCCAAGACACACAGCCATCTTTTGCTTGCTCCAACACCTTTCAGATACTTCACACATGATTTCCTCTCTTCCTGGAATGGTCCTCTTTGCACTTACACAGCTCCTCATCTCCACTACATGGCCATGCTCACTCACCCAGCCAGCCCAGCTTGCCCTACCTTTATCATCCCCGGAAGCGACAAACCCCTGTGTCACAGGCTGTCATTGATAGCATACTTTTCCTTCAGTGGCATTTACTATAGCTTATAACTACACTTCGATTCGCATGATTATTTTACTGATTATTTAATGACCTCTGAATACAGGAATACACCTTTATGTCCCCACCTCAGAACCTGTCGCATAGGTATGCACTGGACAACCACATGCTCAGGAGTTAGGGCTGAATGACAAGAGTTCCAACTGTCCTAATGTGGTTTGCCCCACAATATGGGAGTGCTATGGAATAAATCCCATCAGACCTTCAGATCTTCCTCCACATCATACTTGATGAGCTATACCTCTATTTCCTCTTTGTACTTCAGAAGAGGTGCCTCCATGATGTTTCTCAACTTGAAGGTTTCATTCCCCACATCCAGACTGTGCCCAGTGACAGCGGCGATCCTTGCCCAGTGCCTCTCCATCATGGCTTTACTGGCCATGTATTCCAGCAGGGGGCAGCACTCGCTGAAATCATCAATGGTCTTCTTCAGGTCCAGAAAAGCCTGCCAGTCCTTTAGTGCCCGGGGCAGCTTCCGACACCTGTGAAGAGAAGCCAGTGTGGAGTTCAGTGATTGAGGGCTTGCCTAGCATGCACAAGGCCCCAGGTTCAAGTCCCAGCACTGCAAAAGCACAAAGAAGTCTTTTCAAATACCTATCTGATTTTGAAATTTCACGATTTAGACATTATCTCTTAGTTTAATATACTGGCATGTATTACATAAAATCGTTTCTCCAAGTCAACAAAGTTTTTTTTTTCCATCCCTCATAACAATTACTTAGGTAGAAGCATTACACCAAAGGTTAGAGGTGCCTCTGAATCCATTTCAACTCTACAAACAGATGGGGAGAACATACTAAATTCAAAGCACAGCACAGCGCATCAGCTCACACGCATGACAAGGGGCGCCCATCTTCCTTGGGTTCAGCACGCAAAATGACAAACCACGGGCCTCTTGCTTTGATTCCAGGAAAGTAGCTAACATTAACTTCAAATGTTTGAGACATGTAATACAAATAAAGCCCAGCTCCCTCCACACTGCAGGAAAGGCCTGACAAGATTCATCCAGGTTTAGCGGAGGCGCCTCTCTCACCACATAGGGGCAATTAACAGAACGATTCATGAGGATGCTGTCAACAGACAACAACAAGGCAGCACCATGTGCTTTTGAAGCGTCCGGGGTGGAAAGCAAACCCAATGGTCCATCCCAGAAGCAAGCCTTTGAAGCCATAGCTCTGGCATGCCAGGCATCTCATTTCTTACCTGTTCTGGAATTCTAAGAGGTCACTGTTGATTTTTTCAATATTCACTTCCGACCAAAGGATATCTTGATAGCCATTCACTGTTTCTATGACACTGTTGTACAGTGTGTATATTTTCTGTAGCAGATTTAATTGTTTCTTTATTTCAAGAAGCTGGGGATACTGCGTCACAGGCAGACCAAACAGTTCCTCTCCGCCAGTGTAGGTGATGTATTTCCGATAGATATTATCAAACTGATTCTAAAAACAACACAAGTGAAAACTTATCAAAATGATTTACACATGAACAAACACGGAAGTGAGAATACTAGCAAAGAAACAAGAATTATGATCTCTGACATACATAACTAAGAACACTTAATAAGTGCAATTAATTCAGAGAAACCCCTTCTAATGGGAACCACAACAAATCATATACACATAAAAAGGTAAATGCGGACTGAGGTTGTGGCTCGGTGGTAGAATGCTTGTCTAGCACATGTGAAGCACTGGGTTCCATCCTCAGCACCACATAAAAATAAATAAATAAAATAAAGACTTTTTTAAAAAATGTAAATGCATCTCATATTCCACAATAAGCTTTTATGTCTTTAAAAAGCATATGTAAGTTTTAAACTCAACAAGGTTTTCATTATTTGGAAAAGTTGTAGAAATTGAAATGTTACCTGAAACATGATAAGCCTATCACTGGCTTCCTGAGGCTTCAAGCCACTGGCCATCGGACCATTCTGAGGCAAAACAGTTAAACATAAAATGAAATGAAGTGTCTGCATACAAATTTCATAAGCTCAAAGTGTTTGAGTACCTAAGTTGTTTTCATACACGTCATATACATAATAGGAAAATAGTTTTGATGGGTAAAAATGACTCAGAAAGTGATTCAGTTGGAACTGTGTCTCAAGTCTGAAAAAACCCAAGTTAATGCTACTTCCATAAGTTAAGAGGCCTTGAAAATTCTAAATATGCATTATTCATTTCTTAGATGACACAGGCAAAAAAGACTCAATGGCTCCTCTGGAGGAAGCACATCCTTCCGTTTCAGCAGAAATGCTAATGCTATTAACTTGCAGACTTCAACACTCTAATACCTACTTGTAAAGTGAACCGTATACACAATATTACAATTAATTTTCCCTACATTACGATACTTAAATGTCTCTGTGCTTCTTCATTTATGAAGTGAGTACATGGGTTCAACCTCAAACTTTATTAGCTTTGTGGTTTGGTGTGCTACTAGTTAACAGGTTTGAAATTTACCCCATGCTATACATATTTCTCTTGTGCAGCACATGATAATTAGCTGGAAATGGATCTCATTACAGACCACATTTCCACTAGGAGATTCTGCACTAAACCCCATACATATGATTAAAATATGGTCTCCATGGGACAAGGGCTCCATCTGTCTTCCCCACCACTGTATCTTCAGCACAAAGGACAGTGCCTGGCACGTGCTTCGTTCATTTGTAAAACTAAGGAATGCTTTGGAAAGGAGGAACAGTATTTATATTTGAATTTAGAAATTCAGAAAGCTGTTAAGCAATCTCAGTAACAGACCAACCATACAATATGAATAGCACTTTTAAATCCCCCATTTCGTTTGAAATTTTTCTGATGAACTTTAAGGGGAAGGAATTATGGAAAGAAAACGCTTTATGAAATTCTTCTGCAAAAATAAAATCCCAGGGCCAGGGTTGTGGCTCAGTGGTAGAGCACTTGCCTAGCATGCGTGAGGCACGGGGTTTGATCCCTGGCACCATATATAAATAAATAAATAAAGGTATTGTGTCCACCTACAACTAATATATATATATATATATATATATATATATATATATATATATAATAAGTAAAATCCCAATTTCTAAAAAAGTTTTATGAAATTCAACACATCGTTTTCAAACAATAGCATGTTGTATGTTGTTTTTACTCTTCCCTGAAAATAAACACAGAGAAAGCCAAAGTCATACCAAATCATAGTCCAGATAAAACTGGTGACAGTCTTGGAGGAAGACCTCCACAGTGCTAATAAGCTCTTTCCTGAAACCGGGCTGTAGAGAGACCAATTCATTCTGAACTTCGCTGGCACGTGCCAGGAGCTTCTCCCAAGCATAGCGCAGAGTGTCAACCTTGTCCATCTCTTCCTTGGCTACCAGAAGTCCGTATTTGTTAAGCAGGGCATAAGATTCCTACGTGAAAGAAGAGAGGCTTGATTTCTGACAGACACAGAAACCCACACACGGTCATTCACTGAAGCATCAGAGGGGAAGAGACCAGTGTGACAGGGTGATCATGACCTCACCCTCAGGATTCCAGTTACTGTACTTGCAAATTTAAGAACTTACAAGAGCAACTGAGCTACTCATCTCCCATTTCCTCATCCTGGAAACTAGGAAATTCCCTGGCTATGCTACAGGATCTTTGCTAGTATCTAAAAATATTATTTTAAATGCATTTTTTAAACTACAAATTGCAAATAAAAGATAGCTTTACTTAGGCCTCCAGATTGTACTTGAAGACTACACAATCATATCAAGTAAACTGAAAGCATTAAAACAATTTAAATCCTAATATTAGAATAACAAAATAAATCAGAATTTCAACTTGGTCCCATGCCACTTTGTCGCTAAGCGGTTCCAGTAGTCAGACCTAAGTGGGTGTTCTTGAGTCAGAACCTGGGCCAAATCATTGCCCCCAGACTGCAACACCTGGGATCACTCTTTCAGCTGAAAAATTAAAATAAGCAGAGTTTGGTGCCATAAGAAATGATTTTCCCTAAATATCCCTGGCCTCTTTTCCCACCATTACTCCTCCCCACAGAGGAGAAATGAGACCTGACTGCTGATTTTGGGGGGCAGGGAATGTTGATTTGGGCAAGCATGGCCCTGGGCCTTTCTCCCTCTTCCCTCTACCTTCTTGAAAGCACTCCTGTGACCGGTCCCTCCGTACCACAAATGTGGACCAGGGTAACAGAGAGGCCTGCGGTGTTCCAGGGTTGCCTCTGATAGGTAAGAAAGTACACTGATCCTGGGATTTAGTGCTCTCAAGTCCAGGGTGTGTGCACGCACTTTGGTGGATAGGGAAAGCAATAACCAGAGAGGTGCACTCCGTTACGTCTTCTGAATGAGCTCTATCAGCATGAGGTTATCCTGTCATCCTGACACCTTGACTCCACTTCTGTCTTAACTCCCAAGGAGGAGAAAATGCTACTGTCAACTACTTCACCTCCTCTTCAAACCCCGGGAATTCCCTGGTCCTGCACAAGGAGCAGACTGTTTGCCTTGATGTTTCCATTCCCAAGAAGAACGTGATGGAAGACGGGACCCCACGGCCCCACACGACAAAGGATAAATGTGTAGTGATCTGTACTATCCTCACAGGATCGTGAAATCGTTAGAAATACAAAGAGTACTGTGGAAAATGTGAGGCTGGAGTCTGATCTCGACCATCCGAGGGTAAGACCAGACATTTAATTACAACGTGATAAAATGACGATGTTTTATGTCTGGAATTTTTTGTAAAAAGTACATACATGACCCACTTCTGATACACGATTTCTTTGTGGAAAAGATATGGCACAAAAACCACAGTGGTGTGCAACACGGGTCAAGCTGCACAGTTCTTTGAGCCGGTTCCCAACTCCTGAGAGTTGTAAGGACCACCCTGCCTCCCTCCCTGGAACCCTGCCTTCTGTTGCACGGGAGCCTCCTCAGTGACCACTGGCCTGGGGGCAAAGGGTCAGTCTCCCTGGCCTCAAGGTGGGACCAGGTGTGGTGAAGTTCCTGGGGGCAGCTCCCGGGGATCGGGCTGAATTTAGCCGACAGCTGAAACCACGCTGTCACTTAGCTTTGACACCACTGTCCTTTCCTATTTCCTTCACTCCCCTCCTCTGGTCAGGGCTTATCAGTAAATATTTAACTTAGAAACTGTCATCACAGGCCCTGTTCTTGGGGACCTTGGATGGCATGTCTTGGATGAGGACTAGCCCACGAAAGGAACTGGACAAAGGTCAAGCATCATCATTACCACAGTGGTTCTTGGGTCTGCACCGTTTGTAACTCCAGCCCAGACCTGGACCATACGTCAGTGGCTTCTACATGTGAAAACGTCTCTGCACTAAACAAACAGGGATCCGTTACCTCAACAGGTCCTACTTGAAAGTCGATGGGGATTTGCTGCTCCCTGATTTCTCTCAGGGTGGCCATCGCGATCCGAATATCATCTAGGTCCTTAATTGGACGACTCAGTTTCTTACTGAATTCTTCCACCAGGGTGAAGATGCTTTCCATCTCGCTCCTGTATTTTCTGTTACAGTGGCGGCCGATGACAAGCATCCAGGCTTTTGTCTCAGTGGTTAGGGCAAATTTCAAGTCAGCTGTACAACCCAAATATCCAGAGTTCAGTTTGAAAAACTGGATCAGTGTGAAAAGACACAGTGCAGTAGCACCGTGTTCACTCCCAGTGAGTACTCTGCAGCCTGTAACTCTCGAAAACATGAAAATTAAACTGGGGAAAACATTTTCGAATCATTATATGCTCATTCATTTTGTAAAGCCTGTTTTTGCAACAATTCAAAATGCATTTTGAAATGCTTTGAAAAACAGATACCCATCAAAACCCTCTGAGACAAGTCTCAAATGTTTGTTACTGTTATTTATTGAAGGAAGGATGAATCTTGATTCTAAATACAACAGATTGTATCCTCTTTCTCTAAACCAGCCTTTATCTCCAAGGTTTAGCATCAAAGTATTCCAAATAGTCCAGAATAAATAATTATGCAGAAGGAAATTAAAAACAATTCTACAAATTGGTCTTAAAGCTAGAAGCCCATGAAAGCAAAGTCAATCCTTAAGATAGCTAGAGCTCTCTGGAATACTAATCTAGGTAAAGAGATTTAAAAAAAGATACCTTTTATGTAAGTGTCTGAAAGAAAATGAACCAACCTGTGAACAGAGCAATGGAACCCACACAGATATATTCAGGCTCAGCATTAATTTCCTGCTCCAGGTTTTGGAAATACAGAATCTGGGACTCAAATTCAGAAAGCAAAGGGTTTTGCGTAATAAATGTCATAACAGTCTCTTCTTTCTCCTTTTGCCAAATGTGATTGTAGCGTTTGAAGCAATCCATGGATGTAATGACTTCCTAGAATAGAAATAACAGGTCTGTGTAGAGAAGGCAGAACCTGAAACGGCATCATGACACAAAGGGAAGACTTACCCACCGCCCGGCTCCCACAGAACCAAGACGCAGGGAATGGCATGGACAGTAAAGTGGGGCTGGTCATGGCTCACTGTTCCCATCCCTGGCCAGAAGGGAGAGCAGTTTCCAGAAAGTAGAAGAAAACAAAGTCTTTGAAAGTCCTGTGGACAGGACCCTCTTAAGCAGAGCTCCTGTTCTTCATGGGACTAGGAAAGGCAGTCATGAAATTCATTTGGAAAAACAAGAGACCTGAATAGCCAAAGCAATCCTTAGCAAGAAAAGTGAGGCAGGAGGCATCACAATACCAGACCTTAGACTATACTACAGAGCGATAGTGAAAAAATAATAACAGCATGGTACTGGCACCAAAATAGGCAGGTAGACCAATGGTACAGAATGGAAGACAGAAACAAACCCACATAAATAAGGTTGTCTCATACTAGACAAAGGTGCCAAAAACATTCACTGGAAAAAAGATAGCCTATTCAACAGATGGTGCTGGAAAACTAGAAATCCATATGTAGCAAAATGAAATTAAACCTCTGTGTCTCACCCTGCACAAAAATCAACTCAAAGTGGATTAAAGATGTAGGCGCTAGAGCAGAGACCCTGTAGTTAATAGAAGAAAAAGTACGACCAAATCTCCACAATGTGGGCTTAGGAACTGACTTCTTTAACCAGACTCCTAAAGCACGAGGAAGCAAAATCAAAAATCAATAAGTGAAATGGACTCAAACTAAAAATCTTCTGCTCAAAAAAGGAAACGATCAATAATATGAAGAGAGAGCCTACAGAATGGAAGAAAATCTTTACTGCACGCACCTCAGATAGAGGACAAATCTCCAGGATACATAAAGAACCCAAAAAACTTAACACGCAATAAATAAATAAATAAATAACCCAATCAATAAATGGGCTAAGGAACTTAACAGACACTTCACAGAAAAAATACATACACCAAACATATGAAAAAATGTTCATCATCTCTAGTGATTAGAGAAATGCAAATCAAAACTAGTCTAAGATTCCATCTACTCCAGTCAGAATAGCATTTATCAAGAATACAAACAACAATAAGTGTTGGCGAGGATGTGAGGGGGAAAAGGTACACTCATACATTGCTGGTGGGACTGCAAATCGGTGCAACCAATCTGGAAAGCAGTAAGGAGATTCCTTAGAAAACTTGGAATGAAACCACCGTTTGACCCAGCTATCCCACTCCTCAGTTTACACCCAAAGGACTTAAAATCAGCATAATACAGTAATGTAGCCACATCAATGTTTATGGCAGCTCAATTCACAATAGCTAAACTATGGAACCAACCAAGATGCCCTTCAACAGATGAATGGATAAAGAAAATGTGGTACATATACACAACGGAATATTACTCAGCCTTGAAGAAGAATGAAATTATGGTATTTGCCAGTAAATGGATGGAACTGGAGAATATTATACTAAGCAAAATAAGCTAAACCCAAAAAAACAAAGGCTGATTGTTCTCTCTAATAAGCAGATGCTGATTTATAATTGGGGGATGAGAATAAAGGAACTTTGGACTGTGCAGAGGGGAGTGAGAGAGGGGAGAGGATGTGGGGATGGGAAGGACAGTGGAATGAAATGGACATCATTGCCCTATATACATGCACAATTACACTACCGGTGTGACTCTGCACCATGTTCATCCAGAGGAAGGAGAAGTTGTGCTTTTGTCTAAATGCATTCTACTGTCATGTATAACTAATTAGAACAAATTTTAAAAATAAAAATCTAAAAGAAAAAAAGCAGAGTTCAAAGTCCTGCCACTGGGGAGGTCTGAGGCAGGAGGGAAAACACGATGAAGTTACTGCCCTCTGCTGCTCAGAGCTCCAAGATGCCTCATTGGTTGAACCCCTTGAAAACTTCCATGGGACCCTGCTGACGTGCTGCTGAGGTGGGACAATCGGGTGGAAAGCAGTGGACCTTAGTTCTGGAGGGGGTGGGACAAAGGGAACAGCCAGCATCAAATCCCATTAGGAGATCCATGGAATCCCATAAAAACGTTTAAAATCTGAATAAAATTGATATGTGTGTAATAATACATCTTCTCATCCATATTTTGAATCTTTTTTCCAAAATTCCTTGAGTTTTAGACTAATCCTCATAGAGACCTCACACACTTCTTATTAAATATGTTTGCTAGGTATTTCTCAATGATGTTGCTATGGTAAACAAGATCTTTTCCCACTATTTTTATAACTAGCCATGAATGCCATGTAAGTTTTAATACTTTCTTGTTTAGTAATCAGTTCAGTTTGCTAACCAGGTGTGTCCCTGTAAGGTGACATGGCTCACACACACTGGTAAATGGGTGATGGTACCGGGAAGGTCTCATTATGAGATGTCATTCCTCCCAGCACTTTGCTCCACACATGCCATAGCAGCAAGCCCCAGAGGCAGGCCCTGTGCACCTGCTCCCTGAACCACTTCCTGCCCCCACACCAGTCGGGCCACCACCTGTCTTATGTTCTTGGCACAGCTCAGCCTGGTCTCCATGCTATATCGATGCTTCTGTGCCTCAGTAACGTCCACTGCTCCTTGAACACCTCCTGAGCTTCTTCCACCTCTTTCTAGTAAAATTCTTTAATTTCTATAGCATTATTAAACACATTCACATTTTACTGTGATCAAATACATTTTGGGATATACTCATTACAAAATTTCCTAGATTTTATGTGTCTGCCTCTATCCCATTTTTCTCAAAATTCTTATCATTTAATAGTAAATATACAACTTCTCAAAACAAAAATTCTCAGGAACATATTTAATGCATTTTGTCAGAAATGCTATTACTTATCTTTTAACAAACTTAACTGTTCTTGGGTCCCACAACTTTTGTTTCAGATTAGTCTCTTAGATTTACTTGGTAGATGTCATATTATCTACAAAGTTTTTTTTAAATGACTCTTCATTTCTAATGTTTATGCCTTTGGGGGATAGAGTTTTTTCATTAGATTATATCATAACTTAAAAATCGTATCTGTGTGAGAAAAAAATGTTAAGAAAAATGAGGCATAACAACTGCAACCATTTGAAACAACAGATCATTACCAACAGCCTTCTAAACTGTACAACTGTTTTAAGTACATTGCACCAACCTGCACCAAACCAAGGAGTCCTTAACTCTGCCTCCCCACATACAGCTAAGCATCCCTCACAGCCTCACTGGGTGCCTTCATTGGGTGCTGAGTTTCCCATCCAGTGAAAGGCAGAAAGCTAAGACTGCCGTGGTTTATCCCACGATACCTGGTCCCCTGGTGTGGGATGATGTATAGACATCAACGTGTGACACAGGAAGGCAGCATGATCACAGATGCACTATGGTTCAGAGGAACAATTATAGATATCAAAGACTCCTGCACATGGGTAGAAATGCCAGGATCCTGAGCTCTTTCTGCTCCAAGAGTTCATACTATGAAGAATACGCCCTAACTCAATAAGATTTGTCCTTACGTTAGAGAAAAGTGTCATGCTTATTAAAAGAAAGCTAATTTTTAGGGTGAAGGAATCCCAGAGTTTAAAGGGAGAATTACATGAGCTACACAGGAGAGCTGTTCTGCTTCAGTTATCTCTATTACCAAGGTGGTTTGGGTGGTTTAGTCCAGCTCATTGTTTAAAGCCAGGCAGTGTTAGAAATGGACGGTCAACCTAGGCATGGGTTGAATGTAGACTGGGTTTGCATTCTGAGCCATCAGCCATGGCAGGAGGACAGAGCTCCTGGTGAGGTCACAGGATGTCCTATGGTAGAAGCAGACTCCTCCAGAAGGGTCCAAGGTGAAGGGCTGCCCGTGTCTAGTATTGTCACTGCCTGTACATCCCTTCTCCCAGAAATAATTTGTCCGTTATGTAAATCCGGGGAAAAAATTCTGCAAGAAACTGTCACTCCTTCCTGCTATTTTAAAGATGACTGAGATCTGTTCATTTCCTCCATACAAAAGAAATGGAAATGCAACAAAATTGACACACGTAAGTATTTTGTTGCCAGCAGTATCGTTTCAGCTACTACACCTTATTCTTAGATTTGCTAATAAAGGCTAATTATATTCACAAAAGTGATGGACTTCATGGATGACATTATGTTTTCTGTGATGACTGAGACATTTGAAAATGTATCTGAATATTTATTGTTGTCATAGGCTATTCTACTTACCTGTATCAGTTGGTATAGAACCTGATAAACTAAGCACTAGATATTTATTGAATTATGTGGACCCTGTCCCTGAGGCAGTTAAATTCAGAACCTTCAGTATATTAAGATAGGAAAATTAAATTTGCATAAACGCAAAGACTTACAGGTCCCTTGGGAAGATATTAACACTAGGTAACATTTCCTCAAATTGTTATGTCAATGGAAAGTCTTCAGAGTGCTTTCAAACAACCGTAGCTCCTTCTAGCCAGACCCAGTAACAGAAGAGATGTGCTCTCTGAGCAGCAAATTGTTCCTACAACACTGAGAAATGCTTCTGAAGTCAAGAGGTCCCAGTGCCATGGGAATAAAAATTGTTTTAATGGTTTCAAGAGGTACTGGTTCTGCTTGGCTAATTAACCAGGTTAGCTAGATCCTACCTGAGGGTGCTCAGCATCTGCGCCCAGTGCACATGCATGGTGGTTTCTGGAGAGAGAGATCTGGGACGGCGTGGATGGACCTTGCAGAATTGGTTGCATGATCACTTGCTAAAAACTCTAACAAATTTGATGGGGTTACGGGAGATGATTTCAGGGTTCTAAGTCTTTTTTGTTACAAGAGTAAATTTGCTTAATAAAAAAGGGAAAGCTGAGAGAAAAAACAAGTTGGAAGGGAAAAAATTTAACCTGAATCTACAGCCATATCCAGTACAGGTTTGTGTTGATAGGACCAGTATTTTTTTTTTTTTTTAGTCTCAGCTTTATCTGGTTTTCATGTGGAGAAAATATGTGTATGTGTGTATATTTATTATGTTTATATAAAATTTTATATGATATATTAAACTTTCATCTGATATTTTATAAGGCTTACCTATGTAAATGTGAAAAATAGACTGTAAACCTTGTTCTATTTGACTGTTTGAAGGGGAATTGTAACATCAATCTGATTTGTGGTTTGGGATAATTAGATGTTTTTAACTCATTTGTATCAAGAGAAGAGGTTAGAGGCATTCACCGGAAAACAACACGAAACAGGGAACAACAGCTGTCTTCACGGTCATCCTAGGTTAGGGATCTTCAGGTGACAAGCTTTTGCTCAGCACACACAAGCTGCCTTTCGCCAGGCACTGAGGCCCTGGGTGTGACCCGGATCCCCACAGTAGGAGCTTGCCCTCTTCCCCTTCACACAGGCCGGCTGTGAGGCCCAGGGCCGGGCCACAGGCCTCGGGACGTACCTTTTTGGTAGAACTGATGATTGTGCTCAGCACAGAGACTAATTTTACAATCTCCTTATTGTCGGACACATTCTTATAATAGTTCTTGGGCTGCACTGGAATGGGTAAGGTCACAGATGCCACCTCAATCATCTCTGAAAGCAGAAAAGAGAGAAAAGTTTAAATCAACAGCATAGGCAATGTGCTATCAACAGATGGGAGATCTCTGAAATGGTAAAGATACCATAAAGTATCTCCTTCCTAAAAGCAATAAAAATCGTGAAAATTTTTGACATTCTCAAAGTTTCAGGACTCTGGAAATTAACTACATCTTACAGCAATCCAAAGAGTGTTAATTCAAGAAAAAATATGGGATCCAGGTGACAGGACCAAGTCTCATGTGTTTAACTTGCTCTCTTCCCACTGACTCCTCTCTGGCTGTGGAAGCTTTAAAAAACAGCAGACTTACATCCCATGCAGCTGTGAGAACCCTCAACTTAGCAGTGCCCAGAGGGTCAGGGCTGGGTTTGGAGCTCCTCAGAGGGTAGGGTCTCTAATCAGTAATCAGTAATCAACACACCTAGAAGCTCCCTGGAAAAGCTGTGTTCAAGGATTTTATCTTTACATGACATGATGCAGAATTTCATTGAGTGGGGGGAAAAAATGTCTGACCCCCAAGTCATTTGCCAAAATATATATTTTTTTAAATTAGCAACAACAATTATTTAACTTCACAGCAACCTGAGACGATGATATTAGTTGGGACAAACAAGATGGTAGCCAAAAAAGTTAAAAGGTCTGGGGAGAGCGATGTCCACAGAGGGTGCTGTAAGCCCTGAAGTAGAAGTCGCCCTGGGGCTCTAGGAATCCACATTCTGAGCAGAGATGTCAGCATGCCCAGGGAAGACCCCAAAAGGCCTCAGCCTTTCACTTCTGTCTGAATTTGAGGCTCTACAGCACCAGTGAGTAAAGACTTGCGTAGTGGTTTAAACTGACTGAGCCTTGCTGGGTTCCAGCACAAGTACAGAGTCTCTAAGCAAAGGGCAAAGATTCTTGCTTCAAAATAGTCAAGGAAATCTCTGTACAATCATTAATTGACCACTAACCGCCCAGAGAGTATAGTAGCTAATAACCCAAAAATAGTTTTTACACAATTAATCCATGACAGTTGATAAAGAAAATAATAATAATAGCAGCAAAACCTAAGGGTCATAAACTTTCAGAATTGCCTTTCTTTAAAATGTCTAATTTTCAACCAAGGAAAAAAAAAAGTGTGAGACACACAAAGACACAGGAAAGTGGAGTCCACACAGGGAGACAAAAGCAGCCAACAGAAGCTACCCATGAGGAAACTCAGACGTTGGACTTATTAGGCAAAGAGTTTAAATAGCTTTTGTAAATATGTTCCAAGAAGTACAGAAATCATATTGAAAGAAATAAAGGAACTTATGAGAGTGATATCTCAGAAAATGGGAAATATCAATAATGAGACAGAAATAGACAAGAACCAAATACAAATTGTAAAATCAAAAAGAAGAACAAATTAAATGAAAATTCAATAGAACTTAGAAGATTTGGGGGCTGGGTGTGGCTCAGTGGAATTGTGCTTGACCAGCAGGTACAAGGCCCTGGGTTTGTACTAAAGGAAGGAAAAAAAAAAAAAAAAGATTTGAGTTGCAGAAAGAAAAATCAATTAGTTCCTTAACTCATTGGTCATGACAAAAAAAATATGTATAATTTTCAATCAATGTTTTTCTTCTCAACTTAGATATAATTCATGATTGAATATATTTTTAGTCTAGAAAATTCTGAATTTTAAGCCATCCCAGGAAATTAAATAATATATGATTGGAAATTAGTATAATAATAGTAGAGGTTTTGAGCTTAGATTAATAAATAAATCATTTTGTAAGTCATAGGGAAAGTTGATCTGTGCTGTATTTATCCTCCAGCAACACTTTTGTTTTCTGGTTTGTTTTTTGTTTGATTTGGTTTGGTTATTTTTGTGATGCTGGGGATGGAACCCAGGGCCTCTCACGTCACTCCCAGCCCACTCACACCTCTTTAGAAAGGACCTTCCCTCAGTTTCTTCCTTGGCTAGTTGATTTATCGCTTCAGGGGAGGTGAATGCCAATAGGACTACATAGGAGATGAGGTTTGTGGGGCTGACTTAAGGGAGTGTGAGGACCAAGGACAACATTTAATACCACGTGCAACTTGGGTGTCTTAGGCTGCCTGATTTTACCTAATACAAATAAAAGCCACCAGACACACAGTGACACTCACAAGATGTTAGCAAAATGGAAACAGAGTGGGTGAAAAACATCTCTTGGTGCCAGGAAATGTTCACTGTGATGATGGTGAGTGGCTCTTTAAACTGACAAATTAAAACCTTTCTTGCCTCCAGTTCTCATTATTACACTGGACCAAAAATCAGCACTGCAGTACCAGCTGCCGTCAACCCCCTAGAAGCAGACCACAGTGTTGACGCAGAAGTATTAAAATACCCAGATCTTGACATTTTATAGACTTAGAATTGGTTCATAGATTAATACTCTGCTCTCCCATGATTTGGGAATCCTATAGGAGTTGGGGGAGGGTACATTGAAGCTCAATAAATGTTGATTTACAATACTTTAAAAGAACACAAGGAGCATTTACCTTGAAGTTCATTGTCTTCCATTTCGACATCAGAATCACTCTCTTCATTATTCTGCAGGGCAGCCATTTTTCTTTCATGTGCCTTTTTCTACAATGTAAAGGGATATTTTTCAGCTTTGTCTTATCTGTAAATAAACAGCTTCCACATGAAACAGCTTTCCCATTCCAGGCCCACCTTGGACGAGGGCTCCCTGCTCCATTGTCTAACCCCCTTGGGGACACTGACAATGCACTCCACAGCTTTGTTCAGGGTCTGCTGTACGTCTTCCAGGGCAGGCGCCATGGCAATGTTGGGAATAGCCAGAGTGACGTTTGCTCGGAGAATAGGCAGATTGTTCTGCTTCGCTTTAGATGCACTATTGCTGTCTGAGTTTACAAAAAAAAAAAAAAAAAAAAAAAAACAGTAGAGGATTAATATTTTTAATTCAAAAACGGGACTTACTTCATTTCTAACCATGATTAAAGCACCTAGAACAACACATGGTAGATATATTATCAGGCAAATATTAGTTGAATGAATGAATTTTAAAAAGCTTTTGGTTTGCTTAATAGAGAGCAGTTCAGTGGAACCCAAGTCATTTTCTGTTGATTATAATTTTTTGGTCTACTATCCATAAAGGAAACCTACTATGTAGGATCAGGCTTAAGGATAAATTTTTATCTAAGCTATTAAAGATGATATTGCCCAAATAACTGAATGCCGATAAATTAGTTAAATGAAGAATAAATACGCAAAGAATGAAAAATGAGAATAACTACCAAAACTAGCCAAAATTAAAACAAACAGCCAGTTTGTATTTTCAAATAAAACATGCCTTCTCTACCACAGTGTATATTCTACCCTCAGAACAGCTAAAAAAAAAATGAAAAGGAAATAAAATGTAACTCACCATCCATATCAATGGGCTCTTAAAGTTAGGTATAGATAAGTTATAGATACATATAGATGGGTATATATGTATGTAGCACACATAACTTTATCTAGGTAGAAATACCTATAATGTATGAAGTTGACAAATAATTGTGATTTAATATTTAGCACACCAACCCACATTTGAAAATTTCTAATATAACCCTGTGTCTGAAGTGAAATAAAACATTATAAACTATGCCACCAACAAAACATTCTTTCAAAACCCCAAACTTCATGTATCCACTTTTAATTAAATGTCAAGTGCCATCTCTTAAATGCCAGTATTCCAAAGGCCCTCAGCACAGGGAAGCCCCTGGAAAGCACAGGGAAGCCCCTGGAAAGTACAGGCAGGTCAAGAAGATAAGTGTGACTTTAGCAAACTCTTTCCACGTTACAAGATGAGTCAATAACCTAACAATTTAACAATGAAACAATATTTTCCATATGCCTTCCTTTCAAAGTATGTGCCTTTCCTGTCTCAGATTAAAGTAATTCATTTTATATATTTTCATTTTATTACAAAAAGATTGAAAGTGATGTTGATTTTTATGCCGTTAACAAAGGTAAGTAAACTTAAGAAAATTAATTTGACCTCTCCCTGCTCTGGTTTTCTCTACTTCAACATGAGTGGTGAGGGTATCCGCTTCTAGAACTGTTGGGATGACCAACATTTACAGTGTTGAAACTTACAAGGAGGCACTCAATAAATGGTGGAGTTTCTTAATTCTTTAAATTTATCAGGAATGTGGTGCACACACACACACACACACACACACACACAACCACACCTGATCAGCCACCCTGCAAACCGTGTGGGATTGTTACCCCGGAAATTCATCACGTGGGAGGAATGGATGCGCTTGCGAATGGCCTCTAGAGTGTTCCTGGTCACTTTCAGAAGAGCATCTGCATTTTGGTGGTTGAAATGAGAGAGCAACTCGCAGGCCGCCTCCACCATCTCAGGCTGTTTCTTCTTTTTTGGGATTGCTGTCAAAGACAGTGAGCCAGCCCCAGCGTTAAGGAACGATGTCAAGGCATCAGAAGTTCCTTCCTCTCTTTTTGCTGTTATGACATGACACAAATAGAGGTAGGTGAGAGAGAGAGCGGTCACAACTAAATGGAGAAATTAAGACAAATGACATGCAAGTTTGATGTCACTTAAGTGGCATGCTTCTTAGAAAGTAAGGCCATTACAGTCTTCCTCCTCCTGAGAAGACAACCAATGAGAGATGCAGGAGCTCTGGGTGCTGCAGCCACTGGGCCCACAGGCTGGTTCTCTCTCCCACCAACACTCTAAACCCCTTTAGAGCCACTTTCCTTCTCCACTTGTAGCATTCTTGACTGTGCAGCAAAACTTTGCTCTAGTCTGCAATGACTTCAAGGAGAATTCCAATCCATGACCCATAATCCACCCTCCTCTACAGGTAAACTGAAGTAAAATGCCTCCCCTGGCTTAAATCAAAAGAGAGCTAAGTGCCAAAGAAGGCTCAGGAAAAGTACATGTTTGCAGAACTTAACACACACACACACACACAAAAATGGGAATTAGCAACATGGAGTCATCACAATTTGCTCAGAACCACAATTTCAGACATAAATATCACTCTAAAATTGAGACACCATTTGTAGAACTGTGGAATTAAGTCACTCTGTAGAAAATTAAATTGTAGTTTTCAACAAATGTCCTAGAAAAATAAACCCTTTTATGACCTCACCTCTTACCTGAAGTTTCACTTTTTGAATCAATATGATTCTCATCAAACACTTTTTCCTCCTTGGGTGGAACTTGCTGGTCCAACAACATGTTGATGAGCTCATTGACTGCTTCCTCCACTAATGAGCTTTTAAAACGGAGTATCTGAGCACCATTTACACAAAGGTCCTACCAAATAAAAATGATTATCACATGTCATCGTTGTTTATCTGGCTCTTGAGAGTTCCTGAAGAACAGCAGCGAGTCTACAGGTTCAGCTCCAGGGGAGAGCTTAGGCTGTAGTGATGCTGGCCCACATTCTCCCAGTACCACCCCCTCAACCCTCCCCCGTGCCAGGCCTCCTCTGAATGCACTACAGACAAGGGAAAACCTGGGGGAATGTTGACGAGCCAAAATCACATTTGCTTTTCCAGCATGGAGGACAGCAATCTCAAATCCACCAGTAGCCTCTTCTGTGACATTCCCGTCATATTGCATAATCTGCTCTAGCCAGCCTTTCTTTTCTCCTCATCTTTTCCAAAAAGCCACAGCTATCTCCTACTTGATTTCAGGTCTATTTCCCTCCTGTCCAACTCAATCATGCATTTCTCAGGAATAAAATTTTATAAATATGAATTAAAACACGCTTGGGGGCGCTGTGATGGATTCTGTAGCACTATATACGAAATCAGCTATTTACCACTGGTTGGAAAATAAGCCTATAAAGCAAGAGATTTTTGTCAACTGGCCACAGTCTCCAGCTTCATTTCAAGTTTCACTTTTATGCACCTTGAAATTCTAATATTCTCCTGGATCTTCCACATCAAACATCAGCCTCCTGGCTCTGTCACCTGCTCGTGCATGACCTTCACCTCCACTCCACTGCTGTGACACATGGCACTTGGATGCCATCACACAGGAACATTCTAATGTACACTGAAACATACAACCAAGCTTCTTTACCATCAAAGGATAAAATAACTTCACTCTCAAGTCAGAACTATACCCAACCACCAATCTCAACCCTGAGTTTAGAGACAACTAAAAAAGAGAGAAGCAGTTATAAAGAAAAAAAAGTAGATGCAGGTCTGAGAGTAGATAAAGGATGGAATGAAGTTAGTATCATCTAGTAACAAGTATAGACCCTGGTACTAAATTTCCTGGGTTCCAATCCTAGCTCTGGGTGATATGGAAGATCCTTCTCTGGCCTCAGTTTTCCTATCTGTAAACTGGTGATAATGGAAGAACCCCCCTTTGATGGTTGCAAGCATTCCCTAAGATAACATGTTAAGTGCCCAGCACAGGGCTGGCACCAAAGTACTGGAGGAGTTGGTTATTAGTAATGGTCAGCAAATGTCATCCACAGGTACTAAGTGTCTGTCAAGCTGGTCATTCTGTGTAAATTAGCTCCTAATTCCCTGAGAGAGTGCTAATAATTTTCAAAGTCTGCATCTTCAGTCCTCTGACTGCCTGGGGGACAGAAGCACACGTGGGCCATGATGTGATCTCTCACTCTCAAAGCCAGCTCTCCAGGAAATCCTCAGTGACCTTCCCCCAGTCCTTCCAGACCCCTCCGTAATAAAACACACATTTGAAACCACAAAACGCCTTGATATTGAGGGTTCTGGAAAACAGAATCAACAAGCTCTCAAAGACTTGTAGTTCTAACAGCCTTGTGTAAATCCTTTAATTCTTCCTGAGAGGACGTGATTATAAAGATGATGTAAACAGCATAGAAATTAATAAAGCAGAGTATAAATAGAATGAGGATAAAGTACAAAAGGTTCATTAAAATGCCCCTGTATCAAGCAAAATAAGCCAAACCCATTGCTTCCACTCGCCCCACTTGACAACCCACCTCCGTGGTGACATCCGCACATTGAAACCACCAGACGGATCTGTTACCAAACCTGACCCACCTCCTCCTTGTGGACCCACGTGGAGCTCCAGGATTTCCTCATCCCCATGATGCCTCGGCTTTGGCAGACCAGGAGCCCTCCGGCCCCCAGGTTCTCCCAGCTCCATTCACTCTCCCCCCAGGCCACGCCTTCTAGTGAGATCCTGCCTCACTTCAGCAATTCTTTTGCTGATATCCTTTAGTCCATCACTCCCTCGGCCCTTGGCCACCCTCCCAGGTGAGGCCCAACCTCTACAGGCGACCCACCCTCTCTTCTTGCCCACACACATCGTGGCCACGCAGAGGCTCGCTGCTGGGAGCTCACGGCCCCCAGATTCAACCATCCCCTAACGCTACCCAGGAATCGCTCCACATGGCCACCGCCACTTCCTCTACCTGGCTCCACAACACCTGTGTCCTCCTGTCTTTAACCACCCTGGCCCCTCACATTCCTCCAAAAGCAAATGGAGCCATGACAGGGAGACTCACCCAACTCCCCACGCCCAAGCCCTCCCCAGAAGACAAACCAGCCTCCACCACTTCCTCCTGTTGGAGTGAACACAGTGGTTCTCCTCTTATGCAAGATAATCTCAGGCTGGGGTGGTGGCTCAGTGGTAGAGCTTGCCTAGCATGTGCGAGGCACTGAGTCCAATTCTCAGCACTGCATATAAATAAATAAATAAATAAATAAATAAATAGAATAAAGTTCCATTGACAGCTAAAATATATTTTTAAAAAATAAAGAAAGAATAATCTCACACACTAAGTTCTGAGTCAGAGCCTCCCCACTTCTCCAGGGACAAGACTACCAACCATCTTTCTCCCTCTCTGCTTGATTTTCTGCCCCCGCATATCAACACATCCCATGTACTTCATCTCAACACCTCCCTCCAGCTGCCAAAACCACATGTTTCTACCTCAGGGCCTTTGCCCTTGCTGTCCCCTCTGCTGGAAAGCTCTTCCCCAAAGCTATTCACATGGCTCCCTTCCTCGATTCCTCGGTTCAAATGTAATCACAAAAGTCACCCCGAACCATCAACATAAAGTCACAACTCTGGGTTAGGCACTTCTTTTCTCCATTACCCTCTTAATTGTTATCCATTGAATTTATCACGAGCTGACATGTTTACTCATAGGCTTTTTTGTTTGTTTTTCTGTATTGTCCACTTGAAAAGCGGGCTCCTGCACGACTGGGATCTCACATTTTATTTACTGCCGTGTCCCAGCATTGGTTGGCATAGGTGCTCCAAAAATAATGCAACAAATAAATAGATTGTGAAAAGTCTAAAAAAATCCAACTAAAAGCATTCATTTACACTGGTGATTGGAAATGCAAATCAATTTATGTTACATGATTTTGCTACTTAAACTAAAATCAGGAAGACACAATAAAACCGTGTTCCCTGGGGGTGGTGAGGCTGGTACGGCTGGATGCCAGCAGCATTCTAAGTTGACAACGTCCTTTTTGAAACACAGTTGGCTGTGAATATCAAGAGCTATCAAGTAAAGCCGTGCTCTTTGACACAGCAATCTTATTTTGAGAGAGGAAATAATTCTGAAAAGGTAAAACATGATATATAAACATATTTATTGCAGCTCTTGGAAAAATAGAAAGACTTTGGAAGCCATTTAACGTCCAGCAATAAGAAACTGGCAAATAAATTATAGCACATCCACCTCGTAAAATAACCCAAAGCCATTTTTCAAATGGTGCCTATAAAAGCCAGATAGCAACACAAAGTCTGATTTTAGAGAAACGTTAACTGGGGAAGAACAAAGCAGGATGCAAACTCTGCTGGGCGTCCAGTAGGGAGCACAGCTTTGAGAGGCATAAAACACACGGCGATCACAACAATGGGTGGCATCACGATTAGGATCCAGTTTTTAAAATATTCTAAAACTTGCTTTGAAAATTTTTAAAGCTTTTTATTTTTATAAACAGTGCAGCTAAGCGTTTTTTTCAGATGGGAAGAGAACAAAAAAGAGTCGGAAGGTTGGGCAGGTATCACATTTACCCACAGTTAGCCTATTCAACAGATGGTGCTGGGAAAACTGGAAATCCACATGTAGCGAAATGAAATTAAACCTCAGTATCTCACCCTGCACACAAATCAACTCAGAGTGGATCAAAGGCTCAGGCACTAGAACAGAGACCCTGCACCTAATAGAAGAAAACAGAGGCCCAAATCTTCACCACATCAGCCTAGGATCTGACTTCCTTAACAAAAATCCTAAAGCACAAGAAATAAAACCAAGAATCAATAAACGGGATGGACTCAAACTAAAAAGCTTCTTCTCAGCAAAGGAAACAATAGTGTGAAGAGAGAGCCTACAGAATGGAAGAAAATCTTTACCACAGGCACCTCAGATACAGCACAAATCTTCAGGATATATAAAGAACTCAAGAAACTTAACACCAAAAAAATAAAATAAAATAACCCAATCAATAAATGGTCAAAGGAACTGAATAGACACTTCACATTAGAAGAAAGACAATTGATCAACAAACATGAAAAAATGTTCATCATCTCTAGCAATTAGAGAAACACAAGTCAAAACTACTCTAAGATTTCATCCCACTCCAGTCAGAATGGCAATCATCAAGAATTCAAGAAACAATAAGTGTTGGCGAGGATGTGGGGAAAATGGCACACTCATACATTCCTGGTGGGACTGAAAATTGATGCAATTACTCTGGAAAGCAGTATGGAGGTTCCTCAGAAAACTTGGAATGGAACCACCATTTGACCAGGCTATCCTGCTCCTTGGTTTATACCCAAAGGACTTAAAATCAGCAAAACACAGTGATGCAGCCACATCAATGCTTATAGCAGCTCAATTCACAATAGCTGAACTATGGAACCAACCTAGATGCCCTTCAACAGATCAATGGATAAAGAAAATGTGGTACATATGCATAATGGAATATCACTTAGCCTTAAAGAATAGTGTAATTATAGTATTTACAGGTAAATGGATGGAGCTGGAGAATAGTATGCTAAGTGAAATAAGCCAAACCCCCCCAAAAAACAAAGGCTGAATGTATTTTCTGATAAGTGAATGCTGATCCATAATGGGAGTGGGGGAGAATAAAGGGACTTTGGATAGTGCAGAGGGGAGTGAGGGAGGGAAGGGCTGTGGGCATGGGAAGGACAGCGGAATGAAATGGACATTACTACCCTATATACATATATGATTACACAACCCATGCAACTCAGCACCATGTTCAGCCATAGGAAGGAGAAGCTGTGCTCCATTTATGTACAACGCGTCAAAATGCATTCTACCGTCATGTATAACTAATTAGAACAAAGTTAAAAAACAAAAAAAAAATTTAAAAATTTTACCCACAGTGAGGAGCATGACAATGAGGAACCACAGACACATTACATTTCAGTTATGTAAGAATGATTTCATTTAAACCGAAGATTTCTATGCATGCAGAAAGGGGTTTAAATAACAGAAGGACTGAGATTGGTGTCCTTGGAAAGGCTGATTGCAAGGTTGGCCCCTAGCTGGCATCTGGGAGCTCAGATTTGTGGAGGGTTCCCTCTGTTGTCTAGCTGATAAGAATGGATCAACCCGCCTCTCCCAGGTTTCCTAGAAGTGGCTCCAGAATTGTGTGCCACGGAACACCAGTTTGGGAATACTGCTCCACTGACACATACAGGGAGAGACCCTGCCCAGAAGCTGCTCAGAGCAACTGTTTTATTGGTGACCCCTAGATTAGGAGAAGCTCTTCTACAACATAGCTCTACTCTTCATAAGCTATGGGAAAATTAGAAATGTGTTCCATGGTACTTTCCCTCAGTGATGTGAAAAGAGGTGACTTTCCCCTTGTGTCCAAGTGGCTGCTTAGGTGCATTTCTCCTCATCCAAATTATGGTCAGAAGGTTCCGTGTTTGATTATATCTGCCACAAAGCAATTGCAAGTAGAAAGAAAAAAAAATCCAATGTATGTTTCAAAAACTTCCCTTTATAGAAAAGCAAATTGCAGGAAAACTTTTTTAGTAAAACCTATCCATTTTCTAATGACCTTTGTCATTTGGAGAAACTCTTCACAGGTGAGCGGCTCCTCCTGGGGGAGTTGACAAAGCAGGGTGCCGCTCATTTCCTCTAGAATGGCGTCAATGCGGAACTCAATCAAATCGTTGACTCGGTCAAGCAGCAGCTCCAGGTCCTCTTTGGAAAAACAAAAGCAAATGAAGGAGATGAAGGAAAGCATTTTGTTACACACACACACACACACACACACACACACACACACACACGATTAGATGCCAGTAGCAATGGCAGGAGCAACACTTTTCAGTTTCCATAGGTCCCTGGGACACACCATACTTCCACGCTTGGCCTTCTCCCTGGTCCTTCCTGAGCAGTTTTTCAGCTCTCCCAGCCTGCCTAGCCCCGGCTCCTGTCCACAGCAGGCTTCCTGTGGACCTGCATGGATGGGGACCTGCCTCCTCCTGTGCCAACACCGCAGCCTGAGCACCCTTTCATCTGAGTGCGTCGCATTGTCCACTCATAGGCTGACTCCCTCTGAAACCCATGTCTTCATCCCACAGCTTTAACGTGTATCCCAGAGCCTGTTCCAGGAGAGGGTTTCAAAACAGTGTTCTTAAAGTGAAATTCTATTTTTCTCACATTACTATCACAAGGCATACTTTTTTTAGTTTTGCTGAGGTGATATTGAACACCAAGTTCCAAGGATTAAAGTGCAACTCTGAGGAAAGCTAACAATTCCACATCAAAAGAAGGAAGGATGGCTAATGGGCATCCACCTAAGGGGTCATACATTTTTCAACAGATACCATATAATCAAATCTCTCTTGTTCCAACGATACTTTCTCCTAGGAAATGAAGTTGCAATTGAACGAAGAAAACACAGTGTTACATACAGCTCTTCAAGACACCAAGCAGTTCTTTCTGGTAGTCAAGTTCTTGAGTACAAAAGGAGAGCTGACATTTGTATTTCAGCATCTGTACTCAATGAAATTCTTTACTATTTCTATCTGACAGATTCTTTGAAGCATCTTCAAGGACATTTATGGCAAGTTTTAAAAAGTTCCCATGAGGATTTTCACATCCTAATTCACTGGGAATGTTACCTTATGTGACAAAAGGGCCTTTGCGGATGTGTTAAGGATATTGAGACGTGGAGATTGTTCTGAATTATCCAGATAGTGCCAAAGTAGTAATAAGGTCTAGAGTCTAGGACCCTAGTCATAGGGTCCTTATAAGAGGAAGGCAGGAAGGTCAGAGTCAGAGAAAGAATATGACCATGGAAGCAGGGGGCAGAGAAAGAGAGAGAGATTTGAAGATGCTATGCTCTTAGCTTTGAAGATGGAGTGACCATGGGACAGCATGTGTAGGTAGCCTCTGCCTGCTAGAAGAGGCTAAGGAAAAGAGTCTTCCCTGGTGGCATTTGATTTTAGCCCCATAGGACTCACTTTGGATTTCTGTCCTCCATAATTAAATGATTTTATGCCACTAAGTTTGTGACAACTTGTCATGACATCAATACAAAAAAAATAACTAGCAACATTTATGCATAGAATGCACAAAATTGAGTCTTTATAAGTTCTGATTTTTATTTTGAAAGTAGCCAAAACTCTTTTAGAAGAAATACATGATACAGGCAACTATCTGTAAACAGAAGGGTTGGCTCATTTAACCCAATAAGGAATCCAGCTGTTCTTGAGATGTAACATAGTTTGTCTAACATAGTTTGTCTCCTAAAGAAATTTAATCCTGTTCTATTAAATTAGTCTCTCTATTTAAATTACAAAAAGAAAAACATAATGAAATATGAGAACTAACAAGAGTTTCTTTAGAAAATATCTCTTTGTCTCCAGCTAACATTCTAATAAAACATCCAAATTGCTAGCCATCTAATCCTCACACTCTCAGAGAGGACATGCAAGCCTACCTTGGAAGCCTGTTCTAATTTGATTGTGATAATTCTAACTAGGAAACATTTATACATTTTATAAATGAGTCCTTAGAGACTTTTAGTCAATTTCATATAGTTTTATTTCCTATAAGAAATATTTTGGAAAGAATACTAGCTTAGAGGCAAGGAAACTGGGTTCTAAACTCATCCTGACTGCTTATATCTGTGTGCCATTAGAAACCATTTAGCAACTCTGAACCACAGTTTTCCAACCCTTAAATTGAGGGTCTTATTTAAAATTGTTTCTACTATTTTTTTCCACCTCTACAATACAATGCTTGCCTGATAATACATTTTATATTATCCTACCTTTAAGCTACAATGAGTATGAAATACACTTCATTCATATTAAAGGTCCCCTTTACAATATGTCTTTGAGGCTGCCAGAGAAAAACCACAAGTCACATTTAGAGGGAAACCAATTTGGACTTCAGCTGATTTTTCAACCCACACCCTTAAAGCTAGGAGGCTTTGGAATAATACATACTGTGTTCTGAAAGAAAATAGATGCCAGCCAATAATACTATAATACCTTGCAAAATTAAGCTTCAGATTTGACAATGAAATAAAAACCTTCCATAATAACAAAGTTAAAAGAATTTACAACTACAAAGACCACATGGCAAAACATTCTCAATGAAATATTTCATGAAGAAAAAATAAAACTGGAAATTAGCAAAGAGAGAAGCTACACTAGAATAATAGTCAATCAAAAGAGAAACTAACTCAAAAAACAGAAATAATTCAAAATGACAGGGAATAAGAATCATTTCTCAATAATAACATTGAATGTAAATGGCCTAAACTAATCAATCAAAAGACAGACTAGCATATTGGATTTAAAAACAAAACCAAACATTATGCTGTCTCCAAGAGACTCACTTTATAGGCAAAGACATTCTTAGACCAAAGATAAAGAATAGGGAAAAAAAACTTGCCATTCACATGGGTGTCTATTCTCATACCTGATAAAGTAGACCTCAACTTAAAATTAATTAGAAGGGACAAAGAAGGCCATTTAATGCTGCATCAACAAAACATAATAATCTTAAAAATTTATGCCCCCCAAAATGGAGCATCTACATACGTCAAACAAACTCAAATCTCTAGAGTCAAATATACCACAACACAATAATACTGGGTGACTTCAACACTCCTCTCTCATCAATTGATAGATCTTCAAAACAAAAATTAAGTAAAGAAGCTATAGGACTAAAAAATACAATTAACAATTTAGATTTAACAGACATACATAGAATATTCCATCCATCAATGACTTCTCAGCAGCACATGGATCATTTTCTAAAATAGGCCATATCTTAGGCCACAAGGCAACTCTTAGCAAATAGAAAAAAAATACAAAGCAATGAAATTAAGGAATTTGCTGGATGGAACTGGAGAATATCTTGCTAAGTGAAATAAGCCAGTCCCCAAACTCAAAGGCTAAATGTTCTCTGATATGTGGATGCTAACCCACAACAAGGGAGGGGAAGAGGAGAAGAATAGAAGCTCATTGGATTAGATAAAAGGAAATAAAGTGAAGGGAGTAGGGAGGGGAAGAGGAAGGACAGTAGAATTAATCAGACGTAACTTTCCTAGCCTTGTATTGAATACCCAACCAGGATAACTTCACATCATGTACAACCATAAGAATCGGATCCTAATTAGAATAAGTTATAATCCATGTATGTGTAATATGCCAAAATACATTCTACTGTCATGCATCTCTAAAAAGAACAAATAAAAATATTTTAACAAATTTGCCTTGAATCCAATTCCCAATCTGTGAAGCAGAACAAAAGGGAGGGGTGATTCGGCAATAATTCTTCACTCTACTCCCTGTCCCCAACCAGGTACTCATCAACTATTTTTGAGTATACAACACCTGGTAAATTAAACAACTAGACACTGTTGAGCCAAAGGCATTCAGAAGACACAGTGAAAACCTACAGGTAAGACAAGCCCTTGACAACACAAGCTATAAATAAACCAGGTTCTACCTCATTAGTTCCAAGCATCAGACCTAGAGAAAGACCTAAGGAAGAAAGAGAGAGAATGATAAAAAGCACCACAAGAGGTACCTAGAAGGGCCACCAAGGAAGAGTTGACCCAAAAATGAGGAGACAGGATGGAAGACCTAGAATAGGGTGAGGAAGGTAAGGAAACGGAGACGGACTGCCTAAGTCTCCTGAAATGAGGAATGTGTGAGTGCATGGGTGTCCACTCCACCCAACTGAGCGTACAACAAACGTTAAAGAGACCGCTTGCTTTTTAAACCCTTTGCAGTCATTTTGGGGAGAAAGATGAAATTGGATTAAACCACTAAAGAGAGCTGAAATACAGAGCCCCCGTCTCTACTGTCAACGCAACAGACATCACAGGAGGAGGATGAGGTCACAAGGGTTGGAGGCTGGTGGGCTTCCTGGAGTGAGACTTACTCTGGGCTATAAAAAGTGGGCAGAATTGGGCCATGAAAAGGTAAGAGCATTTGACATTGGATATAACAGGAAAGTCTTCGAAAAAAATCTGTCATTACCATGACCCAGACTATATTCCCTGCTCACCACAGAAATATGAGGGAGGGGTTCAGATGTTCTCCTCGGAGTCAAAGAACTCTGGAAAACACCCACACAAGGGCTCTTCTTTTTCTTTTTTTTTTTTTTTTTTTTTTTCGGTACCAGGGATTGAACTCAGGGGCACTCCACCACTGAGCCACATCCCCAGCACTCTTTTCTATTTTATTTAAAGACAAGGTCTCACTGAGTTGCTTAGTACCTCACTTCTGCTGAGGCTGGCTTTGACCTAAGAATCCTCCTGTCTTAGCCTCCCAAACCACCAGGACAAGAGCTCTTCTTGGAGACCCAGTGGCCATGCATATTAAAGGCTCTGCAAAGTCCTCCAGAGAAGAAATCTGTCCAGCTACTAAGGTGGGCTTCCCAGATGTATTTGAGCCCAGATTCCACCTTTGCAACAAACCTGTACACATTCTGGGAAATTGTAACTATGGAATATACCACCTCACCTACATTTTCAAAATTATCATATCCCCCACTAAGGAAAAATGACGTTTCCTTCAACTTTTCCTACTTACGGTTCTCTGTTGTCCAGCCCTCTATTCCATACAAACCTCCACATCTTTCAAATCAGGGTCTTATAACACACTAACCAACTAGCATCACAAGTTAAAAGACTCTAAAGATCGTTTAAATTCAAATGTCCAACAGTAAAAATAAATGAAAAATCGTGGTTATCTATGGGAACAAATTTAATACTGAATATTTGCAGTTTTCAGTAGATTAATGAAAGTGTATACCTTGAAAAAATTTCTTATGGAACAGCTTTTGAGGAATTCTCATTGTTGAGAGCCACAGCCGGAGGGGCCCCAGAAAACTTCCAGCTGATTGGCTCACCGTGGCCCCAGCAAACTTCCAGCTGCCAGCTTATTGGCTCCTCTGCAGTGATGCTCATTGGGCTGTTTCCCCACCCTTTCAGACCACGGAGCTGCTCATTTGGGGACTCTTTTGGCTCCGCCCACACGACCCAGCCAATGGGCCTCAAGAGCAGGAGGAGTTGGGGGTGGAGAGGCTCGTGGGAAGCCAGTGGTGGCAGTTGGGCTCTGAGGGAATTCCTGAAGAGCTCCTGTGGTGCTGCGTGTGTTCTAAAAATAAAGTTCCTTTCTGCTTGATAAGTGGCTCGTGAATTGTGCCCAGCCAGACTGCGGCATCTCATCTTATTTATATCACCACATTGATAAGAAATTTCACAACAGATATTAAGAACTAAGCCTTTAAATCTGAGAAATAGTAACCATTTAGACAAACTTACTGATCTTTGTAAAAGTGTTTTCTAAATATGCCTCAATATTCAGCGATGTCCAGGTCAGCGCAGCCAAGCCTGGCTGGAGAGCTCTGTCCACTTTAGCCAAATGGGGGGCCATCAGTTGCTCAATGGCGGGGGGCATTTTTGACCTCACTCTCTGGTATTCAGACAGCATCATCTGCAATTAAATGGGTTTAAATCATCAAGTAACATCTCACCTTTATCATTTTATATAAAATGCTTACTTTTATTTAGGATCAAACTGGGGGCTCTCATAGCCTGGCAGGGAGAAAGGTAAAAACAAAATAAGAAGAGAAAACGTGGACTTTCTCTATAAATCACAAATGTTAATTCAATAAATTACAACCAAGGATGAAGAATTTAAGAAGCAGAATTTTTCAGTCCCTACCCAGACTATAAGGAAAGAAAAGTTTTGAGGTCAAGTAATTTTTCTAAACTGGGGCATCCTGCTCCTCTGAGCCTCTTCTGTGGACCACACACTCATCATCAAAAGTGTCTGGATCATGGGAGTCCATTGCTGGGACTATAGGCCAAATTTCATGCAAGACCTAAAGCACAGGAGGAGAATCAGGAACCAGTATTATTTCAACAAGTGTTATGGCTTGTTTTAGTCAGCTTTTCACTGATGTGACTAAAAGACCTGACCAGAACAATTATAGGGGAAGAAAAATTTATTTGGGGCTCACAGTTTCAGAGGTCTCAATCATAGACAGAGGACTCCATTCCTTGGGGCTCATGGCAGAAGAGTGTGGCAGAGAGAAGCAGGCAACATGTTGATCAGAAAGCAGAGAGAGAAAGACAGACCACTCTCCAGAAACAAACATATACACCGTAGCCACGGCCCCAGTAAACCACTTCCTCCAGCCACACCCACTTGCCTCCAGTTACCACCCAGTTAATCCCATCAGGGGTTAATTAACTGATTTGGTCAATGTTATAACCCAATCATTTCTCCTCCAAACCTTCTTGCATTGTCTCACATGTAAGCTTTTTGGGAATACCACATCTAAACAATAACAGGGCTTTAATGTCATCTGAATGCCAAAGAGAAACGTACATCTCCAGTGCAGATCTCATTCCGAGGTTTAGACTCATATACAGCAAGAGCCTACCCAGAGGGCTGGGGATAGCTCAGCTGGTAGAGTGCTTGCCTTGCATGCACAAGGCCCTGGGTTGGATCCCCAGTACCACACAAAAGAAAAAGAGCCTGCACAGTCTCCCCCCTTCATATCTAACAGACATCTTCAAACCTAACAGGTCCAAACTGAAAGGCAGTCCTTGCCCACAAACCTTCTCTGCCCACCGCATTTTCCAAGTCATGTGACAGCAAACTCCATCCTTTCTGCCCACTGGCCAAAATTCAGGCAGCCTTAATTCCTCTCTTTGCCCACTGTCACTTAAACCCATCCAGTTCTCCTGTCACACCATACTCAAAGGAGATCTGATTGGTTTACTATATCTGCTGTCCCTGACACTCAGCTGAATTATTAGAATGTTCCACCATTCTCTCCCTGCTTCCATCCGTGACTCTGAGACTCTAGGCTCTACTTAGCTACAAGGGCGAACCTTTAAAACACTAAGTCAGATGATATTACCCCTCTGCTGACATGATTAGATGTTCCCACCTAATTCAGGGCTCTGCATCCTCATACAAATTCTTGGAGAGGTCCTTACTCTATGAAAACCTACTTAATCTTATTCCCCTTGCCTGTCTTATCTTCAGCCATTCTCCCCTCTCTTCTCTGATCCCACCTACTGTCTCCCTTATTGATCCTTAGCCTCAGGATCTTTGCACCTTCTTCAAATAATTTCTCAGAGCACTTTATAGTTAGGCCTATCCTGACAAGCTACTTAAGACTGCAAACCACCACCAAAAGCCACTCATACATTCTATGCCCTGCTCTATTTTTCCCATAGCACCTATCACTTTATACCAATACACTAAATAATTTACCAATTTATAATGTTCACTGCGGATTTTCTACAACTTACAAAGGTGTGAAAATGAAAGATGTTCAATGGAAACCATACTTGGGACTTTTGAATTTTGATCTTTTCCTGGGCTAGTGATGTTCATTATGATTCGTTCTTGAGATTTGATTCATTCTTGACTTTGTTTAAAACAGGCTTTGTATTAGGTGGTTTTGCCCAACTGTGAGCTAATGTAAATGTGCTGAGCACATTTAAAGTAACTCAGCTACGATGTTCAATAGGTGTGCTCAATCATTCTCCACTTCAGATATTTTCAACTTACAATGGGTTTATTCAGACATAACCCCATGGTAAGTCCAAGAGTATCTGTATGTTATACCAGAACAAGAATCTTATCTGCTTTGTTTGTTAATGTGTCAAAAATGGTAGGTGGAACATAGGAGATGATTGATCGTTATTTCTCTTTTAACCAATTGGTAATTATTTAGAAAGTGCATTTGTGATCTGACACTTATGGATTTGAGTTCTTTATTGAAAAATTAACTGTTGTGTTAGGTTGAACTAAATCAACTTAGTTGACATATATATATTTTCCATGTTACCATTTTTAAATAATTAAATATTTATAGTATTTCCAGCGTAGCTTTCAGGACAATGTCAATATTAATAATCATTAAAATAAGAAAGTGATTTTAATGTGCTTCTTAAATAAAGTTATTTTTAAACCCACATTTGCAATGTAAAGATTAGCATTACCTTGATATTAGATTAATGTTTCCTAAAATGTTTTCCTTAAAGTTCTAAGTTCAAGACATTCTATAATAAAAATGATCCCTGCATGGATAAGTTTGAAAAACACCATATGCAATATTTCTTCTTGAATAGCCATGATTAATATTAATTGTCCAGAGAAATCTGCCATTGGGGTATAAGAAGTACTGAGGGGCTTTGAGAATTTTGTTAAACCCAGTACTTCCCAAATGGGCTAAATAAACCTTTCTTCATATAATACCTTGTCACAATTTCTATAATTCCCTTTCAATTTCCATGAAAGCCACTTTAGAAATCCTAGATTTGATTATTCAATTATCGGCTACTCATATATTTCCTAAAGCTTTTATTCACTTTTATCCACCTTTGTTTCAGTGTCTGTCACTCATTCTATCTGGGAAACAGTCCTTAGAATCTGCCTCAGGCAGGTCTTCCATTTCTCATCTTTAATCCTTTAACCCCAGGAGGAATTACTCATCCATTTTCCAACCAAGAAACTGAGGTTTAGAAGGTAAAGTAATTTACCCAAAGATAATGGTTTGGATCCAGATTAAACTGGCTTCCAAATCTGAACCATCAGCCACTACTAGCTCATCTCCTTCTAACTTCAACTGTCTTCCAAGGAGTTGAGGAAGAAGACAAACTCAGTACTTTGGCATATCAGCAGAAGCCCGAAAACTCTGTTGAGCATTCAGCACCCAAACTCTGCAACTGTGGGGGGTGTTCAGAGGGTGCCCAAAATATGCCAATAAATCTGCTCATGTTGAGCAGGAACCTTTAATTCTTTCAACCTCCATAATAAATGTCTACCAGATCATAATTTATTTGTTCAAATTTCATTTACAACTGTGTTGGCTTTAAAACATTCTTGGTGAAGAAGAAGGAGGAGGAGGAGGGGGGAGGAGGAGAAGGAGGAGGAGAAAGAGGAGGAGGAGGAGGAGAGAAGGAGGAGGAGAAAGAGGAGGAGGAGGAAGAGGAGGAGGAAGAGGAGGAGGAGGAGGAGGAAGAAGAGGAGGAGGAGAGAGGAGGAGAGAAGAGAGGAGAGAGAGAGGAGGA
>NW_026000068.1:11260993-11379386 GCF_001458135.2 Marmota marmota marmota
GAGGAGGAGGAAGAGGAGGAGGAAGAGGAGGAGGAGGAAGAGGAGGAGGAAGAGGAGGAGGAGGAGGAGGAAGAAGAGGAGGAGGAGGAAGAGGAGGAGGAAGAAGAAGAGGAGGAGGAGGAAGAGGAGGAGGATGTAGTAGTAGTAGTAGTAGTAGTAGTAGTAGTAGTAGTAGTGTCGTCCATGCCTCTACCCTCCCTGGAATCTGGGTGGACTTATGGAGCCCAACAGGACACAACAGAAGTGATGCTGTGAGAATCAGGACATCCTGAAGACCACCTGCCTCCTCCTCATTCACTGCAGCACTTGCCCCCAGTTGCTGTATAAGACACCCTACTGGCCACATCCTCCCTGCTGGAAGTCCATGGAGTCATGCACATAATCATCCCAACCCTGCTCAATCTCTTTAGCCAAAAACCCTTGAGATAAAATGAAGGGATGTTGAAATGTACCCTATTTGGGGATTATCTGTTACCAAAACAACTCCTCCATAGACAAAATCATCATCAGTGCTTTTATACTCATAAAGATTTGGTTTCTTAGCCAGGCACAGTGGTGCACTCTTATAATTCCAGTGGCTTGGGAGGCTGAGGCAGGAGGATCACGAGTTCAAAGCCAGCCTCAGCAAAAGTGAGTTACTAAGCAACCCAGTGAGACCCTGTCTCTAAATAAAATACAAAATAGGGCTGAGGATGTGGCTCAGTGGTCAAGTGCCCCTGAGTTTAGTCCCCAGTACCTCCAGAAAAAAAAAAATGGTTTCTTAATAAAAATATTTTCTTTGTAAATATGTAGATTGGCAAAATGATTTTCTAACATACCAAGAGGAATTTATAAGGAAATCCCAACGGGCTGACTAGTACTTCATGAGTACGCACTCGAGGAAGGTCTGCCCATTGCTGATACTGACTTTTTGAATATAACATGAAGTTGTGGGTTCTGGGTTCTGTTAGTAGTTCTGCCACTTACCTGTGAAACCTTGGCTAAGCTCAGTTTGGTCATTTAGAAAATAAAATAATTATATACTATCCCACCTACCTAATATGATCATGGGAATGATCAAATGAAAATGGCTTAACATGCAAAGCAAATGTGTGGCCCTCATGTGATGTTAACCATTATGATCTATTGATGCCAGTTTCCATGTGAATGTTCCCCTACCAGGGCTGCATCTCTGACCTGGTCTTTCTTGTCTTTGGGCAGCACCACCTGTCACTGGTGACCTGTCCCTCCCTCATGAGGTTTTTCTTGCCCCTGGTTTCCTTGACCCTTGTTTTCATCCCACCTCAAAGTCCACTCCGTAATCTTATTTGCTAATTTTTCCTCTTCTACCAGATGTGCTAATGTTGGAGCCACTATTTGGTCCTGTGGCCCTCTACTCTTCCCTGTCTATGTTCTCTCCCTAAGAATTCTATCCAGGAGAGTGTCATTAAATAGCAACTGTATTCTCCACCTCTCCAAACCATGCCTCCACTTTGACAGCTTCACTGGACTCTAGCTTTCCATATCTAGTAGCATGGATGACACCTCCCCTTGATGTCTAAAAACAATCTTGTCCTTGGGATGGGAACTACTGAGTCCCACCTACCTTCCAAAGTAAACTAGCTCAAGTCTTTGGCATCTTCATAAATGGTACTCATGATCAGGGCCACTGCAGTTAGACAGAATGTAACCTATACAATTCATGGTAGTCCCTATTTCAATTATCCTTGAGTTCCCTCTTATCCTGCCTCTTGGCACAACTCCTTGATATCTAATCAATTCCACTGCCATATCTAGCTCAAGCCACCATCTTCTCCATGCCAGATCTGTGGAGCAGTCCAGAAAGGGTCTCCCTACTGACACTTTTGCTTCCACTCCATCCAGTAGCAAAGATGACTTTTATTATAAATTAGATCATGCTCTCTTCTCCAGCTCAATTTCTGCCAATGATTTTTCTGGTACACTCAAAATAAATTCATACAAGACCTGCAACACTCTGGCCCCATCCAACTCTGCAGCCTCATCCTCTGTCACTGTCCCTCACTCATTCCACTCTAGCCATTCTGGTCATTTTCTGTCCTCCAACATGACACACATCCCGATTTTTTTAAATGGATTTCAGAACTATCCAGAAGAGGGAAAATTAAAAATACTATACCTTCATGTTACTGAAGTTCTTTTTGAATATATACCGTTTCCGGAAGAGGGCAGCTGCAAATGGTGACACTTCCAGACCCATTTGTGACATGCACTCTGTTTCTCTAAATAAGACTAATATCTGAGGATCAAAGTTCACAAACAACTCCCCAGTGTCTGGAGCCTTCACCAACAAAGAAGCCTCAAGACCTCTGTGAACTTCTCTGATCTGTGGGAAGAAAGGAGTCAGCATCATTACCATCAGAACATTCAATGAACACCAAGAGCATCTCACTCAGCCACTCCTGGGGATCCAGGTTGCTAAGTGTTCTTGCAAGGACCTGAGCTTCCTGAATTAAAGGAAATGTAGCTGCCTGCTCTTACCCTAAATTCTCTCTCAGAAATAACCTCCAGGTTTTTGGTGGTGATGGTGCACTGTCAATTCAATAAAATGTTTCTTTCATGACTCTCACACTTTCTAGAGAAGTGGACCATGTCGTGGTGGTGAGTTCCCAAGAGCCGTTCAGCTCCCTGATACCAGGCACCCTCGTGCCCACTCAGTTACTCCTTCTATTGAAAGTTTCACAAAACCCAACTAAACTCAGTTTTCAGTTACCTAGAAATACAATCAATATGGCTAAGACACACTACTTCCTGCCAATCTACAGGTAAATATTTGTAGGGGATAATTTGATTAACCATTAAGATTGCCAAAAAATATATTTAAGACTTTGTCTAACAGACACATTCAGGTCTTACCACATGTTATTTTATTTTTTAATTTTTTATTGTTGGTTGTTCAAAACATTACAAATTTCTTGACATATCATATTCCACACTTTGATTCAAGTGGGTTATGAACTCCCACCTTCACCCCATACACAGATTGCAGAATCACATCAGTTACACATCCATTGATTTACAAATTGCCATCCTAGTGTCTGTTGTGCTCCGCTGCCTTTCCCATCCTCCACCCTCCCCCCTCCCCACCTCTCCCCTCCCCTCCCCTCCTCTCTCTCTACCCCCTCCACTGTATAACCCTGAGGGTCTCCTTCCATTACCATGCAATTTCCCTTCTCTCTCCCTTTCCCTCCCACCTCTCATCCCTGTTAAATGTTAATCTTCTTCTCCTGCTCTTCGTCCCTACTCTGTTCTTAGTTACTCTCCTTATATCAAAGAAGACATTTGGCATTTGTTTTTTAGGGATTGGCTAGCTTCACTTAGCATAATCTGCTCTAATGCCATCCATTTCCCTGTAAATTCTATGATTTTGTCATTTTTTAATGCAGAGTAATACTCCATTGTGTATAAATGCCACATTTTTTTTATCCATTCGTCTATTGAAGGGCATCTAGGTTGGTTCCACAGTCTTGCTATTGTGAATTGTGCTGCTATGAACATCGATGTAGCAGTGTCCCTGTAGCATGCTCTTTTTAGGTCTTTAGGGAATAGACCAAGAAGGGGAATAGCTGGGTCAAATGGTGGCTCCATTCCCAGCTTTCCAAGAAATCTCCATACTGCTTTCCAAATTGGCTGCACCAATTTGCAGTCCCACCAGCAATGTACAAGTGTACCCTTTTCCCCACATCCTCGCCAGCACTTGTTGTTGTTTGACTTCATAATGGCTGCCAATCTTACTGGAGTGAGATGGTATCTTAGGGTGGTTTTGATTTGCATTTCTCTGACAGCTAGAGATGGTGAGCATTTTTTCATGTACTTGTTGATTGACTGTATGTCCTCCTCTGAGAAGTGTCTGTTCAGGTCCTTGGCCCATTTGTTGATTGGGTTGTTTGTTCTCTTATTGTCTAATTTTTTGAGTTCTTTGTATACTCTGGATATTAGGGCTCTATCTGAAGTGTGAGGAGTAAAGATTTGTTCCCAGGGTGTAGGCTCCCTATTTACCTCTCTTATTGTTTCTTTTGCTGAGAAAAAACTTTTTAGTTTGAGTAAGTCCCATTTGTTGATTCTAGTTATTAACTTTTGTGCTATGGGTGTCCTATTGAGGAATTTGGAGCCCGACCCCACAGTATGTAGATCGTAGCCAACTTTTTCTTCTATCAGACGGCGTGTCTCTGATTTGATATCAAGCTCCTTGATCCATTTTGAATTAACTTTTGTGCATGGCGAGAGAAAGGGATTCAGTTTCATTTTGTTGCATATGGATTTCCAGTTTTCCCAGCACCATTTGTTGAAGATGCTATCCTTCCTCCATTGCATGCTTTTAGCCCCTTTATCAAATATAAGATAGTTGTAGTTTTGTGGATTGGTTTCTGTGTCCTCTATTCTGTACCATTGGTCCACCCGCCTGTTTTGGTACCAGTACCATGCTGTTTTTGTTACTATTGCTCTGTAGTATAGTTTGAAGTCTGGTATCGCTATACCGCCTGATTCACACTTCCTGCTTAGCATTGTTTTTGCTATTCTGGGTCTTTTATTTTTCCATATGAATTTCATGATTGCTTTCTCTATTTCTACAAGAAATGCCGTTGGGATTTTGATTGGCATTGCATTAAACCTATAGAGAACTTTTGGTAATATCGCCATTTTGATGATGTTAGTTCTGCCTATCCATGAACAGGGTATATTTTTCCATCTTCTAAGATCTTCTTCTATTTCTCTCTTTAGGGTTCTGTAGTTTTCATTGTATAAGTCTTTCACCTCTTTTGTTAGGTTGATTCCCAAGTATTTTATTTTTTTTGAAGATATTGTGAATGGAGTGGTTGTCCTCATTTCCATTTCAGAGGATTTGTCGCTGATATACAGGAATGCCTTTGATTTATGCGTGTTGATTTTATATCCTGCCACTTTGCTGAATTCATTTATTAGCTCTAATAGTTTCTTTGTAGAGCCTTTTGGGTCTGCTAGGTATAGAATCATATCATCTGCAAATAGTGATAATTTAAGTTCTTCTTTTCCTATTTTGATGCCTTTAATTTCTTTCGTCTGTCTAATTGCTCTGGCCAGTGTTTCGAGAACTATGTTGAACAGAAGTGGAGAGAGAGGGCATCCCTGTCTTGTTCCAGATTTTAGAGGGAATGCCTTCAGTTTTTCTCCATTCAGAATGATGCTAGCCTGAGGCTTAGCATAGATTGCTTTTACAATATTGAGGTATGTTCCTGTTATCCCTAGTTTTTCTAGAGTTTTGAACATAAAGGGATGCTGTACTTTGTCGAATGCTTTTTCCGCATCTATCGAGATGATCATATGGTTCTTATTTTTAAGTCTATTGATGTGGTGAATAACATTTATTGATTTCCGTATATTGAACCAGCCTTGCATCCCAGGGATGAATCCTACTTGATCATGGTGTACAATTTTTTTGATATGTTTTTGTATCCGATTCGCCAGAATTTTATTGAGGATTTTTGCATCTAGGTTCATTAGAGATATTGGTCTGTAGTTTTCTTTCTTTGAAGTGTCTTTGTCTGGTTTAGGTATCAGGGTGATGTTGGCCTCGTAGAATGAATTTGGAAGTTCTCCCTCTTTTTCTATTTCCTGAAGTAGCTTGAAAAGTATTGGTATTAGTTCCTCTTTAAAGGTTTTGTAAAACTCTGCTGTATACCCATCCGGTCCTGGGCTTTTCTTAGTTGGTAGTCTTTTGATGGTTTCTTCTATTTCCTCAATTGATATTGGTCTGTTTAGGTTGTCTATATCCTCCTGACTCAATCTGGGCAGATCATATGACTTAAGAAATTTATCTATGCCTTCACTATCTTCTAATTTATTGGAGTATAAGGATTCAAAATAGTTTTTGATTATCTTCTGTATTTCTGAAGTGTCTGTTGTGATATTGCCTTTTTCATCCCGTATGCTAGTAATTTGAGTTCTCTCTCTTCTTCTCTTCGCTAGCATCGCTAAGGGTCTGTCGATTTTGTTTATTTTTTCAAAGAACCAACTTTTAGTTTTGTCAATTTTTTCAATTGTTTCTTTTGTTTCGATTTCATTAATTTCAGCTCTGATTTTAATTATTTCTTGCCTTCTACTTCTTTTGCTGTTGTTTTGCTCTTCTTTTTCAAGGATTTTGAGATGAAGTATGAGATCATTTATTTGTTGGTTTTTTCTTTTTTTAAGGAATGAACTCCAAGCAATGAATTTTCCTCTTAGAACTGCTTTCAATGTGTCCCATAGATTCCGATATGTTGTGTCTGTGTTTTCATTTATCTCTAAGAATTTTTTAATTTCCTCCTTGATGTCTTCTATAACCCATTGATCATTCAGTAACCTATTGTTCATTCTCCAAGTGATGTATGCTTTTTCCTTCCTTCTTTTATCGTTGATTTTCAGTTTCATTCCATTATGATCAGATAAGATGCATGGTATTATCTCTACTCCTTTATATTGTCTAAGAGTTGCCCTGTGACATAATATATGATCTATTTTTGAGAAGGATCCATGTGCTGCTGAGAAAAAAGTGTAACTGCTTGATGTTGGGTGGTATACTCTATATATGTCAATTAGGTCTAGGTTATTAATAGTGTTATTGAGTTCTATAGTTTCCTTATTCAACTTTTGTTTGGAAGATCTGTCCAGTGGCGAGAGAGGTGTGTTGAAGTCTCCCATGATTATGGTATGGTGGTCTATTAGACTCTTGAACTTGAGAAGAGTTTGTTTGACGAACATAGCTGCACCATTGTTTGGGGCATAAATATTTATGATTGTTATGTCTTGTTGGTGTATGGTTCCCTTAAGCAGTATGTAGTGTCCCTCTTTATCCCTTTTGATTAACTTTGGCTTGAAATCTATTTTATTTGATATGAGTATGGACACTCCTGCTTGTTTCCGAAGTCCATATGAGTGATATGATTTTTCCCAACCTTTCACCTTCAGCCTATGTATGTCTTTTCCTATCAAATGCGTCTCCTGTAGGCAGCATATTGTTGGGTCTTGTTTTGTGATCCATTCTACTAGCCTGTGTCTCTTAATTGGTGAGTTTAAGCCATTAACATTTAGGGTTATTATTGAGATATGGGTTGTTCTTCCAGCCATATTTGTTTATTTCTGTTACTAAACATGGTTTGTTTTCCTCTTTGATTATTTTCCCCCCCTTTACTGTCCTACCTCCCACTGTTGGTTTTCATTGTTATTTTCCATTTCCTCTTCCTGTAATGCTTTGGCGAGGATGTTTTGAAGAGATGGTTTTCTAGCTGCGAATTCTTTAAACTTTTGTTTATCGTGGAAGGTTTTAATTTCATCTTCCATCCTGAAGCTTAATTTCGCTGGATACACAATTCTTGGTTGGAACCCATTTTCTTTCAGTGTTTGAAATATGTTATTCCAGGATCTTCTAGCTTTCAGAGTCTGTGTTGAAAGATCAGCTGTTATCCTGATTGGCTTACCCCTAAATGTAATCTGCTTCCTTTCTCTTGTAGCTTTTAAAATTCTCTCCTTATTCTGTATGTTGGGCATCTTCATTATAATGTGTCTAGGTGTGGATCTCTTATGATTTTGCACATTCGGCGTCCTGTAGGCTTCTAGGATTTGGGATTCTGTCTCATTCTTCAAGTCTGGGAAGTTTTCTCGTATTATTTCATTGAATAGACTGCTCATTCCTTTGGTTTGGAGCTCTGTACCTTCCTGTATCCCAATGACTCTTAAGTTTGGTCTCTTAATGTTATCCCATATTTCTTGGATGTTCTGCTCATGGTTTCTTAACAGTCTTGCTGAGCTGTCTATGTTCTTTTCCAGTTGAAATACTTTGTCTTCATTGTCTGATGTTCTATCTTCTAAGTGTTCTACTCTGCTGGTAGTATTCTCCATTGAGTTTTTAAGTTGGTTTATTGCTTCCTGCATTTCTAGGATTTCTGTTTGTTTGTTTTTTATAACCTCTATCTCCCTGTATAGTTGATCCTTTGCTTCCTGGATTTGTTTGCGTAATTCATTGTCGAAGTGATCTTTCATTGTCTGATTTTGCTGTTTAATGTCTTCCTTGATACTCCAGATCATCTGAAGCATGTATATCCTGAATTCTTTATCTGACATTCCATCTGCTGCAGCTGTTACCTCTTCTAAAGTTGCGTTGACCTGCATTGCTTGTGGTCCTTTCTTTCCTTGTCTTTTCATACTGCTTGCGTATCTTTCCTGCAGGCGCGGGCGGCGGCTCTGCTCTCTCCTTATTCCAATTGGGGTGTCGTGGCTACCACGCCGGCAGGTCACTGGGCCTGTTCTGGGCGCTGGCGGCGGCTCTGTTCTGCCCCTACTCCAATTGGGGTGACGAGTGTACCACGCCGGCAGGCCACCGGGCCTGATCCGCCGGTCGGTTGCAGGTTTGCCTACCCTGCAGGCGCGGGCGGCGGCTCTACTCTGCCCCTACTCCAAATGGGGTGTCGTGACTACCCCGCCTGCAGGACGCTGGGCCTGTTCCTGGCACGGGCGGCGACTCTGCTCTGCCCCTACTCCAATTAGGGTGGTGTGTGTACCACGCCGGCAGGCTCCTGGGCCTGATCCGCCGGTCTGTTGCAGGTCTGCCTACCTTGGAGGCGCGGGCGGCGGATCTGCCCTGCCCCTCCTACCACGCCTGCGGACCCCTGGGCCTGATCTGCAGGTTGGTCACAGGTCTGCTCACCCTGCGGGCACGGGTGGCGGTTCCGCTCCGCCCCCACTCCAATTGGGGTCACGTGACCACCACACCGGCAGGGCCTGATCCGGGCGTGGGAGAAGGATCTGCTCTGCCCCTACTCCAGTTGGGGTGACGTGTGTACCACACTGGCAGGCCACTGGGCCTGACCCGCCAGGCTGTCACAGGTCTGTTTACCTTGCAAGCGCGAACGGCGGCTCTGCCCTGCCCCTCCTACCACGCCCATGTACCACTGGGTCGCGGGTCTGCCCACCTTGCGGGTGCGGGTGGCGGCTCCGCTCCGCCCCCTCTCCAATTGGGGTCACGCGGTCACCACGCTGGCGAGCCGCTGGGCCTGCTCCGGGCGCTGGTGGCGGCCCGGCTCCTCCCCTCTGGCTCGACGACAAATTGAGGAGACTCGGGTGTCTGTGCCTCACCCCCCCTACCAGGAGACCAACTGTTTCTGTCGCCGCTGGTATTGATGAAGTTCTCTCCTCCGCCGCTTTCTGATGACATCAGATCTCTGCCATGTTGGTATCCTATGCGAATGGCAGCATTTCGTTCCCCTTGCCGGGCAACCAAAGCAACGGGTGAGTCCTGACCGGCCCTCAGCAGGACCCGGACCGAGAAGCAGTTTCCGTGGGCTCCTAGCCCTGGGCCAGGGCAGTTCCGGGAGCCGGAACTCAGCCGCTCCGTGCTCGGTGTAAGCTCCGATAAGAGTAGGCTCCACGAAGCAGCCCCCGCGGGCTCAGTTCCGGGAGCCAGAATTCGGCCGCTTAGTGCTTGGTGTATGCTCTGATAGGAGCAGGGTCCAAGAAGCAGCCTCCGCAGGCTCCCCAGCCCTGGGCCAGGGCGGTTCCGGGAGCCGGAACTCGGCCGCCCCGCGCTCGGTGTTCGCTCCGATAAGATCAGGTTCTAAGAGGCACCCAGGCACTGAACCCTAGCAATCTGTCTGCAAGCCGCAGGCGAATGGCAGCCTGAAATTACCTGTTCTATGGCTGAATGAGCTGCGGTCAGTCAAAAACAGGGATGGTGACATCAGCTTTCCAACATGGTGGCTGCTGGCCTCCTCTGTGGTCTGACCGGTGTGGAGAACCGAGATGGACCGCTTCCTTCCCCCGTCTCAAACCCAGAATTCAGCCCTGAGTACGGTGCTTGCACGGCTGGCAGAAACTGCAGCGCTGTATCCCTGCGTCGCTATCTCCTCGTTTCCCAGCGCGAGCTGCAGACTCTAGCCACGGGGCGATTTGCTGAATAAGCAGTGTTACCCTCCGTGCGACAAACCTCTCGCGTTTGAGTCCCCGTAGCCGATCCTCGTGCAATGGAAATCCTTCCTCCAGGTTCCGGAGCACCCCACTATTGCTGGAAATTCCTAACAAGATAGCCTTTAGCCGTCCTGACTTGTCATACTCCCACACAGTGAAGCAGCACACGGGGGCAATGCACTCCCCTCGCCGCCATCTTCCTCTCCCTCCATTACCACATTTTAAAAAGAAAGAAACCCTAACCTGTAGGGGAGAGAAACTCAGAAAGAGGATTTTCCCACAAAGGAGTTTACGAATTAAATAAAAATGGGTTTCTGATTCATGGTTTGTGCTGCTTTCCAAACAGACAATTATATTCTTTCAATAGAGTCAATCAAAGTGATGTCTAAAATACCCACAAATCCAGCTTCCCATAGGACTATCCCTGCCAATGCTACAGAAAAGCTCCGGAAGCTTTACCAGTAGAGACCACTTAAAGAGCATCTGTTTAGGGGCTCACCTGTTGAATCCATGCCCTATGGTAGAGGACCTCAAATTCCAGGAGGACCTTGGCCAACCTGTTGTAACTGCGGATTATAGGCTTGGCCTCAGCTGTCCTCAGCACTGTCGGGTGCTGTTGGAAGAGCTGCATGGGTTGCTGGATCCTGTGGAAGAGTTGGCGGGCCCACAAGATCTTCCCTGCGATGGGGGGCTGGTCTCGAGCCAGTGGAGGGTCATACTTCTGCTTTGTGTAGAGCTCTGAAATCATACCAATGTCAGCCCTGTAACTCTCCAGGATCAGTCGGTATTTGTCATCGATACCAAGATTAGGTATATTCAATCTGAAGAAAATGCAGAAAAGTAAAAGTTTGAATTAATGGGAAGATGTCTACTAATCTTATTTATTAGCATTTATTTTAAAACATATGGTAATGGGAAAGAATAAAACAGTTGTGTAACATATTAAAAGAATTGAGATACTATCAATCCTTACAGTGTAGGCAAAACTATTAACTTGGAAAGAATTTTTTCAAATTACTCCAACATTAGACATATTACTACAGGCAGTCACAAGGTACTTCAAAGCTGAGCATATTCTCTATTTGCAGAAATAAAGCAAATCCTTAATCCTTCAGAGAATTAATCCTCCTAATCTTCTGAAGAACTTAAAACTGTGACTTTATGACTCAGGCTGTCAAAAGAGGCTTTTCTTTCCTTTAGAATATGAAGTAATAACAGTAATAATAATAATAATAGCTAAACTATGCTCAAGTTACTCCAATTTTAGAAAATGGAACTTGGAAAATTATTTCAAATTGTTACCTCTCAAATTTCTTTAACATACTTAGAGCTTGATTTGTATTTTGAATCTTCTCAAATGTAACATCCATGAACTTCTGCAATTCATTCTAAAGTAGAATAAAATCTGATTATGGACAAATAATTAACATAGGGAATTGTGTTTAGTAACAAGTGAAAAGAATTTTTGATTCCCTACAAATGTCTATAATAAAGGGCAAAATATAATGGAAAATTTGATGAACTTTAAAGAAAAATAAATGCCCAGAAGCCAGAAATAAAGAGACCTGGGAAGCAGAGTGGTCAGAGTTGGTAACATGGCAGGCTCCATGCACCTTGGATATAGGGGCAGGCCTTGGGACCTTCTTACAATATGGGGCGAGAACTCTGGGGTCCTAATACCCTCAACAAATCCTACAGCAAGCCAGGATCTATAAAGTGCTGCTATCAAGTGCTTGGTAGGGAAGTATATGTTTAAAAGTTGAGAAAGCTACATGAGGCTTGCCATTTACCCAGAGCCATGAATAGGGAGAAGTCACCCTAGAATGGGATCCCCCAACTTCCTCCACCAAGTGCTAGAGAGTAAATATTTTCAGCTTTGTGAAACACAAATCTATTTCACAACTGTTCACGTCTGCCACAGTGGTGTCAAAAAGTAGCCATAGGAAATGCCTTAAAAACAAATAGGCAGGGCAAGACTTGGCACTTGAGTGTGGTTTGCTGACCACTGCCAGGGGCAGCTGACCTCCCACCTGTGGCACATGAAGATAAGGGGCCCAAATTCATGGTCCACATTGCATAAAAAAGATCCCCCAAGAAATTCACACAGAAACTAGGTAACACCACTAGAACCTTAGCATAAGTAATGCAAATCTACTCCACAGGAACACTTCCAAAGCCCGAGGCATTAGGACTCCCACAGGAGAAAACAAATAACTGCTAAAGAAGACAAGCTCAAAAGCTTTTGTGAAAACAACATGAAAAAAAAAAAAAGATCTTTAAGAGAGAAGCAGCTGAATGCACAAAGAGAATTCATGCCAAGTCCTAGAGATGATGGAACAGTCGGAAAGGACTCTGAAATCAGGGTGTTTAAAATGATTAAGGAGAAAAAGAAGAAGAAACAGGCCATAAAAAATTAGGATAATAGAAAATAAGGGCTCTCCAATTTTGAAAAATTAGAGTTATACATAGAAAGGAGAAAAGTATTCTATTCAATATACAACAGATAAAAATGATATATACTTGAAAATAAAATTAATGAACTGCAAGAGAGTTCTAAAAAAAATTCCCCAAAATGCTACAGAGAAATTAAAAATAGAAAATATCAAAAAAGAGGCATAATAGAAATAGAAGTTAGAAAAAGAAAGTATTACCTATTGGAACATAAAAAAAGAACATATATTTATTGGAAGTTCTGGAAGAAGAGCCTAAAATATTTCAAATGGGGACTGAAACTTTTCTTACAATTAAAAAACAAAAACAACAAATTACAAGTGGAGAAGGTCCACCAAACTCGAGGCTTTTTAAATCACACTTAAAATACAGAGGTATCAAATATAAAGAGAAAAATAATACTTAATGCAATTAGGGGAAAGAAAATTATTCATCAAGAAATAAATTTTTATAGAAAATACATGATTGAGAAAGACAGATGTCAAAAGTCAATGAAACATGATTAGGTACTAAAGAAAAATAACTTAGAAAGTAAAATTACATGTGAAGCCACACTGACATTAAATATCAAAGGCAACTTTGTAGGTTTGGGGGCAAACACCAGAGGAGGTTGCCATTGATAAACTCTTGATGAAGCAACCACTAAAGGATATATTTCTTTAACAATTATAAAGAACCCACAGAAAGAAGGAGAAGGAAGGCCAGATGTAATAGCAAGCAAATAAATTTGCAAACATGATGGATATCTGCATAGCTATTAACAATAACAAGAAGACATTTGGAAAGTTTAAAAGCAAAGTACAACTAAACTGCAATACAACAATAAGACAAAAATAAGAGGTGGATAGAATATCAAAATATTTTAAACATTGTGAAAAATATGCAGAAACAACTAAATATACATGTAGAACATTATTGACCTGAACCAATGAAAAAGGAGTAAAAGGAATAATAAGAATTAACCAACAAACTCACAACTACTAGGAAGGGAGTCTCAGCTATAAAATATATTCCAACCAGATGAAATTTTAAGGTGACATGCTCAAAATATGTAAGTAAAAAATAGTAGGAAATTAAAGAACAGAAAAATATTTCAGACAAATACTAAAAGAATGTTGGAGTAGCAATATAAATAAAACACAAAATAGATTATAGGACAAAGAGCATCACTAGAGATAAAGGCAACCATTACTGTTAATGGGCACAACTCCCCTGGCAGATATACCAAGTCTAAGCCTATAAGACCCAACCCACAAACCAAAATATATAAAATAATCTGTGACATAGTAGTCACAATAGCTCAAGGAGATCAAAAACTGTTTGGTATTACAATGCATCTATCAGAATGGCCAAAGTCCAGAACACTGAAAATGGAAAATGCTGGGGAGAATTTGGAGTGATCGGAACTCTACTATCATTCATAGCTGGTGAAAATGCAAAATGGTGCAGACACATTCAAGTATGGTTTAGTAGATTTCTATAAAACTAAAAATATTCTTACTGTATAATCCAACATTTATGCTCTTTGATATTTATCCGAAGGAGTTTAAAACTTATGTCCAGACAAAAACTTGCACACAGATGTTTATTGCAGCTTTGTTCACAGTTGCCAAAACTTGGAAGCAACTAACATCTTCCAGAAGGTGAATAGTTAAACCAGCTGTGGGACTTCACAACTGAGTAATGGAATATGACTCTTAGAAATGACTTATTTAGCCTTGAAAACACATGAAGGGAACATGAATGCATGAAACTAAGTGAAAGAAGAAAATCTGAAAAGGCCACAGGCTATGTGCTTCCAACTAAACTCCTGAAAAGGCAAAACCATGAAGACAATAAAATGGTCAATGTTTGCCAGAAGCTAGGACATTAAAAAGACAGGGATTGTCAAGGAAGGAGGAATGAATGGGTGGATGCAGAGAATTTTTAGGGCAATGCCAATACTTTGCATTTTTCTGTAATTGGTGGATATATGTCAGTATACGTTTGTCCAAACCAAAAGAATGTACACCACCAAACAGTGAATCTAACATGGATGATGTACTTGGATGACAATGATGTGTCAACACAGGGTCATCAGTTGTAAGGAGTGTATTCATCTGATGAGGAATGTCAGTAATGGGAGAAGTCACACAGTGGGGCAGAGGCAGGACTAGGGGATACATGGTAAACTTCTGGGCCTTCTGTCAATTTTTCTAAGAACCTAAAATTACTCCTTTAAAAAAATATTTTTAAAGATACTTAATAAGAATAGAAATATTTTAATAATACAATTAAAAGCTTGATATAAAGAACCCAAATCCCAACAGGAACACTACCCATTTCAGCACACACAGAACATTTGCAAAACTTAACAATGACCTAATGTCTCAGAGGACATCCCAGGAAACACCAAACACTAATACAATATACTCCACATTCTCACATTTAACTACAAAAATTTAAGTCATAATAAAATTGGAGCCCAGCCAGGAGTATGGCTTTGTGGTAGAGCTCTTGCCTACCATGTGGGAAGCTCTAGGTTCTTTCCCAAGAACTTCAAAAATAAATTTTTAATAAAATAAGAGTTAATAAGCTATAATAAAAAAGCTAAATTACACGTTTTAGTAATTTATGAATTAAAGTCTACCCCATTTACTGGGAAAACACAAACACCTCCGTAGCATCCAACATAGACTTTTTCCTGGGACCCTTCCTAACCCTAGCCAAGCAGAAGTATGAGACCGTTATCCCTCAGGTGCAAACCCTATCTTATTTGGTATAGCAACCATCCGACTCTCTGCATGTTTTGTAAGCCTGTCTTCCTTACAATTTTCTGTAGGACTTGGTCTATATCTTTCTAGCTTTGAATCCTTGCTTTCTGGCACAGTATCAAAATATTGTTATTTTATAATGAGTCATTTTAGTTTGTAATTGCAATCCCCTCCCCTCTTTTGGGTGCTGTATTCATTCCTCTGTTCTAACTTAACATGCACTCACATTTCAATCATATCACTGCTTCCTGTCTGACTGTAAGTTTAGGAGGCAAATCTACCCACAGCATAGATGCCTAATACATCATTGTTATATAGTAAACACATGTTTCTTTGCAGTAAATCTATTTTATTAACAAATGGGGCTAAGACATGATTCCTGCCCTCAAAGTGCTTACCATTAGCTACTGAAGTACCTCCCATGTGATCAGAAACCTTTGAGGAATCACAGATGAGGGCAGGACAAGTGGACACTGATTATGCAACATAAAATCAGGACCCACGCTGTCCATCAACTTTCAACACAAAGAAATCAGGATCTACTGCCCTTATGTTTGAATCAGACCCCAAAACATATCATTGTTTAAATTATTATAAGCACTGTATCTTCTCATCAAATGAAATGTCATAGACCTAATGGTTCAGAATTTTAATTCTAGAGCTAGCTTTCCCAGGTTTGACCCAAACCCTGCCACTTGTTATCTGTGACTTGGGAAGGCCACTTAACCTCATCATGCCCCAATTTCTTCCTCTGCAAAATGACAGTTATAGAGCACCCACTTCCTAGGGTTATTGTGATTATCAATTTACAAACACGACATGCTCAGGACAGCTCCTGGCACATAGTTAGCTAGCTTTGTGACGATTCCTTCTACTTTGAACTCACTCCTCCAACAATGCCTCCCAGCTCTTTTCCCCTTGACAGTACAACTTTAGTGCAAATGAAAAATTCTGGAAAGGAAGTAATAGAATGGTCATTTTCCTCATAAAATCAGAAAGATATCTGTACCCTTGCACCTCTCTGAGATAAAAGAAGTCTACATATTAACTATGGCAGACGCTATAGGTTACCTTACATTTCCTACTAGTTATCACCTTCCCTCATAACAAACATTCCCAAGAACCCTACTGAGTCCTTCCCTTCTGTATTTACCACAGCATGCCACAGGCTATGCACTCTGCTGGAGGAACTAGCAAGCCCAAACCCTGCCCCCAGAATCTGGAGCTGGAGTAGTCTTATGGTATGTTCTCAGAAGCTGATGATGGCCATGCTGCTTACAAGGGCTGTAGGTCAAGATGGCAGCACAGTGAATAGTGGGGAGGGGAAAGAGACCCTCAAGACCAAGTGGGGTCCTGGCATCATCCTGTCTAAGGTTTCCAAGGCCAGCTGCAGCACTGCCTTTAGGACCTGCCAGACATCACAGAGGTCTGCTTAGGCTTCCTCTGAGCATAATCATTGCTATAAAGTAACAAACAAATGGAAGCAAATGTCTCCTTTCTAACAGCCACAGTGTTTCAAAAGAAGATGAAAGTTAACTTTCTAAGAACTAGGATGAAGACAAGCAGAAGTCTGTGATTATAGATCATTATCCAAAGCCATATTTATGACCCTTTAATCTACAAAATAGAGCCCTCAATTATTCATCTGAAATCGCCAAATGCAGACGGAGGTTGCTATCGGTCACCTCTATGATGAAGATGCCTCTCCCTTCTGAATGGCTAATGATTAGCAGCATTACACAGAAAGGGAAAAATAAACATGCGACTGTCAACAGGAATATTATTATACAACCTACATGAAGGTCATTAGTCTGCCTGCAAAACTCTTCATAATCCTGTGCAAAATCCATTTTCCGATGGTCTAAGAAATCATATTCCTTTTTCTTTATGGTTGCAACAATGTCCTGTAATATTATGAAAGAAATAAGACAACATTTTAATATTCTTGCATTACTTAACTAACTGTGACCCTTAAATGCAGAATCTACACAATCATTCCTAGGGAAAACAATTTTTAAAGAAGCCTATTTCTGTAATTACTCACATTGCTTAGTGCTTATTGTTTTATAGGCAGTATAATTTGCCATGCTGCATTTGAAGAAATCATTTGGAAAGCATTTTCATGAGGTTTTATATTTTTGAAGAAAAAATATAAATTAAAAAACACATTTGAAAATTAGGAGAGATATTTTCTCTAAAAGTTACTTATTAATCACATCTGAAATAACAAAAACAACTCAGTAGAATTGACAAATTTACTGTTTGTTAAATAATTTAAATCATCTCAGAATATAAATAAGATTTTTACACAACACAAACAATATAGGAATAAATTGACTGGGTTCTAATGTCTACTGATAAGATAACTACTACCCAAGCTTCAAGTGTCTTAAATAAAAACTCAAACCACAACCTACCGCTTAAAAACTCTCTAAAATTAATTGCTTCCTACTGCCCTGCAAGGCTACAGTCTGTGACAGTGAAAGTACAAATTAAGCAATTCATCTCCTTGAAAACACTATCATCAGAGGTTTTGTTTGCACTGAATAATGAGCTATAGTGCTCTGTGATCGCTCTTCACAGATACTAAGCCATTCTCAAACCCAGGTGCCCACACTATTGACAGAGGCATATAATTTTTATGAAGAATATTGGGTCTCCTTCCATGGTCTCATCTTCAAAGTCATTTCTACTTAATCATCAATTCAAATCTCTCAATAGACAAAGGTGTATAAACTACATAATTTCTTGAATCAAGTTTACAAGTTAAAACAACCTACTTTTTCATCCTGTGTAACTACAAAATCAGTTACTTTTAGAAATTTTGCATCTGAAAAAATGGAAAAGATATGTTATAACATCTTATTGTAGTAATTTAAAAGATTTAAATTACTACTTAGTGTAGTAATTTAAAAGATTTGGACCAGAGGAAATCCTGCTCTATGATTAGATCTAATGATTGCTTAAGAATATTAAGTTAAATAAGTGAATTAATGTGACCTTTAAATTAATCAAACTCAGTCTATTTAATAATTTACTTGATAGATAGTTATTGCACACCCATTTTGTGCCAATAAACTCTGAAGACACAGGAATAAACAGAGCTGACAAATAACCCTGACCTCATCTAGCCACATACTTGGTGGAGACAGGGAGTTGGAATATATAGAGATCACAATTAAACAAAGACTATCAGCTCTGACCAGGAAAAATGGGTAATGTCACTTAAAGTAATGAAACAGAGGTCAAGCTAAACGTCACTGAAAGGGTGATTTAAGTCAAGCTCTAGAGGCCAAAGAGGAAACAACCGTGAGATTATCCAGAGGCAGAACCTTCCAGAAAAAAAAAAATTAAAAGGCTCTGCAAGCCCTGAGTGGACTGACCTTGCCTGCCCTGGGTCTGAAGATGATGCAATGAGAGGAGAAGCAGGGGAAGGGGGCAAAGGGGTGGGCAGGGTCTTACCAGGCAGGCAGAGAGCATGAGATTCATTCCCCCGGATGCCTTTTTGAGCTTCTGATGTTGGCCCTGATTCATGAAACTCTCACTTTATGCTTTCATGAACCATCTACGTTTTATCTCACTACCGTCTGGTGTATCCATTTTAATCAGTATTTCACTTTAAAATTTCAAAGCAATTGTGCAGTATTTTTATCGGGTTAAAAGAAGCTTCTTATCTGCCTTTAGATGTACAGTTCAACTTCTCTTTCAAAAATAAGCTTTTAAATTTGTCCCAAAGTTATTTTTTTAATTAAAATAAAAAAATAATTTATACTATTCCAAACTGAAAATATAAATGGGCCTATTCTCTTTGCCTTGAAAAAAACAACAGTTTCAAAGCGTAGCTTATCCACCTTGCAGATGATACACAGCACAATTTAAATGTTCCCTGCTATATAAAAGTATTTTCTCTCCTAAAACCTGATGTACTCAGGAAATGAAAAAGATTCCTTATATTACCCTAATTCAGTTAGAGTACAAAAATTAATGTGTGGCTGTAAATTTTGTGATCCTTTTCAAGTTCAAATAGGAAAAATAATAATTTAAGTTCTAGAGTCAATATCCCCAAACAAGGAAAAATTGACTAGATCCACATTAAAAACTCAAAACATATTCTGTTTGTAAATTGTCTTTTAAAAATCTTCAAAACACTAGTAGGTCACTGTGCCCACTTTCAAAACTAAGATTCAGCATACAAGTCCCTTTACAGGATAAAGAGAAAATTCAAAATAATTAGGAGTATTAGAATTCTAACGAAATCTGTCTTTTTATACTTTTAATATGTGTTCAAATAGAATGCTTAAATACACAGACAATTGAACGGTACTCAGAACTTGGTGTCAACTAGTGCCTGACACTTAGTATGTTCTTCATTAAATGTTTCTTGACTTAGTAAATGAAATAATATGTTATTTTTAAACAGTTTTCTTATTCTACTAATGGAAAAGTTTTTTCTAATGGTAATTTATTTTATAGTATTGGAAAGTCATTCATATAACACACCTGAAAAGAGCATATTAACACAATTATGCAATACACAAATCTAATTTCTTCATTATTAAGGGGTCACAAGATTATATTTTACATTTTAGACTGATGATTTGAATCAATCTAAATACCATTATTTGTATCAAATACTAAAGTTTAGTTATGGACAATGGCAGTGAATATAGTCTTAAAGTATAAAACCTGGTATTTAGTGACCATGTCTTCCAGCCCTTCAATCTTAGAGTCTTGCAGGACTGAATATGTCTTGAAGGTTGTAAAGATGTCCATTATCTTGGCAAGGCGTCGATGGAAAGTTTCAAATTTTCCAAAAATATATATTTCACTAAATTCAAATTGTTTTTCACTTGGTTTTTCTTTAAGCTTTTGTTTTGTCTTGTGAAAGCAGTGCTGGTATTCCTTAAAATCAAAAGCCAAGTATAAGCAAGTGAACATGGTGGGGCTGAAGTGTAGCTCAGTGGTAGAACACCCACCCAACATGCACAAGACCCTGAGTTCCAGATCCAGACCATTAAATAAATAAACAAATAAATAAGAAAGAAAAAAAAGAAAGAAAGAGAGAGAGAGAACACACAGTGATTATTTTATTTTCTTAAGTGCAGTTACCAGCAAATTTAGGAAGAAAATGTCCACGTTTTCACAGTTTCATGCCATCTGTCAGCCTGGAATATCATCTTTTCCCATCCTCCAATCTACCAAGCTCTTAATTATTATGGTGCAACTCAAAAGTATGGTTTCCTACCCTGGCCCCACCATTTTGGTAACAGCATAGATGTGCCTACCTCCCCATAGGTCTATAGAATGATGCTGAAGGAAAACTATATCATCTTCTTCATCCTGTAGCTCCAGAATCTAGCACAGTATCAGGACATAGTAGGACCCCAACAGCTCAGCTTTCTGGAAAGGTTTATTAGCAACCAATTTTCTTAACAGTAAAAAAATTACTGTTCTTTAAGTCTATTGATAAGGTGCACTATCTTTTTGATATGTTTTTGTATTTGATTTACCAAATTTTTTATTGAGAATTTTTGTATCTGTGTTCATTAGAGATATTGGTCTTAAGTTATCTTTTTTTGATGTGTCTTTGTCTGGAAACTGTATTATATATACACAATGGAATATTACTCAGCTTTAAAAGAGAATAAACATGGCATTTGCAGGTAAATGGATGGAGTTGGAGAACATTATGCTAAGTGAAGTAAGCCAATCCCAAAAAAACAAATGCCAAATGTTTTCTCTGATATGAGGATGCTGATCTATAATGGGGATGGGGTGGGGGGGGAGCATGGAAAGAATGGAGGAACTTTGGATAGGGCAAAGGGGAAGGAGGGGGAAGGGAGGAGATGGGGGGTAGGAAAGATGGTAGAATGAGATGGACATCATTACCCTAAGTACATGTAAGAAGACACGAATGGTGTGACCACTTTGTGTACAACCAGAGACATGAAAAATTGTGCTCTATATGTGTACTATGAATTGAAATGCATTCTGCTGTCATGTATAACAAATTAAAATAAGTAAATAATTTTTTAAAAATTACTGTTCTTTTAAGCAACCAATAACATAAATGCTAAATAATTTAAGATAGTCTCAGCAAAAATAACAAAGATAATTTTATTATCTTTGTTAGCCATTACCTGCTTCAGTTTAATTGCTGATAATATTTTTTCCATAACAACATCCTGTGGCTGGTTCCAGATGGAAGTGGTTCCATTGTTGGTGATATAGGCTTTACATGCAGATATCATCTGATTTGTCACCTGGAATTTTCCAATAAAATAGCTGTGGACTACAAATCAAAGTAGAGGACCCTCAACTCTTCTACCTCTCAGAACTCACAGTCTGTGAACTCTATCTTTAGATTTCTTTTCTCCCAGCACAATTATAATAAGCTCTGAACCTTTAATACTGTCAAAATCATCTGTGAAATCACAGAGTTGGAAGCACAGCAGAAAATCAACAATTGCAGCATCTTGTTCATGCAGGACGAAGGTCTTAACCAACCAAAGGATTCACCTCCCTGTCTTACCATCTGACAAGTCTCCCTGATCTCCCTAGGTGGCCTGCTGTAGCATCTACCTCGCAGTTTACAAGCACTTTGATATTTCATGCCACCATGACCTATAGTAAAAATGTCAAAAGGAGATCACAGAAAGGCCAGGAAAGCTAGCCTATGAAACACTAACATATTATTCATCCCTCCAAACTTTAAAAAAACAAAACAAAAAAGCCTTCAGAATTTTCTTGATTTTTTTTCTAAATAAAACAAAAGCAAAATTAAATGACTGTCATGTATGCACAGGATAATATGATACCCAGGGTTTGCAGGGTAGGAGTGAAATTGTAGGCAAAACAAGATCAGATGTGTAATGATAATTGCTGAATTGGGGTGAGATGTGGATGGGGGTTCAGTATACAAACCTCTACCCTTTTGTACTACTTTAAAAGTTCCATAACAAAAGATTTTTGATAATTTGACAAACAGAAGTTTCGCAATTTTACCCTAAATCAAGTCTTACAAATAATATGTATGAAATCTAGATTAATAATTCAATCAGATTTTGAGTCTCATTTATCTACAGAATATCACCCCTGGCCCCAACACTCAGTTTTAAAGTATGAAGAAGCAGGGGAGGATCCTGCAGGCATCCCTGCTCTCCGCCTGGACTGCCCGCACCAAAGCAGGGGGAAAATCCCCTCGGGGAGCCCTAAAGGCTGAAGAATTACGCCTGGTGCTGCTAGGGGATTTGGAACACAGCCTTGAAGAGTCAAAAATCTTTCTATTTTAATGCAGCATTTGAAATGCTTGCCTTGATATTGAAATAGACATTTACTTCTTAGAGACTTTCAAAGAGGGAAATAGCAACAGTGTTTACCATAAACGCTTATGAGCTAGGACATAAGGTCTAAACATCATTATGTTTTTTTGACAGAATCATTATGATTGCTTTATAGATTACTGGAACATTGAAAGTGGCTTTTATTGCCATGATTACTGTTCTAATAGCACCAAGTGAGCAACTGTGGCATAAAATGAATGTGGGACCGTGGTGTAAAGAATAGGAAATGGAAGATTGCCAGTTAACTGTAGCTTTTCTTAGTTATAATTTGCCCATAGGAATAAAGAGTGGGCTAGGTAACACAGGGAAAGAAATTCCAAAAAGAGCTTTTTTTGTTTTTATTATATAAATAACAAACTATCACAATTATTATTTTGGAAAATAATTCTTTATTTGCTATACTTTACCTCTCACAAATTTAATTCTATTTCTATCGATAGACTAAGCCTTTTTTAAATTGTAAGACACATAGACATTAGATTGGACTAATTTGGTGATTTGTAATTTTCGAAAATGACCATTGGCAAAGAAATATGTGGCTAGGCACTCTGTACCATGCACTTACCTTTATGAACAGAGATGTGATCTTCTCAGAGGTGTTATAGTAGTGAGAGATGCTGTAGATCATTTTAATTGCATTTATAAGTGTAGGAATAGCATCAATCATAGACACCTGGAAGATAGCACCAAAGTTTTCAGGGAAACAAGGTCAAATTCATCCAGATTCTAATAGTATAATCATTTCATCTTCATTAAAATAAAATTTGAAAGTTTTATTTAAATTATAAATGCTACCTAATGTTTTGTATAAATATAGAATATTTAACAATAATTTTTTATTATTTTAGTCATTTATAGTTAATCAAATTTTATTTCAATGCAAGCAACATTAAGGAGGTTATATTACCAGTTGATTTTATAATAAATAAAATTAGGCACTTCCTAAAGCAAAAGATTGTCTTAAAAACCCAGCCAGTAACTATTCCCACAGTTCTTCAAGGTGTAATCCAGAAGTCAACTGAAATATTTAATAGAAAATAAACACCAGGGAATGAGATTGATCAAATTATGTTACGTGGGTATACAAATATGGCATAATAATTCCCATCATTATGTATGATTATCATATAGCAATAAAAACAAATTTTAAAAAATAGAACGTGCAGTATATGCTTTCCAAATGTAACATTTCACAATTTATCTTCCATAGTAGGCATAGAAGGTAGGTATGTCGATAGGTATAGACGACAGATCAGACGGACATAGAAATGGATAGGGACAGGGAGTGATACTCCATTTTCTTGAGAATAAAAGAGCAGGACTTTTTCAACATATTAGAGTATCTAAAGCCAATACGCAGCACTCTGCTCAGCTAGTGCAGACACGGTCATCGGAGGACTAAAGAGTAGAAATCCATAACTCACGGGATCACTGTTGTACAAAGGGTCACAGCATTTCTCAAGTGTATACAAATATTTGACATTGTCCTTTGCTTCATTAGCTGCATCAGTGATTCGAATATCCGTCTCCCGCCAAGCCTAAGCACAATACAGGAAAGCAATCTTAACGCAATTACTAACAGAGCAACTTCCAATATAAGAGCTACTAAGTGTCACCACAAATCCCTTGGGTCATACTTGCCATTTGTTCTGTGCAGCCTGCATAAAACTGAATCCCGGAGGTGAGGGACATTGCTATGCTGAAGAACAACTTAAAATTTCTGTCTAAATGTCAAAAGGCTTCTCTTCCAGGCTCTCTCTTATAAAATCTATTCTCTAGCTAGCATAGAGCCCCAATAGGACAGGATCTCCCTTTAAACTCACAGCCCCCACCTCCACTGGCAACTGGACCCACTTCATACCTCACCCCTTGTCTTCTATTCTAACCTGAGCCCCTTTTCCCTATATCCCTATGCTTTTGTCCATCAATTAATGTAGCTATTATTTATTAGCTAACAACCTTATGCCAGGACTATGCTCTTGGTGATGAACTTCAAAATGAAAAGGTATCTAAAAGAGGTAGGAGGAAATGATTTAGCATGAATTAATACATTTAGTTGACTTCACGAAGGTCCTACTGATGGTATTTCTGAACTATATTGCAAGGTTTGTCTCTCATATTTCTTTAAATAATGATACAAGATAAATATAAAGCACATTTATTGCAACAAACGATTATTCAAATTATACACATGGATTAAAACATCTATGCAACTAGCAACTAATAGGGTTATGGCACCAAGGCCCAGTGAGTTAGGAAGCATCCACCATTTTCCCTAGGAACCACCAACTCCTTATATTCATGCTCTGTGTCATCCCTTCCCCTTGATCATGGACTAAATCTAGTGATGGGCGGGGGGTGGGGAGCTACCAGGGATTGAACTCAGGAGCACTCGACCACTGAGCCACATCCCCAGCCCTATTTTGCATTTTATTTAGAGACAGGGTCTCACTGAGTTGCATAGTGCCTTGCCTTGGCTGAGGCTGGCTTTGAACTCATGATCCTCCTGTCTCAGCCTCCCAAGTGATGGGCTTCTAATAAATAGAAAATGACAAAAGCAAGACTATGTCACTCCCAAGGTTGGTTTACAAAGACTGTGGCTTCTACTAGGCTTCCCTTGCTCCCTGAAAGAGCAGCCAGAAGCCACACTGTCGGCTGCTCTATGGGGCGGGGGTGCAGGAGGTCTGTGTGGTGAAGAACTGAAGGAAGCCTGCGGCCAATGGCTAGCAAGGTGCCGAATCCTCAGCCACCACAGGAGCCATCAGCCACCACAGGAGCCACCTCAGCAGCAGATCCTCGTGCCTCAAGCCCTCAGGTGAACCAACATCCCAGCTGCAACCACGTGGGAGATCCTGAGACAGAGGCACCCACTAAACTGCACCCAGACCCCAACCCACATATGGTGAGATAAAAATATTTGTTGTTTTGGGTTGCTAAATTTGAGGGTAATATGTTTTGCATTATAAAACTAATATATCAGGACTAAACATAGATAAGGTGAGGTTTTATTATCACTACCTCTGTAAGGTCTAAATTCATTTTATCTGTGTGTGTGTAATTATATTATTGTTCTATCTTAATTACATGCAATGCCCTCTTACAATACATACAAGTACCCCCAACAAATCTTTTTTTTAATTCAACAGTTATTTTCACAGCATCCAAAATTCTATAAAAACACTATGATTCAAACTTAAAAGGTTTTCCTAAATACAAAATAGCTCTTTTCTGTTTCTTATCACTTTGATATTATGCATAGTGGATTTTCATTCTCATTTCATAAGGCACAAAGGAATGGCTGACAACCTTCAGGAGTTTGGACTTGGCTGCAGCAAGCACCGCCAACATGGCCCTCACATCCGGGCCTTTCAGTTGATCCAAAAGGTAGTTAAATTTAGAGAGTCTCTTTTTCCAGTGCTCCAACTCTGCTCGGGGCCCCACGTCATCTGCTTCCTTGCGCAGCTGATTGTTTTCAGCAAGGACCTGTAAATGCAAAAAAAAAAAAAAAAAAATTCATGAGCCACTGAATGGGGCTGGAGGGGTGGAAATGATACATAAACTAAAGAAAGTTAAAGAGGTTACACGATCTGAATCATGACACATTTTCATTCATTTACTTGCTTCTGATGATGGTCTCTCACTAATTTAACATGTATCTTTATCAAAACTGCAACAAAGCAGGGTGTGGTGGCATAGCCTGCAATCCCAGAGATTCAGGAGGCTGAGGCAGGAAGATCACAAGTTCAAGGTCAGCCTCAGCAATTAAGTAAGACCCTAAGCAAATCAGCGAGACCCTGTCTCAAAATAAAAAATAAAAATGGCTGAGGACACAGCTCAGTAGTAAAGTGGCCCTGGGTTCAACCCTGGTACCAAAAAAAAAAAAAAAGGCAACAAAAATTAAGCTGATTTGTTCTAACTGAAAACTACTTGTTTAACAAGGCCTGATTGAGCTTCTAGGTGACCCTGGATTCAGAAAATTTCTCTGCCTGCTCATTTACTGTATAATCTTGAAGTAATAAAACCTTGGGAGACTCATGCCCTGAGCAGGTGAATTTTAATTATGTATGTAATATCCACCTTCATTTAGGACTTTTCCCAAAATATTTTTTTGTAGTGAAGTCTAAAGCTTTTTGAAGGACATTTGAAGAACACAATGAAGTAAAAATTTGTTCTTCTACAGAGGTTCTCTCCAAAGAAATTGGTGAAGTGCATATTTCTAGTTACTTAAGTACAGAGTCATATAGTTTTGCCGATTAGAGGTTTCACTCTTCTTAACTGGTGACCATAAAGGAGAGGCACACTGGTCCTCTCACCTCCTTAAGGACAGGTTAAGATACAGTGGCAAAGGGGAATGTTATGATAGACCCTATTCCGCAGGCAATTCAGTAATGTGACATCTGAAACTGGGAATTACCTGTTCCATCTGCTTGATCCATACTTTCACACAACCTTCTACTTTTTCCAAAGTCTCAGGGTTACTAGCTACAGTCAGGTAGTCTATAGGCTCCTTCAGGGATTTCAGTTCAAATATGTCACACTTTTGAAGGCTCACCTAATTAAAATGAAGATTAAGTAACAAGATGATGCTTTTAAATACACACATAAACATGCACACAATATTCTTGATCACCCCCAAGCCTAGATCTCAAGGGAGTCCTGTTCTATACACTCTCCTGCTCCCTCAGTGAAAGATCCCTAAAAGCATGGTGTCCAATATATAATGGCCAGTCTTCCCTACAAATCAAGAACTATGAAAGATGATTGAGCATGGGATCAAATGTTGGCTCTGAAACTTAAAAGATGAGCCCAGATAGAAGGGGAAAGGGAGGGAGCAAGAGAAGGAGGTCATACATCACAAAAGTTGGGAATTAATAAGGAACTTGAAAATTGTCACCTAGTTATAAAACAAAGGGAATTATTTAGACAGATTGAAGGAAATTAAATACAGGAGGAGGTGGAGGATAGTAGTCCCTAATTTATTACTTACTCCTTTTTGGAACTGAGAGAAAAGGATTCCCATGCCCTTCTAGGTAGCAAGTTCATGGGCAAACTTGGATTCAATTTAGAGGGCTGGGAGGTGGATTTTGGATTCACAAAGAAGTGTTTTTAAACACAAATAATATACCAAATCACCAAATGGGCCTCTCTGCTTGAAAGGGCATTTTCCTCTGGCAAATGTGTGCCTGATAACCTGTGTAAATCTCTGAATTCAGCCCTCAGACCCAGCTTTACCTACAACAGGATCAGAAGCAGTAGGAAGGGCTGTGACTATTTGTCATCCTCAAACTCCATGAAGCTCAAGCCCCACCCCTGGAATGCCAGACTGCCCTAGGAAAGATGGAAGGGGAGGGTACCTGCAGGGGAAGGTAGTGTTCTAGCTACAGGGTCCTGCCACGGGGAACACAGCCACTGCTCATCCTCCTCAAGGCTTCTGGTCTCCTTCACCAGGCTTTGTAATAAGCCCTGAGCCCTGACTTCTGGTGGTCCCCAGTCCTGCCTCCCAAGCCCACCTCTGCTCAAATGTGATGCTTGTGCAGCCTTCCATACAAAGCCAAGCTCCACATCTGCCCTGTCCTCATGGGTTGGACTCAGAGGACTGACTTTGTCACCCCAGAAGTGGCCTTGTCACTTGGGGTTCTTCACATTGCTACAGTCTGACAGAACTCTGGCAAACTCACCTAGGTCACACCTGCCCACATGCCACCCTAGTGCACCTCTGCTGGCACTGCCCAGACTGGGAGGCCTTCCAGACTTCTCCAGGGTCCCACACACCTTCAGCAACCAGCCCAAGGCCCAGCTGCCGCTCCTTCCCAGAGAGAATGCTTCATCCCCTGTGGGAATCTATCCCACCTTTTAATACCTTTATTAGAGTATGAAGTGAAAGCATTGCTTTGTGGAGTGCAAGGCCAACAATTTCATTTGATTTCACCTGCATTTGAGTCTGACCTATAACCTAGTTCATGGCAAATACAATTCAGATGTTAGCTGATTCATCCACCCCCGTCTGGATAAAATCTGCTCAACTCCCCAGTCCCACATCCCTCAATAAGCACATCTCCTCCAAATATTCCAATAGGATTGGTGTTCCCTGGAGAGGAAAGAGTACCACTGCATTGCCACCAGTACCACAGCAGCATCTCTCCTCCTGAGGGTACCTGGTCTGGGCTCTGTTGTCTTCCAGTGTTCCCTCACCTCTTCTCTCTCCCACTGACACCCGCCTCAGACACACAAAAATGTACATCTGCTAACATCTGCCCCCAAATAATCTCCAACAGAAAAATTCTGAGCCTCCATATTTGCTAAACTGGTCCTTAGAGACCGTTTTAGTCACTAGCTAAGCAATAGGACCCAACCCACTCCCTCCAGACATAACAATTCCTCTTTCCTCCTTCCAACACTGTCCCACCTGAGCATACACACACACACACACACACACACACACACACACACACACACACACCTGGCTCCAGATTCCTTTAATTCAAGGATGCACATCGATGCTACAAGTATTTCATGCTCTTGTCTTCACTGTTAAACATCTAAAATGACTGAGTAAAAACCTACATCACTGCCAGCCTTTTCATGGAGCACCCAAATGCCTTAATTATTATTATGCACACATAAATACTTAAATCGAGTCACCATGGCATCTTGGGGGCATCATAAAATCGCCTACTAGTTTTTGCAAGATTTTCAAGATGGCGGAATGCAGATCATGGGAGAGAAGCGTCACCCACGTACAGATTGTGTAGTGGGCCACCTGATCACTTTTAAAAGAACAACTTACTAGTTCTTACCTTCTCCTTCAAACTCTCCTGCGCACCAGACAAGACATTGACAAAGCCTTCCAGAGAGCTCAGGAACTCCTGGCGAAGGCTGGCTGCGTCCTGAAGACCCTCGAGCTCACCCCAGCCATGGCTTGAAGCTCTGAGGGCAGGAATGAAGATGTCAGAGAGCAAACGCCTCACGCTGTTTAGCAGCCCCCCATCTGCGGTGTCCAGCATGTTAAAGCTCACCTCCTGGAAAGCAGTCAGGAGACACTTTATTGTAAAAGTTATCCTCAACGGCAACATAGCCACTGGGTCACTCCTAAAAGTTGCTGATTAATCAAATTCTAGTGAATTTACCCAGTGAGTTATTACTTTGATACCCTGGTTAATAAATAAGCTATCTCCCATTATAACTTGCAGTTATCACAATAAAAGCATGAAATAGGGCACCAAACGTTTGCCATTTATTTGCTCCAAGAAGATAATGCACCCATTAGGTGACAAGGGACACCTGTTTGGATGCACTTTGTTTCATATAAAACATAAATATTGCTACTTTTCCACTTAGAGAAATCTTATTTTCAATGTCTGCAACTTGTCATTAAGTAAATTATGTATGGGAAATACTTATTAATACCTCACTGTACACACAGATATAATGTTATATCAATTTTTCTTAATAAAAGCCTGCTTAGTTAAAACATTTAAAGGAAATGTCTTCTTGATTGCTTGCTTTAAATGATTAAAAAGTACTTCCTTGAAAGTAGTTTTAGATACTGCAGTGAACACAGTGATTTTCTCCACAAGGAAATACACTTTTGAACAGCTCAGGGGGTTTTTGGAGATTCGGGGTAAACAGTTGCCCCTCACCCGGTGGATGTTCTCAGGGGTGATGGCTCTGGATGGGTCGGGCCTGATGAAAAACACACACACTCCTGTAAGGGCCACATCTTTTCCCTCAGTCACGAACACCTTAGGTTTTTTAATCTTTCCAGAAACAAGATTTACTTCTCCTGGAGAGCCAAGTTGTCCTGCAAATGCAAGAGAGCTTTAATGTCACAAATGCCATTTACAGTCTACATAGATACTTTTAATGATGAAGGTTCCTTGTTAAAATATTGTCCTTGCTGACTTGCCCATGTTCTCTACGACTTGGCTGGAATCTAGCCTGAGCCCGGAAAAGGTCTATAAAGATCTCTTGATTTCAGATCCTAGATTCATTTCTAAATCATTGCTTCAGGGGCAGTAAGAAAGGTGACGGAGCAGAGAGCATCTACTGACATGTCACTGACCTCCACCAGGTTCCTGTCTACATTGTTAAAACTCTCAACCTGTGGACAGCGGTGACCTGCCCAGGCTGCACAGCCAACAGGTGGAAGAGCCAAAGTCAAAAACCAGGAGTCGCCTCTCAATGCTGCCCTTCCACGGCCATAGTCAACACAATTAGCTGGTCTTGCAGGACACTGCGAGGGTCACTTCCAAGACATGTGATCTTGGAAAAGTTACTCAATCTTTCTTTGCCTCTTTTTTCTCATCTGAAAAATGGAAATAATAATTCTAAAAGGAAGCATCTGGAATTGTGAGAATTGCATAAATTAATCCATGTAAACCCTATTTAAGGAAAACAGAAATATTATTCATTCAGTAAGTGTTACTATTGTCAGGATTTGAAATTTTATTTTTGGTTGTTCAAGCCCTTAGCTCATGGAGTATATCATTAAAGTACACAGAATGTGCTGTGAGCTGTTCTACTATGTTCTTAAAGCCTCAAAAAAGTTTTAGATCTCCAAATGTCCTGGGGACTCAGCCAAGATTACTAGGTGGGAGGACAGTGCTAAAGGAGGAATTGGGGGAGGGGTGAAATGGAGGTTGAGTCCTGAGCTCCGGGATTAGACCTGCTGGAGCAGTGCTGTCTGAGGGTTCCTCCTCCTCAGGGTGTGACGCTAGAGAAGTCTGACCAGGACTTTGAGAAAGAACTCCCTAAAGGAAAGCAGAAGAGCTCTCCTTCATTTAAAATGATGTCCCTCTTCTAATGAATACCCCCAGAATCTCACAGGTAATGTGAGGCTAAACAAAAAGTTTCCACCGAGGCACCAAGATATGAGAGGTCATAGAAAACAGTGTCTCATGACACACACACACAAAAAAAAAAAAAAAAACTGCATAAATTTTGGTACCCATTAGACTCCTCCACCCCCTATCAGAATCCAAAATGGTCAAGAGGAGCTAGGTTAAAGAGGATTCTGAGGACCACTGTGCTATGCAAAGGGCAGAAGTCTGGAGTGCTTCGGCTATTCCTCAGGTCAACAACAAGGAGCTACTGATCCCAGTTGCCCCTGAATTGAGAGGTTTCCTAGGATGCTGAACTCACAGTACCAAAGCCAGGAAGGTGAGGTAGGACAGATGCCACCCTTGAAACATGGGATCTTCAACTCAACCATCTAACGAGCCTGGTTTATACCTCCTGGAGTTTGAGAATGAAATGGATTGTCTGTGACGCCTGCCCAGGAAATCTAAATACAGCATGCAACAAGGCCCTGAGAATCAGGGCTGGACTGAGAACTGACAACATGTCCACAGGTGGCAGGAACAAAGGGCACTGAGTGTGAAGAGGATATTCAATCAATCAACAAATATGTGAAAAAAATGTTCTTCATCTCTAGCAATTAGAGAAATGCAAATCAAAACTACTCTAAGATACCATCTCACTCCAATCAGAATGGCAGCTATTATGAAGACAAACAACAATAAGTGTTGGCGAGGATGTGGGGACAAAGGTATACTCATACACTGCTGGTGGGCCTGCAAATTGGTGCAGCCAATATGGAAAGCAGTATGGAGATTCCTTGGAAAACGTAGAATGGAACCACCATTTGACCCAGCTATCCCTCTTCTCACTCTATACCCAAAGGACTTAAAAACAGCATACTACAGGGACACAGCCACATCAATGTTTATAGCAGCACAATTCACAATAGCTAAATTGTGGAACCACTGAGTGTGACAATGGAACCATGTGGATGGCCTGGAGCCACCTTAGATGATGCTTCAGAGGGGTGTTGGAAGGATAATTGGAGAGAGCAAGCTGGGGTTGCATATGCTACCACAATACAGAGGCAGGCAGCAGGAGCTGTGCTGAGGACCACACACAACCACTGGACGTGCAGCTAGTGTTCTCAGAGGAGAACCACCATGGGGCCACAAGAATCCAGGGAGTACAAGGTCAGCCACTTACAAAGGTGCTAGTCCAGCAAAAAGCTCCCTCTCGTCTCTGTCCTGCCTCAGCCTGGCATAGTCAAACACAGTGGCTAACCCAATGTGGCAAGGGGTAGAAGAGTCAACCAAGGAAGCAAAGGAAGATCACATGATTCTCTCCCACTGTGAACATCAACTTCAGAGGTCCTGCTGGAGGCTGGCGGGGCAGGGGATGTGCAAGGGCAAGAAAGGGAGATGATTTAAATTCTTATCAAATAATTCTAATCAGCTGGACAATTCTACTTTTGAATTAAGAGTTTGCAAGTTGAAATATCAATAGGCAATATTCCTACTTAAAAATGTCCGGGAAAAGTCATGAAGTTGCCTGAATCTTAACCCAAATTCAGAAACAAACACTAGAAAGGTTTAAAGGGAAATTGAGAAGCTGTGAAAATAAGATTGCATTTATGTTTACATCCTACAAACCCTTCTCCTTTCATGTATAATTTACCAGAAGACCAGCTTTACCCTGTGCACAGTTCATGTGTGAACTTCATCCATTTGAACTCATGCTTTGCAATCAAAACTTCTATCTTTCACTCAAAATATAATGAACCATCTGAGCACAAAATATCAAACTGGTAACTGGAGAAATGCCAATCACTTAGAATTTGCATGCATAATTTCTTTAATTGTTAAACAAGGAAGCATATTCATGTTATATGTCAAGAATAATAACTATTTTCCCTTTTTTTGAAAGAGGCATAAAAGGATGCATATAATACTTTAACATAATCATAATTTATTTATTTATGTCCTTAGTTTGGCCTTAAAATAGAATTAAAAGTATAATGGGGGATATCAGTTGAAGCCACCCAAGAATCTGCACATTTTTCTTAAGTGAAAATACCTAAATTTGTCTTTCAGTATTGTACATTTAAATCAGAATCAGCAGAAAATAAACACAATGTGATATTTAGCTAAAAAAAATTCATGTTATACTTACTGGCAATAATTTCTATGTTAATAAGAGAAACAGATGCCAATTAGAAGTTCTAGAACATAAGTACATAGAATGATCTAACATATAAGAACAGGAAGTCTCAAAACAAAATCGATTTTATTATTCCCCTCTGGCCAGCACAGAAGTAGAGAAAGAAGAGAAAGCAGGAGTCCGAGCCCTGGGCTAAACACTGCTTTCTCCATCCCCTGCCCTGGAGGTGAACACATTCTCCTTGGCAGGGCCACCCACCCCTTGCACAATGTGGTTCCCACACCACCCCCACCCCAAGATGCCTGACTCGTTGCCCCAGAGGTTTTTGTCTTCCTGTCACCTTCAGATAAATACAATGACGTTTCTGGGTTATGTCACATCAAATTTTAATACCTGTTTCTGCTACCTCCACGTCCTGATAGTAAAACATGAGGTGACGGAGACCTCCAACAGCAAAAAGTTGATCAACTCTTTCAATCTGGGGGAAAGAAAAGGCAAGGTAACCACTTTGTTCTAAATAAGAAACTGCATTTAAATCAGAATTGGTGGCATACAAGAGCAAAATTAGTATCACCTTTCTTATTAAAAATTGAACTGTATCCAGGGCAGCCCATGTAGAAGGGATATTCCTTCCAACACAAAAACTAAAAAACAATACATCCCTTATCATAGAAAAAAAAAAGTCACTTCAAAGAAGCAACTTAATTAGTCATGGAAATAGTTGTTGTGTATGCACATCTGACCAGGGCTTGTCCCTCTGTTTTTGCTCATTTCCTAAAGTGTGAAGCCATTGAAGGTGGATATGAATATAGACGAGTATTTCATTTTCAGTCAGTTGTAAGAAAGAGACAACAAACCTTTCCAAAGCCAGCTCTCAGACTAGAGCTAATCAAGGTTGGCCGGGGACTGCAGGGGGAGGAGTGACTAGGGACCACCCCTGCAGCAGCAGCCTGGCTTTAATCCCATTCCCCAGGCTGGCTGTGTGTCTGGTGGTTGACACCTGCCCTGCCACCAATAGAAGCACTTCTTATAAAGAGTCCACAGCCCAGTTTAGAATTTATATGAGAAGAAAAAGGACAAAGTCTGCACATCTATTGAGATGGCTACTATCAAAAAATTCCAAGTGTTGGCAAGGATGTAGAGAAATCAGAACTCTCTTGCACTATTGATGGGAATGTGAAATGCTGAGACCACTGTGGAAAACAAGGTGGCACTAGCCTGTAAACCCAGCAGCTCAGGAAGCTGAGACAGGAGGATTGTGAGTTTAAAGCCAGTCTCAGCAAAAGCAAGGCGCTAAGCAACTGAGAAAGACCAAGTCTCTAGGTTAAATGCAAAATAGTGGTGGTGGGGGAGGGAATGTGTCTCAGTGGTCAAGTGCTCCTGAGTTCAATCCCCGGTGCGCCCCACCTTCAAAAATAAAAAAGGTAAACATGGAATCACCACATGACCCAGCAATTCCAACTCTGGATTTATATCCAGAGAATCAAAAGCAGGACCTCAAAGACATTTGTACACGGGTGTTCAGAGCAACTTTACTCACAATAGCTTCCACGAAAGGTCAAAGCCGCAGATGAAAGGGGAAACCAAAGGTGGCATGCGTTTACAAGGGAATATTCCTCAGCCCTAACAAGTAGGGAAATGCTGGCCCCTGCCACGACATGGCTGAATGGTGAAACATCACGCTAAGTGAAATAAACAATCACAAAAGACAAGCACTGTGCAATTCCACCATATGAGACACCTAGAGTAGTGACATGTGTAGATGGGGGTAAAATGGTGATTGCCAGGGACTGGAGAGAAGGAAGAATGGGAAGCGATTGTTTACTGGGCATAGAGTTTTCCGATTTGTAAGATAAATGTTCTGAAGATTGGTTGCACAACACTGTGACTATACTTCATGGTGCCCACTTAAGATAAGCAAGATGGTAAATTGCATGTGTATTTTACCATAAAGTAATATTTTTAGAGGATAAAATATAGCCTGGATTTTAAGTATGGAAATAAGTTCCCTTCAGTTTCCATCATGCTACAGATTAAATGGTAGCAATGAGGAAAAGTAAGTCGCCCTGTTTTGTCATTCCTATTGTAACATTTCCTAGACTGAGGATGTTGTAGGAATGAGCAGCACGGACTCCCTGGGACCCATTCCAAGCCGGAAACATAGTGAAGGCCATGCTTCCAACATAGCCAGGTCAACACTCCTGCACTTAACCTCCCCTTCCTGTCCTCCTTCCCTCCCTTCTGTCTGTCTGTCTGTCGGTCTTCCTGTCTCTTTCTATGTCTGATGAGTTTTGTTTTATAGTTCAAGAGTCATCATAGGACCCCTGTGTGCCTTCCTTACTTCCCAGGAGACTCTGTCTTGCCATACTTCTGGACTTCCCCATCAAGGTCAAGTCACTGAGCAAATCCCACCCGAGGTTTTGAAGGAAACTTGTAGCGGAAAATGGAAGCCAAGGTTAAGAATCTAAAATAAAAAACACAAACTTGAGCTGCCAAACCAAAGCCCAAATCAGGAAACCCTGGCACAATTCAGTTGTGCCGCTACAAATGCGAAATAAATAACCAAAAAGAAATCCCAACCTGGAGCAGTGGGGAGATTTGGCTCCCTAACCTTGGGTTCCAAAATGGCACCAGAGGCCAACTTCACTGGATGTAGAGAGACACAGGCATTGCTGTCAGATCGTGGAACTCAGATGATCGCCATGAGTACCCCTACACAGTGGAGAGCCAAGAGACCCCTACTCCTGCTGCCACTACCAGGAGAGAGTCAGAGTGGAGCCCTGCTACATCAAAACAGGCACTGCCCTGCAAGGTACACCTTGGGATCCCACCATAGGACAGTGCCACACACCCTCTATGTCCTCCACAACCAAGTCAGTAAGAACTCAAACACACTGCACCTGATTGCCCTCAAGAATGGCATCTTCCACTTCAGATTTGTTCAGGTCCAAGCAGGAAGCTACGATTGCAAATAAGTGGTCGTGTCTCCCATCCAAACGAGCCCGCTTGGCTTCTTTCTCTTCCTTCAGTCTTTGCTGAAAGAAGGGAATAGAAATGTTATATTGCAACTGCTGTTCTCAAATGGATTCATTTTGTGATAATTTCATACAATTGCTGTTTTTTCAAGTCTTAGGGATTCAGATAATAGACAACTTAATGATACCAGTTTTTATGTACTAGCTTCTGTTTTTAGAAATAACATTACTCCTCTTCAGAAAATAAGGTGTGCTCATTGTTTTGAAATCGCATAATATAGATAAGTAAAAAGAAGAAATAGAAGTCATCTGCCATCCAGAAATTATTACTGTTAACATTTTGTTCTAAATCTTTACAGACTTATTTCCATGCACATATGAGCATTTAATAAATACACAAAAGAGAGATCCCCATTTTTGTAAACACTTTTCCCAGCCATTAAAATAATAAGCTTCTGCATTATCTTCTATCTTTATTGTCTGTTCACAGGTTCATATTTGGTGTTCAAATTAATTTCTGAACACCACTTCCTTTTTTTGACCATTAATTGTTAGTTACAATAAGAAAGCATGTTTGCTATAGCCAACACTGGCAGTTCCAAGTCCTTCTTTCCATACTCTTTGCTCAAACAAATATATGCCAACATATGCATGCACCAATTTTTATCCTGTACCATAATATTTTCTCATGTATTTCTCATGTATTCTCCCTTAAGAATGCATCAGACTTCTTTCTTGTTTAATACAGACTATTCCAATCTGTATAACAGCTGCAAAATATTCATTATGAATGTATTGGTGGACATTTGACTTCTAATCCATTTCTGAGAATAAGGATATACTATCAGTTCCAGACAATAGGTTCTACGGGGGAGAAGAAAGGTGGCCCCTCTTGAGTCCTTCTTTTAATCAATAAACATATTTTATTAAGCCCCAAATACAATACATGCCAGCACTGTAAAGGTAAATGTTACCCCGTAAATTCAAAAAAGCTCACTGCCTGATTGGCAGGATATGAGCAGAAAATGTAAATAACCACAGGGTGGCGTGATGTTCATTGTGGGGCATCAGAATTGGGGTCCCCCAAATGCAGAAGATATTTAAGGATTCTCATAGAAGGAACAAAAAAAAATGATCTCCCACTCCAGGATTGAGGAGATCGGAGGTAGGAAGAACAGGAAAGCTTTCAGGAGAAGTGGGTCAGGCCCAGAGTTGGAGGAAGATTGAACCCCCTCCTAGGATAGAGCATTTCTGCACATTCAGAAGAAAGAGGCACAAGAAAGCACAGTACATTCTGGAAACCATGAGGTAGCCTCACTGACTCAAATGAAAAAGGATTAGGAAAACATAATGGGAAATAAGAAAGAAGTCAAATCATAAAATATTTTGTGGGCCACATTAGAAAGCTAAAACATTATTGGAAGTCTATAGAGAATCACTGATTCTGTTTGAAATCAGGAGAGATTGATATTTAGCTCTCTATGCAGCACTGAAAACTCCACCATCCTGACAGCAGCGTGGAAAGTGGATTGGAGGCACGCAGGCCCAGAGGTAGTCAGGTGGTTCTCACAGCATTCCCAATTTCTGGGAACACATCTGGAGGAGCAGGTTATAGCAACATGATCACTAGTTGAGTTTTGGCTGTGTTGGATTCAGAGGTATATTGATGCACAGGCAGAAGAGGCAGAAAGACCACTGGAAATGTGGATCTGAAGTTCAAGGGGAAATTCATCACAGACACAGATACAAATGCAAAGTCTCAATCAAGCTCAATTGAAGGTGTGGAGCAGAGCATTCTTGCTATGCACTATTGGTTGTTCAACAGCATGCTGGGTCTCTACCTTGGAGATGCCAGTGGTTTCTACCATCAAGGTGTGAGAACAAAAAAAAATATTCCTGATATTGCCAAGTGTCCCCTGTGGAACAAAAATCACCCCTCACTTTGAAACACAAATGTTACGTAGTCATAGACACACATAGTTATGGACCTTTGCTGGTTTAAAGACTATAATATGAATCTTACTTTGAAGGATTGTACAGAACAGCACCTGCAAAACTGTGAGCAGCAGGTGGTTATAGGCTTACTAATGATTAAATGATGGCCAAATAAATAAATAAATAAAAGCTAAAACCATGAGTGCAGATATGATTTTCTAAAAAAGATATGGAGATGAAAAAGCTAAAAAGTGAAGAACCCTAAGGAACACGAGGGAAAGAAATGCAAACAGATGAGGCTAAGTGTGAGTGTGTAGAGACAGAAAAGCCCAGGAGACAGCAGCACCCCTCAGCCATAGAGCATGGCCAATATGATGGAGCATGGCTAATAGCACTAATGCTACATAGGATTGGCTGGGTTGCTGAGGATATCTGTAGCATCTGTGCTCACAAGATGGCTATGGCATCCCTCAGCTATTTTGTAATGCAATCCTAACATTAACCTATCAAGAGATAGACTCTATCTCCTGTTCCCTAGAATTTGGCAGGCCTTGTGACCAGTTTTGACTGAGAGAATCAGGAAAAAGCCAGGTAGCACCACTCCCTTGGCTTGTCCTTAGGACATCTTCAGATTTTGCCTTTGCACTTGGAATGTTCCCCAAATACCATGTTGAACAAGTCCGAGTCACCTGGGGAGACTACATGGATGAGAACCAAGACAATCCAGTCAACAGCCCCCACTGCCCTCCTCACCAGCATGCACCAACTCACCAACATGTGAGTGAGCCATCCTGGCTGTCCCAACCTCGTTGAGCCTACAGATGATGCAATCCAGCCAATGCCAAGAGCAACGGAGCCACCCTGTCCCCACCCCCAGAGTCATGAGAGATGATGGGTGGCTGTCACTGCTTACTTCCCTTAAGTTTTGGCATGGTTTGCTGTGCAGCAACAGTAATGATAAACTTGATAGAGAATTTTCACTGGTTGGACAGAAAGCAAACGGATCTAGACTTGAGAAAAGTATGCCTGACTAGAGACAACTCTTTCCAAAAGCTTGACTATAAAGGAAAAGGGCATAGTTAAAAGGGAATGTAGAGTTAGGGGGAAAAAATTAGGATAAAAAAGAGTTATGGAAAAGTCAAGGACTTCAGAGTGATTGAAAGATCATCGCTATACCTGTGCCATTTACACTCATTTTACACTCATTTCTCTGAACATGAAGGACTGCCCGAGTGACAACTTAGTTGAGGAAGAGGATGGGGCTTGTGGTTAAAAATAATAATAATAATCTACCAATTTTCTTGTATTTTTCTACTAAGGTTGTGACACAAAGTATACATTTCATAAATGTCAAATAGTAGAAAATGTAAATGTATTTTCAAATGTCACTAAAACCAGGAAGATGCCCTGTTGTTTTGAACTGTTTTCTGCCTTGCTGACAGGGGGAAATAAAATTTTCCTCAAAGAGATCTCTAGGATTGTAATAACTGTCTTTAACAGCATGGGAACACAGGGGTCAAGCAGCAACCACACAAAGAGATGGCAAATGCTAAATAGCTAAAAAAGAAATTTTAAAAAAGCAGAAAGCCAGAAGACCCGAGATGTAAAGCAAATGAAGATTTCCAAAGAAGATGGACACTTAACCAAGATTCTCCCATGGCAACATGTCACACCAGGATCCGATTTTATAAGAACCCAAAGGAAGAAAAAAGGATTGGAATGGAGAAAAAGACAGACCTGTCCCTAAAACAGAACACTGATTGCTCTATTTTTACCTAAATGTCATAGTGGGAAAAAATTCCAAAGCAGTTTTATGTATACAAAGAAAATTATCAGCATATTTTCAAAGTAAATGTTTTCAAAAGCTATTTTCAAAAGCATGTTGGTTGAATGTGTTCTTACTTAAACAGATTGTTCTGCCTCCCAAAGACATGTGACACGGAGTCAACCCTGGAGCCATAGAAATGAAAGACCACAACATTTACCAGTCTCAACTTTCATGCCCGACACTAAGGTATCCTAGCACAAGAAGACTTTTTTTGTTTTTCACTACCACAAAATGTCAATCATAGCAAACGAATATTTAGTAATGAGATCAACACACTGTCAATCTATGAACTTAACCCTGCAGCCGCATGCAGTCCAGTGACCAGCTGTCTAAAGCTGGCTTGTCCTGCTGGCCTGTAGAATGTCTAGGACACATGCAGAGTGAAGGTGGAAGGGGATTAAGAAAGCAGGAGGTAAAGTGTATAATGACTTTTTTTTAAGTGACCTATTAAAGTCATTGTGCACTACATGAGCACATAAACTTAGGGGTTAGGGAGGATGGTCAGAAATCTATCCAGTGTCCAGGGAAGTCTAGAACAGTGTTGAAACATGTCTCTAATTTGTGACAAGGTGTGCCCCTAATGACTTGGACTGGAAGAGTGGCTGATATAATTGTTAACAAGGAGTGAGCATAGCTTCCCAGCTATGGCAGTGACCCCCCCACACACACACACACACACAAGAAGCCAATGTCAAGTGGAGTCATTGTTTCTCGTCCTAGCTTAGCCACTAATTGTGAGGTTGCAACTGATATTTAGCTGATCTTGCTGAAGCTGCCTCAACTCCAAGATCAAAAGATCACTGGGTGACCGCTAAAGGACATCAGCTTCTCTGACATGTGAGCTACTTCTCATTGGTCCAAAAGTTAATACAAATTACAGTCTTGAGATTTTAAAATAATGAATCCCAGAGATGAGCCCAGGGCTCTCTGCTTTCAAAAGTTCTGTGACTTTTTCTCAAAACCAATCTACCAATTTAATATTTTAAAAATCCTAATTTTTAATCCTACATAATCAAAGTCCAAGTTTGCATGTTTTTATACACAAACTGTGCATGAACTACACATATGCTCAATCTTTCATTTAGCCTTCACTTTAGGTTGATAATCCCCAACTATTCAGGAGACCTTACAAGAATGGAGATAAAAACCCTCACCAGAAAGATGTTCATAAAGATTATGAGCACACAGACTGGAGATAATACTAAGTCAATCAACATATGGATCAAAATGGCATGGCCAAGGATTTGACCCTGGACATCAAAATTTAGTGAAACACACTTTTGAATAATGATATTTTTACTAATGTTTCAGCTCCCTCCACCTTTATCTTACCTTCTTGGCATGTCTGACCTCTGACCCAGACCCACCGCACAGATCTCACTGGCAGCCAGAAGAAGTGGATGAAGGATGGGGCCATTAAAGCCAAGAACTCCTCTGTGTCTGAACAGGGCCACCCCAGGCCCCAGCCCTCTTGAAAGGCACATTTTGTGCTGTTGGCCTGGTTGCATCGCTAGGTATAGTTCTGCTACTCATCATTTGCTTACTATGCTTTGCTTTAATTGTCACCAAAAAAAACCTGTGTTTATTATCTCTACACAATAACTTTCCCAAGAGCACACAGCTAAATGAGTGGCAGAGCTGGGAATCGAGCCCTCATCTCAAAGACACAGGACATCCAAGGGCAACTAGGAATTTTGAATTCATTCAAACTTGATTTTACATGATTTTTTTTTAATTTAATTTGCACTCAGGGTTATCTCAGGCACTCTTGAAGGAGGCCCTGTGTATTTTACATGGGTTATACAAAGACTTGTGGTTGTAGACTAGAGAGAACGATAATCCATATTCTGAGTTAAACCAGCAGTATTACTCTAGACTTGGTCAGCTTAGACCAGTTAACTTCCCCTTATTCCACTTTCCCCGATTGGGTGAATCTAGACAAATCCATAAACAGAAAGGAAAAATTATTCAAAGTGCATATCCAATGAGATGATTGCTTATTGATGAAATATACATGGCATTTCTTTTTCTTTTTTTTTTTAGAGAGAGAGAGAGAGAATTTTAATATTTATTTTTTAGTTTTCGGCGGACACAACATCTTTGTTTGTATGTGGTGCTGAGGATCGAACCCAGGCCACACGCATGCCAGGCGAGTGCGCTACCGCTTAAGCCACATCCCCAGCCCAATGGCATTTCTTTTTTTAATGCTACCCAAATGGCCCACATTGGTTTAGCTCACCTCTCTGCAAAATAGATAGGTAGGTAGGTAGGTAGGTAGGTAGGTAGATAGATAGATAGATAGATCCTAATCCTTCTTATCTCCTAAGCAGTAAAATAAATAAATAAATAAAATAAAAAATAAAGACCAATGGAGTCTCATCATTTCCAAGAACACCAGAAAACACTAGGGTGTTTTCTATGTTGATTTTGAACAGAAAAGCCTCTGGTAATAATCTTGGTGCTCAGAATATGATACCCTTAAGTATGGCCCTTTGACATGCCAAGTCATTTGAATTAAGGCAGACTGGAAGGCTTCAAGCAGCATCTCTCTGACCTTCTCCTGCCCTTCTGCCTTTCACCCCTCTTTTCCCTCAAAGTGAGCCACAGAAAACCAAATCCCTCTCCCTGAGGTGGGTCCTAAACACCAGAATGCCTCTTCCCCAAAGCAAGCCATAAAAACTAGAAAGGTCACTCTCCCACTTCTTCCTTCTCCCTCAAAGACCCTCTTCCCAGAGGGGTCCTGCCCTTTACCCAGGAGGAAGGAGTGCTGTGCAGAGTCACCTGAGCAGACTGGCCCTGCTGGGTCCCCACTCAGCCTGCTAGCTTTGTCTGATTACGTGCCTGACCCACTGTGCATTCTTCATCAGACGCTAAGCATGAAAGCCATTCCCCGGGTCTGTGGGTTTTTCTGAAGGGTCTGTGTCATATAAAACATAAACTAAATAAATCTGCTATGCGTTTCTCCTGTTAACCTTTCTTTGTCTGTAGGACTCTCGGCCCTGACCCTTACAAGGAGTAAGGAAAGGAGGTGACACCACACCTTTCTGTTCTTACAGTATAGAATCAATGGATCAATGAACCACATAATTCATTTTTATAAGTCATTCTCGAGAAAAGACTGGAACAAATTATTCCAGATCATGTGAGTCTGTGATTGCAAACCAGAGTTTGGTCCATGTGCTCCCAGCTTCTATGCTGTTGTGACCCAAACACCAACAACTCCATGAAATCCAGCCATGACTGTGATTATAACTCTCCCCCAGTTTACAGCAAATATGACCAAACCTTGCTGAGCTGATGTTCCCTTTAAATAGACTGAATCACAGACACGGAGGGAAACAGTTCCCTTGTTCTTAGTCCTCTGCCTTCTGAGAGAGAAAAGGCTCCCTCTGGCTTCCATCTTTCTCCCTGTTGCAGGCTCTGTGATCTGACTCTCAGCCCAGCCTATCCTGCTCTGTAATTGGCTGGGAGAGCCACAATTTAGAAACTCCCTTCTCCTAACTGCTTTTCACAGCTCACCTTCTCTTCCCCCACTTTCCTTTCATTTCTCCAGGTGAAGGGTTGTAGCTGCAGAGGAAGTGCTGCTCCTCCTTGCAGAATCAAGAGCCCTTGAGCAAAGTGGTTTCCAGAAGAGGAGGGGACTCCAGGCTGGTTAATCCTACTCACAGCAGGTGTTTTATTTAAGGAAAGCCATACTCCCGCTCTGTTGCAAAGAGACAGCACTTAAACAGAGAAAGAACCATCAACTTCGTGTCCAAGTCTGAGCTTTGGAACTGTCTATTTTTGCTGGATTTTTCAGGGTCTCTAAATCTCAGTTACCCACTCCTTTATCTGTCATTCTTCATTATTCTTTCCAAGCAAATAAAACATTTTCTCTTTACTATCTATGAGCCAAACCAACCCCAAATTTACAATCTGGGTAATCGCGTCACCACAACCTCTTCTACCCCAACATCCCATCCCAACATCCCAGATTTGGAGTCTATTTTCTGCACATCAAATTTCTTCACCTCAAATGAGACATACTGGACCTCCATATGGCCACTTACTCTCCCCCAACTCCACAGTGGTTTTACCCCAGAATCAGAAACACCTCTCTTGTAGAATTTCAAGGGTTCTCTCTGGCAGCAGGGGCCCTGTAATTCAAGTGACTTTTTCCCAAATGCTTTAAGAATATAAGATGTCAGCACTCACATTATATATTGTAGAGAGGCAAACTTCCCAAACTTCCCTTATTCATACCCAAAGCTGGTTGCTCGTGAGAATCACCTGGAAGCATTAGCCTCCTGATGCCTGAGACTCCCACCCACAAGAAATCCTGTCCTACCTGTCCAGGAGGGGGCCCAGGCACTGATATTTCTCAAAAGCATCCCATGAACTCTAATGTGTAGCCCAGCCTGAGATCATGCTCCAAATGAAGTCATTTCATGAGATAATCATGATTGATTAGCACCACCAGGTTCTCATCTGAAGAAAGAACTTAATAGAGAAGGTCAAGGGCATAAATTTTGGGGTCTTTCTAACTCTAGACCTCTTTATTTTTTTCTCCTTTCTAGAGTTATACAAACACTGAAAGATGGAACATTTCAGCTCCAAACTCCAGAGGGCCAAGAAGAGCTCTTCCCTGCCCACTGTGGAGAATAGTGTCTGGTCCCAAGGAAGCATCCAACAGAGAAGTGGGACAGAAGGGTTTTGTACTTAGAGGCACATTCTGTAGGATGTAATCTGGCATGATTAGGATGTGGGCATCTTTGGTCATTAACTCATTCAGGCTAAGAGTATCCACCTGCCTATTACCAAGAAGTACCTGTTCTCCCCTCACCTCCCAGCTAACTAAACCCCAGAGCCATTCACCTTCCACATTGCCAAGAATATTGTTTTGACGGGCTTTGTGTGAAATGTGTTCACCAGGCCAGACAGGTCTGGGCCTGATTAAGAGGATGCTGAAACCAGTTTGGCTATTTTGCCAAAGAATAGCTGAACTGACAGCCTTTCAGCTTTCAAAAGATATTAAAGAGAAAGGGTTGGCTGTCACCATACACCCCCCTGGAGATAAGGGCTGCCCTCCTGCAGAGTGTCTTAGCAGGGGGAAAAAGTGTGTCCCCCCAGGGAAGTGCTGCATCTCTCCCCCATGGCCTCTACCCACAAGAGAATCACTGTTCACAGAGGATGTGGAGCAACAGCATGCCCTAGCTAAATACATTCAGCATTGACAACCCATACTCCTGCAGCTTCGAGATAACTTTCTCCATTTTAAAACTTGCTTGGCAAATAGGTGAATGTAACACGCAAAAGGACAATCACATATCTTTCAAGTTGTCCCTTTTTCTTGAAGCCAACAAAATCAACCAAACAAAATTATGTATTTCCATTTCATATTAGGGAAGGAAAAAAAAACAGAATCCACAAGTCTGGAATTCATATCCATTGTACACTTGGTACTAAGAGGTCTTCATCTATGAAAAGTATTAAAAAAAAATTGGGGGGGAGGGCAGACATCAGATCTGAACTGTATCGTTGCAAACAAGTGAGTGAATATATGCAGGATGAGTTCAATCTGTTTTATTGAAAATCATTTGGGGGATTTGCTATCCAAGAGAAAGAATATATAGCTTGACCTTTCTAAGCTCACAGAGTTTAGATATATTTGGTTGTTACTGGTAGGTGTTTGTGGATAAAGTCCACTACTATATTACTGCAACCTAATTATAATATAGCATCATGACATAATAGTTTTAGGCCAAGGTTTAAACAAATACTGCCATAGTTTCCATGATAAATAGCTTTAGAATCTTTCTCATTGGTTATTTCAAGTCATAAAGTTACTATTCAATTAATTATCATTATCAGTGTACTAGATAGAACAATGCATTTATATAATATAGTACATTGCAATAATTTTATTACCATCATATGTCAATGGAGTGGAAGAACAAGTATCCTAAAAATATAAATGAAACCTCCAAAAATGCTCTCAAAAGGTAACTTGTGCCAAAAAAGAATCTATTTCACTAATTAGACCCAAGATTTTACAACTGGTTATAATGTTCTAAACTTGATAGTGAAACACAGGAAAAGACTGCAGACATATGAAAAGTTTAATTCATTCAATGATTCCACAAGCATATATTAATGTGTACTGTGTTAAGGGAAGTCTGCTTAAAAACGGAAATCACCACATACAAACGATAAATATGTGAAGTGATAGATATGCTAATTAGCCTGATTTACTCATTCTGAAATGTATACCTGTATCAAAACATTGTTTTGTATCTCAATTAAAATTAAATATCAATTAATTTTAAATAGACAAATGCCATTCCTGCCCTACTAGAACTCACAATCTCTCAAGGAAAAAAAAAAATGTGTCAACTAATGTCCTTACAGTGGTATGATAAGGACTCTATCAAACATAGAAGCAAAGTGCTGAGAGTACAGGGAACAAAGCTCTGGCCTCCTCATGAAAGTCAGGGGAGGCTTCTCAGAGGAGGGGACAGTGCACTTGGTCTTAAAGGATATAGAAGCGCTCCTGGCAAAAAAGTACAGGGTGACCGTTAGTCTTTCGCACTGGGAAGGACACATCACAATCTGGGGTTTAGGAATAAGCCCTCACTCATTAGTGAGCAGATAGTGGAGGACCTAGAAAATACAGAGACAAAAGTCCTACTCTTTTGAGGAAAAACAACAGGTAAGATGGAATCATCTAGGCTGTTGGGGGGAAAAAAAAGATCAGTGATCAAGCCCAGGAGGACGCATGAAGCCCTACCAAAGCTTCCTTTTTCTTCTGACATTAATTGGTAGTGTCTTTGAGGAAGTTCCAAATCCCCCTCTATGCATTTGCATAACAGAAAGCGGCAGAGCAGAATGAGAGAAAAATCTTTGCCACCTGTAACTCAGATAGAGCATTAATCTCCAGTCAAAAAACTTAACACCAAGAAAAACCCAAATAACCCAATCACTTAGTGGGCAAAGGAACTGAACAGACACTTCACGGAAGAAATACAATCAGTCAACAAATACATGAAAAAAAATGTTTAACATCTCTAGCAATTAGAGAGATGCAAGTTAAAACTACACTGAGATTTCATCTCACTCCAGTCAAAATGGCAATTATTAAGATGCCAAGTAGAATCCCAGCCTCTGGGACAGGAGTCCCCTGTGTTTCTCCTCTGTGAGCAAAGCAATAAACCTTCTTTTTCCTTTTTCTCAAAACCATGTCCTTGTTATTGGATTGGCATGGCAGATGAGGACCGAGCTTTCAGCAAGAAATTTGGTGACCCAGATGGGACCTGAAAGCAGCCTCCACTCCAGCTTTCTTGGGCAGGCCTGGCTCTCCAAGAAACCCCACTTCCATGCTGAGGATTCACAGGGCTGGCAAACTTGCTGAGAGCCAGCTGCAAGAGAGTTAGGAGACAGGAGAGTTTGCCTCGGGTGGAACCAGAGGAGCTATTCCTGTGAGTAAAAAAGTAAAGGGAGCTATTCCTGAGGGGCCATCCTAGCAGCTGCTGAACCTCCTTTTGCTTCGGGAAACTCTCGCCCTCTCTCCCAGAACACTATAGGTTGCTCTATCATGGTCCACTTTGAGGAAAAGGAAACTGAACTCAGTCAAGTCACAACATCCTTAGACATCTGGTAAGTCCCCTGGTGTGCATGCCAAAACCTTCAATGCACACCTCCAGTTCGTCTTAGTGGGAACATCTGGTGCCTCTTTCTGGGGACATCTGTGGTGCCACTGGTCTACATCAGTCACAGTTAAGTGGGACTCAAGAACCTAGGGATATTTACTCCCTTCTGGGTTCTCATCAGTTTGTGTTGGCCTTGGGTTTGGGAATTGCCTCTGGTTGTTCGTCTGTGTTTTTGTTTTGTTTGTATCTGTTACTGCCCCTTTTAATACATGGCCAGTCCTGCATTGATCCTATAGGTAGTCTCTTGGGAAAGATCTTTGCTGATCAGTTTCAACGTTCCCATGGTCATGGTTTGGGGGCTCCTCTCTGGTTGTCTTTCTCTCTGTTTCTTTTTTGTACTGTCTTGCAACTGGAGGTTGTCTGTCAGAGGTAAAATAAGTTGAAAGGCCACCTATAGGTATAAACCTGTCTAAGATAATGTTTTACTGTAATGATCTGGCTTTTTGATAGCTTTCAGGATTATTATACAATCTTGTATTCGGAGTTGGTCTGTCAAAGGTAAAGTAAGTGGAACACATTTGTACGTGCAGGTCTATCTGTTTTAAAGGTTCCCATCGGTCTGCCCTGGTTTCAGTGATCCTCTCTTGTCTGTCTGCTGTTTTGTCTGTTCCTGGCCCTTTAGACTGGGCTGAGCTTTGTTGATCTTACCAGTAGTCTCTTGAGCAGAGAGATCTTGGCTGAATGGGCCACCTATAGGTACAAGCCTGTCTAAGAGAAAGACGGTTTACTGTGACACAATCTGGACTTTGAATAATTTTTCTGGATTATGATACAATCTTGACAGTGAGGTTGGTCTGTCAGGGGTGAAGTACGTGAAAGGGAGTCTGTATATACAGGCATTATGCAGTTGCATGATAAGGGGTAAACAGGAACCAGTTTGAAGGTGCCAAAAGGCGCTGCCTCTGGTGTTCAAGGGTAGAAAGACACCAGAAGAAAGGGTTAAAATGATATAGATCTTTTAAACCCAGTGCTGGCACTCCCAACACTGTTTCTCAGCCCGGCCCCAAGAAACGGCAGATCATCTCATGGTGGGTCAAGGACACCAACACTGAACTGGAGGGAAAAATACCAGAAATACAGCCTGGGCTCTAGAAAAATGGCCAAAGAGAAACTGGCCTCTGCCCTGCCTTCCAGTTCCTTTTGCCCTGAAGGGGTGGAGGATGCTAGCCACAAAACTGTGGCAGTAGGTTCCAGCACTGTCAGTTATGACCTCAGGACAGGATTGGGGTTCAGGTCAGGGTTAGTCTCCCCTTTTAAGATCTGACAGGACACCTCATTTGGCCAAGGGATTTTCATCACCGGGGCAGAGCAATCCTTGCTATAACAGTGTCCCATCAAACTAAACGCCTGGGGAGAGTGACAGGATAAACAACTGCACCCTGAAAGGCAAAAGACTGAAACAAAGGTCCACCTGTGTTTTGTAGGCAGCCTCTGCAAAGGGATCTCCAAGGAAGCCTAAAGAAAAGGATGGAAAGGGCCTCCCCCATTGCATGTCAATATACTTAGTATAAGAAAAAGGGCCCAAAAAGCCTCTGGGTACAACTGACAGTGGGAACTCACTTAAAGTTGATGGCATTGTGATAGGTCAGGCTCAAAAGCATCCTGTGCTCCAAGCCCTTGGATGCAACCTGGGAGAAAAAGTATTGAGGCACAGTTTTTGTGTATGCTGGATTGTCCGACCCTCTCCTGAGATGAAACTGTTGTGTGAATTAAATGCACAGGTAACATCCCTAAGGACTATTCCAGAATGTGAATTTAAGAAAGGGCCCAAAACTAGAAAAGATAAAAGAAAGTTATAGGTGTGAAAATATATTTTAGTATAGAAAATTAGAAGGTAAAAGAAATATTTCTGGATGAGAATATATGTTGCCTGGTAAAGTAATACTCTTGTGTTAAAGTCCAAGATGAAAGGGGACAAAACTAAGAATGTAAGCAAGTTGTGTCTAAGTAAGTCACAGAAGGTTTGTGGAAGATAAATCTCAAAAAGTTTGAGTTTGTGATTAAATTGGCTATAATTAGCACAGTCAGTCAAAGTTATTTGAACTTTAAAGTGCTGATATGAAGCAAGGTCTGAAACATTGATCATCTCTTATCTATCACGATAATTTTCTTCCATCTATTAGTTGTTATTACTTAGGGAAAATAAGTCTTAAAGAAATTAGGGCTTGTACCTGTTTTAAAGTCTTTAAAAGATTATTTTGTAACTGATTAAACAACTTATTTTAGGTTTTAACAATATAGTTGACACCCAAAATATATATGACTAGGTATATGTATACATATGAGAGCTATATCTGTCTAAGCCTTGTCTACGTGTTATATAAAAGTTAATAAAATGAAAGTACATGTAATTTTTCTAGTAAAATAACCAATAAGTGCTCTCTGTTATACATTGTTTCTGACATAGAAGAGCCACACTCTCATTTGAAGACCTATCTGTATCTGTTTGCTTTGACTAAGTCAATTTCTGATGATTAACACCGTTTCCTAAATGTATAAGAGATTTAAGGCTATCCTTTGATTTTTGTTAACCCATGAAGACCTGTAATTATTGTTACTGTATACCCTGGATTCTAAATTGTACTTTAAAAGTTAAACTTAGTTAAATGTAAAACTTAGGAGAGCACTTGTTCTCCAAACTCAAATTATGTATAGAAAAAGTCTCAGATTTGTATAGAAAAAACAAATTTGGTTGGTATTCATGCATGTCATTTGATGTTTCAACAGCTGGATAAAGTAATCTGTTGTCAATAAGTTATATATACAATTTTGTGTTATTCCTCACACTGGAATTGAAATTTAAGTGCATTTTTGGAAGATAATAAGGAGAGCCTGATCTGTTTAAAGGTGACATTATAAAATATGGAAGCATTCTGCCACTTTTTTCACAAAAAGAAAGTTAAAATCTCTCAGCCTTTCTTTGATTCATGATGCAAATGCAATGTTGTATTGTTATTTATGAAGAGTCCCACCTCACCTTAGATAAGACTCTGCTTCCCACCATACTCCTTGTTAGAATGACTCCAAAATAGGCTAGACTTCAGCTCATTTAAAGTTATGTCCAAAATATTGATTTTTGTTGTAAAGATTACTATGATCTCAAACAGGGAATCTAATATATAACTAAGTAAAGGTTCAAGATTATAAAAGCCAATATGTTTTTGTTCCATTAATTTCATTTTGTATTTTCCTTGTAAACTTAATAACTGTTGTCTGTTAGTGTTTTGTAGAGGTAGTGCTTCTTTAAAAAAAAAACTGGGTTAATTTGAGATAGTAAACTATCACTATCACCTACAGGACAAGTAGTATATAATGCTAACTTCTAGTATTAATACTGACCCAGATTAACTGCCTGGGATAACTGTAAAATTATAAATAGTGTAGTTATAACTTAAAGTCCCTCTTTAAGACTGGTAAAACTGGCTTGTTAGGTGTTTAAAACCAAAAACTGGAGACCAAAGTCAAGGAAGTAAAAGGGCCAAGAAAAAAGCAGCCAACATTTTGGCTTTGCCCTCTAAGGTCAGCCAGTACCCAGAGAATGATGGGACCCCTTTCTGGACCCTGCAACTCTGGCAAGTCACCTGGTCTGCTGGTCAGGGAGATCAAGAGGACCCTAGAGAACAGGAAACCAACCAGTGCACATTCTACACAGAGGAGGGCCATTGGACAGGGAAATGTCCCTGATGCCTCCAAGAGAAGCCACATATGGTCATCAGGACTCTGACCCATCTTGGCAGATGGCACCACTGGTAGAGGAAAGCTAAAGGATCCAACAGGCTTCACAAACATCCTGAAGATTGATCTCTGATGAATCTCAGCTGACTTTTAAGAGTAGATAGGAAGGAATAAGGTCAGTTTTTACCAACTTGGTCTTAAGTACCTGGCAAGGGAAGCCTAGCCTGAACACAGTCCTACATGGACATTTAAAGAAAACAATGTTGTTGTTGTTTTAATGTAACTTAAGATGTACACTTGTGTCAGCCCTACCAAAAGTAAGTAAAGCTGGAGGCTATAAAGAAAGGGTCCTTATGTGAGAGTGTCTAATAATAATGATCACAAAGGACTCAACATTCACAAGTGTGTCCTGAATTAATTTGAGCCTGATCTCACAGATGTACAAAACTTCCTAACTTCCTACACTGATAAACTCAATCTGTTTTTCACTGATATACTGAATTTGTTTATGCTGAATACCTTTAACTGTCCATGCCCCACCTGATAGAGAACAAGGACTTTGGCTTACTTCCCCTAACTTCACCCTCTTTCTGCAGGAAGCAACTTGGAGATGTCATCACCCATTTTTCCATAGAAATTGAATGCAGAAATTGACAGTGGGGAAATGTAACAGCAGTCCACTTTGAATATATCCCTTGCTGCTCTACCACTACAATTTATTTTTTAAATGAACGTGTTTATTTCTCTTCCTCTCTCCTTGCTCCTCCCCAGTCTCTCTCTTTCCCTAATCTCAGGAGAAACAGGATTACTTTTATTTTCCATTTTAGGTAGACTTAACTGTCCTTGAGTACATACCCAACATAGGAATGAAGTAATCCAGATTTGGGGGATGGTACTGGAAGATCTCAGACTTGACTGTCTCCCAAATTAACAAGTGAATTACAACACATGGGAGGTAGCCATTGAATCACCTCTGTAAAAGCCCCCTTTTTGTGCTGGTGGCAGAATCATAGGTTCTGGGACAGGAGTCCCCTGTGTTTCTCCTTTGCTAGGAAAGCAATAAATCTTCTTTTTCTTTTTTTCAAGAAGAAGAAGAAGACAATGATGATGATGACGACAACAAGTAACAATAAAGGTTGGCAAGGATGTAGGGGAAAAGGTACACTCATACATTCCTGGTGGGACTGTGAATTGATGCAATCACTCTGGAAAGAAGTACAGAGATTACTCGGAAAACTTGAAATGGAACCACCATTGATCAAGTTATCTTGCTCCTTAGTATATACCCAAAGGACTTAAAATCAACATAGTACAATGATGCAGCCATATAAATGTTTATAGCAGCTCAAAATAGCTCACAATAGCTAAGCTATGGAACCAACCTAGGTGCCTTTTAACAGATTAATGGATTAAAAAAATGTGGTATATATACACAATGGAATATTACTCAGCTATAAAGAAAAATAAAAGTATGGCATTTTTCCAGTCAATGGATGGAACTGGACAATATCATGCTAATGAAATAAGCCAATCCCAAAAAAAACCAAAGGCCAAATGTTCTCTCTGATATGCAGATGCTAACACACAATAAGGGGGCGGGGGTTAGGGAAGAATAGAAGCTCATTGGATTAGAAAAATGGGAATGAAGGGAAGGGATGGGGGATGGGAAGAGGAAAGACAGTAGAATGAATCAAACATAACTTTCCTAAGTTTATATATGAATACACAACCAGCATAACTCTACATCAACCACAAGAATGGAAAGTTATCTTCCATGTATATATAATGCATCAAAATACATGCTATTGTCATGTATAACTAAAAAGAACAAATAAAACATTTTTAAAACAAAATTTGAAAGAAAAAAAGAAAGAAAGCAGTGGAGCTGGGCTCTGTGCTAGGGAGGCTCTTTCTGCATTGTGACTTCCAAAGGCACACACCCTTGTATTTCAGGTCTGAGAACTCATTTCTAGGCACATAGAATAGAAATTTGCAGCCTAGAATCTTCCTTAACTATCCCTAATTACCAACAAAATTTACTGGTTTAAAAAAATGTAAAGTTCCCAAACCACCCTGAGTGTGCTTTTTACCCCTGACAAGCATCTTCCCAAAAGGCCATGAATTTCTACACCTCACTATGGCAACTTGCTGAAAAGCCAATGGACACAAAGCTTTTTTTAAATTTTTAAATAGCAACATGTACCCTTATGTACCATGTAGAAATTACTAAGAAAACATGCTTTTCAAAAATTCATCAGTGTATAACTTTGACATTTTTTAGGTCTTTCTCTCCCCAATTTTGAGAAGTGCTGATGCAAAATTACAAATAGAGTTCCTTACCGTTAAAACACGGCTGACACTCTGCTTCCAGAGCTGTCTCCTACCGATCCTAAACATCACAGAAATCTGTACAGCTTACGACCTGGCCAGAACCAGCCCTTCCAGAATGGTCTTCTAACTCCTGGAAAACCTACGCATCACCCAACTGGCGCTCAGATGAAAAGTCCCCTGGAGGGTCAGACGTCACTCGTGCCCTTCTCATTCACGTGTCATATTGACCACACTCACACTATTACAAGTCCACCTATACTGTTCAGATTTTCCTTCTAGAGTCTGCCCTTGGGTCTCTCCTGTGTTCCAAAGCCTCGGGTCACCAGGGTAGTGCTGTTTATGTACTATACCGGTTAGCCATGCCTCTTAATCATGTTTATCAGCCAATCGATGCACTGCAACTGCTCAGTTGCACTGCAACTTCTGATGTTTGTTTAATTCTATACACTACCCAACAATAAGCTGGAAGTCAACAGAGATATTGAAATAACTTCTTTGATCAGTGAGTGAGAAACTTTAAACCATATCAAAAGAGGAAGCCAAGAAGCCACAGCTCTCAATATATTGCTCAAGTCAAGAAATTCAGTCTTACTTTGTCTAAACAACTTTGTGTGCACAATTAACTGCCAGCATTGTGACTAATTGTGACTAATTGCCAGATAGGCTAATCGTGACCCAGAGGAGCCATTTTCTCCCCTGTAAAGAACAAGCAGCCTATCTCATATGCAAATTGCAAACGATGTCCATAAATTACTTGTGCTCACAGGTTGAACGCCCACATAAACCAAGGTAATTTATTCTCTGTTGCTAAACATCTTGATCACCCTCACTTGCAAAGATATGATAAGGAAACATAGCCGAGTACTTTGCAAAGAGATCTCTCACCTAAGATCTCTCTCAGCAAGATGTAGAAAAGGCAAGACATTTAAGGCTGGGATTGTAGATCCCAGGATCTAGTCCTTGGAATTCAAGATGTAACAACTCAAAGCCTGTCAGGTCATCCAAGGAAACTGGGGGCTTGTGCTGCTAATATCCTGCTATTCGACATCACAACAGAGAAATGAACTGGCAGTAGTAGACAGATTAAAGGGAGAGAAGGTGTTCAAGTTCATTACATGCACAGGGCTTCTCAGGAAGGACAGAGCACCTGATACCTCAGTGAGATTTAGAACTTTATATTCCCTCTTCTTAGGGGAGATGGAAGGGAGGATGTAGACAATTTTAGAAGGGGAATAAATGGTTTTTAGGGGAGAAGAATGGACCCAAATAACAGATGATGGCCTGGGACAAAATTCCTCTCGAGTCTGAGTGTGGCATCAGGGATAGACTTTCTTCGGGTCCTGAGCATCAGTCTCCAAGGTTGAAGGGATACAGAGAAGGCATTTACAACAACTGATTATTTTCTGGAGGCAGATAAAGGAACTTAGAGAAAACCTCCCCTGCATTAGCCACTCCCCACGTACTCTCAGGTTGAAGTACACATTTCGGGATATCATCTTCTGAGCCCCAACATGAAAATATTTTTTTCTGGTGCCGGGGCTTGTGCACACTAAGTTCAAGCTGTACCATTGAGATACTCCCCAGCCCCAAGATATTTTTTTTTTTAAACCAACTTCTGTGGGTTGATGAGCAGCTATATTCTAATTATGAATGGTAAAAAGGAGTATCTAGGCCTCTCCTCTAGGCAGGCTGAAAAGGCCCCAGGGAATGGCAGAAGGATCTACTTCTCCCTGCTCAGCATGTCAGATCAGCCCCAGGAATCCTGTGTCCACCCGAGACCTCGGGACAGACGTTCAATTCATTACCTCAGTGCTTCTCTGGCGTTAGTTACATTTAGATTGCTGCTTCCCCCACAGCCTGTTGGGTACCACCCTCGTTTCAGCAGCAGCTCATTTACAAGGTGTCTCTTGGGGAGAGTTACTTTCTGGGAAGATTTCCACACATGGCTGATGGCATTTCATTTGATGTTTGGCAGGCTTAGCCATGACTCTCTTGAGGTTTTCCCAACAGACTGCAAATCTTCCAGCCTTTGTGGCTGAATCCCTCTAGGCAAGATAGAGGCAGTGGATGCCTTCAGGGATCTTCTTGGGGGTCTTGAAGTTCATTACGTGCACAGGGCTTCTCAGGAAGGACAGCTCACTGAGAGCCTGCATTAAGCAGCAGGAACAAAGCAAAGCGTGACTCTAATCTACAATTGAGCACCTACCCTCCGTTTCTGGAAAGACAGCCCATTTCTATTGCTTGGAGATTGTCAAGCATTGCTCAGTAGGAGAGTTAGGAAGGGTTTTCCACCAGGCAGCAGCTCCAGTTGGCAGAGCTCTGTGACAGGAGCTCAGATGCTGGGGAGCTCTCCAGCCCCAGCCACATGGACAACGTGCCCATCCAGGGCGAGCATGTGGCCGTGCACAATCCACAAACAACCCAGGCATGCTGGCAAAGTCAGAGTGAACAATGCACCTTGCACAGGCAGGAGACTTCATCCAGAAATCCACATACCTTTAGGGAAAGTCTGAAGCTCCACTTGGACCTGGTTGTGAGTGCTTTTTATGGGACCAGGTACAGTACACTACAAATAAAAAAAGCTAATAAAAACAGGCATCAAAATATTAATTGTAAGATGGAAAATTATTTTAGGCAACTCTCAGAAAAAAAAATAAAATGCTGCTGCATTACTTGAATACATCAATTTTAAGATGCATTCTGACTTCATGGGTATGAAAATATGGAAGAAGTACATCTCAGAATCAATGAAAAAATGGTCATTCCTACCTTCATTGGGAGTAGATAACAAGCAAATAGCATATAAATAAATGTGTGACTTTAAATAAAATATAATTTAAAATTGTGGAAAGTGTCATTATAAAATAAAAGAAGATGTAAGCTTTACTTAGGCCTCTGTTTTGGAATTATTGATGTTTTATGCTTATATTCCAAAGTGAACTCATCTCTACAGAGTCATGTGCTTTGGGCCTTGAAACCCAGTGTGTACAACCTATCCCATGTGGCATAATAGAAAAGGGCAACTTTAGGGTCAGACAGATGGATTAAATCCCAGCTCTGTCTCTTCTAGCTGTGTGACATCAGAGCCTCTGTTTCCTAAGTTATATGTCAGAAATAAAACTACCTAACAGACTGGTAATGAATATTTCTAACACCTGTGGATCCTTATAGGCATCTAATAAACAAAAGATATAACCATATTTTTAATTCGCAAAAGAGTTATAGCTCTGATTAGAGACAAGATCAGAGTAGGGTACAAATTCCCAAGGGACGGTCTTTAACAATATGCCAATTCTAGTCTAGAGCTGTTCAGAAGTCTTGCTCTTGATTTCTGACTATGTCCCAAGGAAAGAGCGGCCCAGGTTTCATCAGTTCCTATCTACACATTTTTCATGAGTTTCCATCTCTAACAACATCTTACTAAAGCCCAACAGAATCAACCATTCATCAGTTTAATGCCTTGTAAACAAGGACACAAGGGATTGCATATAAAAATGGCAAATAAGTGGGAGAAGCTTGCCATGTTTCAGCCATTCTGAACTATACATTTTTTTCTACTTTTTGCCACATTGAAATAGGGTGCCTCTTCTCTCAGCATAGTCACTGTTAGTCAGGCAACAGACACGACATGTGTCATTGCCAGCACTTGTCAGACCCAGCTGTCACCCCCTGTGGCACAACAGAGCCACTGTAGCACCCTGGTTTAGACAGTCAACAAGCACAACAAGTCCATTTGAGGAAGGAATATGTGTCCTGGTTGTTTTCTAAAAGTCTGAACTGACACCTTCCAGAAAAATCCAGAACACTCCAGCATTGCAACTGGCAGGATGGCATCAGTGAGCTGGAAGGAAATCCCTGAGAGTCAGGCCCTAAATGCAAAGAAGTTTTCAAAATTTCTAAACAAATTCATTGCATTTATCTTTGGATGGATGCACAGGAGTGATGTATTATTTTTTAAATCTATGTTTAAATTTAAAAGAGCTTTTTCAGTTGAAGTCAAATAAAATTCTAAGAAAGCAATGCACACTAGTTTAATCAACAGCAGTTTCTCTTAGTGGTGAACTGCACCGTGGTGTATCTTTCATCTGATGATGGCTTAGGTCAGATGAAATACAGTTTTATGAGCCCTGTGATCAAAGAAAACTTCTAAAAGATAGAATTTCAGGCAAGACTTGAAGAAAGGCAAGATTCAAAAAGGTAGAGCATAATAACCTACGTGAAAAATCAGCCCCAAGCTTGGAGTTTGGAATTCAAGAGAGGTTGTCTCATACTGCACTTTTGAGGGAAAATGATTGATTAATCTGAAAGGTACCTGGAGGTTGAATGTGAGTGTCAACTGAAGGTAGCAGCATTTGTGGGCATTAGGAAATCATCACAGGATAAATCGATGGAAGTTTTGATCAGGAAGTTTACATCGGTAGCTGGGAGCAAGGACGATTGGAGTGGGAAGAGAGAAAGGCTCTATGCTGGGCATGAGAAAGAAGTGAGCCAGTCGAGGGGTAGAGCAGTGGCCACTCAAACCACCCCAAAAATGAGCAAGTGAACAAATTGAGCCAAGTGAGCCATTTGACTAAGCTACTCCTACATAGAGACCTTTTGCTCTTTCCTTTTTGAAAACATGAAGCCTACTATGATTAACCACAAGACCCAAAACATCCAGTATCTTTTTCTTTATTCTACCATAATTTGAAAAATGCATAATAAAAGGAAAATGAGCTGGTCACAGTGGTGCACGCCTGTAATCCCAACAGCTTGGGAGGCTGAGACAGGAGGATGGAGAATTCAAAGCCAGCCTCAGTAAAAGCAAGGTGCTACCCACTCAGAAATGCAAACAATGATTCTAAAAATTTTGTGGTTCACCACCATTTTCATAAATTGAAATTGTGCCATTCAAGCTAAGAAAGATGCATACTTTTTCTAGAAGCTTTATCTGTTAAAACTCAAAAGAGACGAATAGGAGAAGGGAGGAGAAACCCGAGAGGAGGCTACAGAATGCATTTAGAATAAATGCATTTAGAATAAAGCAAACACTGAAGACAGCATCCCAATTCTGTAGCTCTAGATTGGAGGACGAGAAATGCTGGGTGCTTGCTAAATGCACACTCTGGATGTTACAGAGCCTTCCATGGAGAAAGTGTAAGAATTAGAGATGGAGAGGGATACTAAAGGAAAGACAACCTCAGAAACAAACATCCTTCCTCCTCCCCTTCCTGTATTCCCTGGTGACACTTCCATGTATCTCTGTAGAAATAATGCTGTCCTGGCTTAGAAAGCTGCACTTCTGATCTGACTCCTGCACATACTGGAGAGTGTGTGGTCTGTGATAAACCCCCAGCCACACTGGCCCCATTTTCCCTATGAATAACATAAGGTGGGTGGTGCATGATCTTGCAGAGAATGTACAGCTCCATAAAAACAATGAACCCAAGCAAGAAATCTAGCTCCCAAGTATACCCCATGCATAAACTAACTGAATATCATCTTAACATGGATGCTACATGCACCATCTTTTTAATGTGGTATATCGAACATGTGGGAAATTGTACCACTTAACTCATCTGAAATGTGGTTGATCAGTTGAACATGGCAGCCTGTTAACATCTATGGTAGCATTTTCTCCATAGAAAACATTTTCCATTCCGTATGCCCACATCTTGAACAAACAGTGCTCCCTGGACCATACCCATTCTTTGTATGCAAAGCTAAAATGCTTTATAAAATTCTTCTCCCAGACCATCCACACAGGCTCAGGATCTCTAAATGAAAATCAAATTTTAGGTGCAAATCCTTTCCTATAGTACGTCTCTCTGGCATCCTGCCTTTGTTGTGGCTCCTTAGCCTGGTTTCACAGGTTGAACATTCCTAATTCAAAAATCTGAAATTAAAAATGCTCCAAAATCCTAAAAAAAAAAGCATTTTGGATGTGAGAGACATGACAAGTAGAAAATTCCACACCTGCTGTCATGTGACAGGTCAAAGTCAAAATGCTGGTGCACCAAAAATATTCTATAGAATTACCTTCTATGTGTATGAGATGGACATGAACACAAATGAATTTTGTATTTAAACTTGGGTCTCATCCCCAAGGTATCTCAGTTTGCACATATTCCAAAAGCCAAAATCCAGAACATTTCTTGTCCCAAACATTTCAGATAAGGGCCAGTTGACCTGTGATTTTCACGTTGAACATTTCCAGATCATATTGCCTAGCTTGGTTATACCAGATTTTCCTTGTTTAGAACCCAAATGACAAAATTATATTCTACATAACTCAGAAAAACAACACTTTTTAATTTAGAACCCTGTTTGTAATTATAATCTAAAGGTCAGTCAACAGTTTGGGATTGACCTCATCATTCCTTAATTACTTATACTTTCAGAAATTCTAGATTGAAACAAATATATGCCCAGTATTAATCAGAGAAAAAGAGAGAGGCAAAGGATCTAATTAACGTGATACTTCTTGCTTTCTAAAAACAGCAGGATCTAATGATCTTACCTTTATGCTACCTTTTAATTGATATTATTCCACTTCAGGTGTGAGCATTCTAAGTAACAAAGTACAATCATTCCCCAAATATAAAGTGACAAAAAAACAAGCCAACTCATATTTCCTCATTCTGGATTCTCATTTAATTTATCCGGCATTTATTTAGAAAGGAAATGTATTTTATTGCATATGTTGCTGGTTGCATTAGTCAGATTTCTGTTGCTATAATGGAAATACCAGAAATAATTAACATATAAAGAGACAAGGTCTATTTGGGCTTACAGTTTTGACTTACAGATTCCAGTCCAAGATCAGGTGCACCCATTGCTTTGGGCCTCTAGCTGGATGGCAATGGCAAGACTGCTCATGGCATAGCCAGGAAGTAAAAAGGACCCAGGAAGGGACTGAGTCCGGCAACCCCTTCCAGGGCACCCTCTCAACGAACCTCCCACGAAGCCCCACCTCCTAAAGGGTCTACCAGCGCCCTGGAGTGCCACGCTGGGGAGCAACCTTTAACCCAGAGAGCTTGGGTTCATTTATCGACACCACAGCAGGCCCCCACCCAGATTGAGGAGCAGTGGGAAATGCCAGTCCTCTGGCTGCATCCACGTCCCCTTGCTAAGCCCCACCCACAGACACACAGGGCCTGCAGAAAGCCAAGACCCCAGCTAAGGAAGTCAATATCAAAGGCTCACATTTCACTGAGGGAACATTTTGGGGACTTTGCTGTTATCATCATTGTTCATTTTTGTTAAGCAGATAAAGAAAAAAAAATTGAGTTAGGTTCACCAACAAATAAAAAATTTCTCATTTACCCTTGCATTTAGGTCTCTTTGCTTCTTGCTAAAAGATCAGGAAATGGTAACCTCAAAATCCTGTTCCCTTCTGAGAGAAAAACTTAATGAGAAAAAGGGAATCAAATGTCATTTAGTGTAAAATAAAATCCTAATATCAGTTTTACTCAGGAGACATCTTCTAAAAGCAGCAAAGAATTACCCCAGCTTCTAACATCATCCCCTCAGAAGCACATTAATTAACCAGAAGCGTATTATTAGAGGGATTTCCCAACTTGTGATAGCGTGACTTCACAAACCCCCTGTAGTATGATTTTTATCATAACTAAAAATCCACAAAGATAATTAAGACATTTTACAAACACCCGTGGGTTGGCACCCACGCTTGTGCCAAGGGGTTTGGCACTAAAATGGGATGTGCTGATTCAAAAGGCAGAAAAACTTTGAGTTACAAGAATGGGATCAGATACAGCAAATCCATTTATCTGAAGCCAGACAGTAATTTCTGCAAAGCAGGTTTTAGCTCTCTTTGAAAAGCTTAAGAATAGATTTGGGGTCACATCAAAAGATGTATCCAGTCAGAAAAAGAAAGATTTGATCATCTCACAAACAGAGCAGTTGGTGGCAGATCAGAGTTCAAGAAGCAACCCAGGATCTGTTCTTTCTGCAACCCCAGCCTTCACCAATACCACTGTAAACTCAGAGTGCAGGGTCCTATCCAACTAAGCCACAGCTGTGTTTCTGGGTCTTCACACTGTTCATTACAGGGATGAAGAACAGTTCCATTTATAACCTCATCCAGGAGCTGATTAGGTTTCTAAATCCCAAGCTACCTACAGTTACAAATTACATTACAGTGACTCTGCTACCCACAAAACAATATTTATATCACCAAAGAAGACAAAGATAACCATTCACTGGTTGATGTTCTCTGTATTGTTCCTTTCTGAAGCACAGTAGCCTTTGTAATAAAGGTCATTACTATCTCTGGATGTCAAATGACAAGTCTCAGAGACTGCAGTTGCCCTCAACAGCAAAAACGTTAGAATATTATTTTACTAACCAAACATAAATACCATTTACCACATTTTTAAGGAATGAATTTATTTTATTGCTCACAAAGCTAAGTTATAGAAACTCTCCCTTCAGGGCTTCTTTGAGGATGAATTTTCAATGCCTACTTCCTACCAAAACCAACATGACAGCTTCCTGCCAGGCAGAAGTGGAAGGACACCCAGTTAAAGGGAATGTATTTCCTTTCATTTAGCAACTGCTTTACAGTGCAATATTCAGTTCCTGCTTCTGAAACAATGGCCAGCACCCTGATGTGTCATCAATTATTAACTCTTCTACTGAAAATGGTTAGCAGCGATCCGTATATGTAGCCACCACGTAGATTGAAACATCCACATGAAATTCACGATTAACTACATAAATCGATTTTTATTGATTAAAGTGAATTCCAGGTTGGGATATAAATGTATCTAGATATGAAAACATGAAAGCCAGGTTGGGGCAGGGATCCTGGCCCTTACTTGGTGACCCAGTGTTGGACGTGAAATTCATCTGAACGATTACTTTCTTTGGATCGTTTTAACTTTCAAATGCCATATAATCAAAATTGTAGGATGGCTCCTGTTTCAATAGGAACCAAAGGTAGCACAGAAAGACATTTCAGATCAAACCTGGTAGGATAATTCCTTTTTCAGGTGATAATTATATTAATTTAATATTTTAGATATAATTTAAAAAAATTTATTATATATATTTTTTAAATCACTTAATCCCGCCAAAGGCAATCAATATATATTTATCTAGCTTCTGTGTTATACTAAGGAAGTTATTCAAAAGTATAGGACAGGGCTGAGGTTGTGGCTCGGTGGTAGAGTGCTTGCCTCCCATGTGTGAGGTACTGTTTCAATCCTCAGCACCATGTAAAAATAAATAAAATAGAGGTATTATGTCCATGTACAACTAAAAAAAATTTTTAAAAATTATTGGACAGGTCCTTCCCTGAAAGAGCTTATAATTTAGCAAAGGACATAAAATGAAGTAGGCTGGGGGTGCTGTTCAGTGGTAGAATATTTGCCTAGCATGTGCAAGGCCCGAGGTTCAATTCTCAGCACCGCCACCAAGGGAAAAAAAAATCTAAATAAGTTAACAATATAGTACTAAATTGTCAGGCCCTGTCAAGACACTGTAATTCAAGATGCTTTGTCAAATGCATGAGTCAAAATATGTAAAATATAACCATAAAATATAATAAGTTTTAAAAGATAAGAGCTTTTCACAAAATTCAGCTTGGAAATCAGTCTAAATCACTTAAATGAAGTAGAATCAGACGCGCATCTAAAAATTATTATAGGGAAAAATATTAAAGTGAAATAAGGCCTGTAAGAATTTCCTTTCATCAAACAATGAAGGAAAATAAGTCCCTGAGGTAAGTGTTCTGAATGTGAGCTAGAGCAGTCCATAAGAACAATTTCTTTCTGCTTTTCCACTTTCTTTCTCCAGCCCCTTTCCCAAAACAGAGTTGACACTTGGATCTGTTCAAACAGAAAATTCTAGAAGGAGGTTCCCCTTTAAACCACCCCAGTGTGCATCTCACCGCCACTCCCTGAGCCAGGCCCACCCCACCTTCTGTGCCTGACTCTTCTCTTCCTCCCCTCTCTTCATCTTCCCACCCGCTTCCCCCTCCTTCCTTTCTGACCCTAAAGCACAAAAGGAAGACAACCTCTCACCCACCTCTCACGGGTCCCCTTCCACATGAGACCCCTTTTCTCGCCATCTTTAGCACTGTTTGGGAACAACTGAGATCACACAATCACATCAAGCTGAGGCCGCCCCAGAGAAGACTGCTTCAAGGAACGGGTGTCCACAAGACCACTAAAGGAAGACAGCAGATGTGCCCAAAATAAAAAGGAAGGGGTTAATTCACCAAGGGACATGGAGCAATAGGAGAAAATCTATCGCCTTTGTGACCCAGAAAATACAGAAACCCAAAAACAGCAGTCTCCAGGGAGAAAACGCAAGGCAATTACGGCTAAAAGAACTAGAGTCGAAGGTAATTTTTCTCCAAGCTGCTAACCGCACTTGGGAATTACATTTCTCTCTCTTATTTTTTTTTAAAGAAAATTAATGAAATGGAAAACATTTTTAAATCAAAAAAGTTGGCCCTGTAGAAACTGTTCAAAATGGTAAGCACTCTATATAGAGTTTATTTTTCCTAATTAGTTCTATTCAACTCCTTTAGAGACTAAACCTTATTAAAACCAGTTCAAAGTTCTTATTTCAATATTAAAATTTTACTCACTATATATGGGAAAGTAAGACCTGAAGGGAAGGGAGGTCCGTGGGCAATAATAAAGAAATTAAAAGGGCGTCGAGAATTTCCTGTACTTCCCTACAAGCTATTCCAGCCCACGTCACAGTGTACCTGCTCACCCATGGGGGATCCACATCCTGTTCCCTAAATATACTTTCATGATCTGTCTGAAACACCCTCACTCCTTCCATCCTGCTCCAGGGACAAGAATCATTTCATGTCCCTTCCTCTCTAGAGAGTTCATCCCGAATCTCATGTTTCCCTCTAAGAAATCCTATTGTCCTTTCCTCAATTCTAATGGTTTTCATAGTGAATAGCAATTACATTTTAGAAATACAAAGTGCGCTAGGATGAGTTTTACAACAGAGGCTTTGAATACTGTGATTAGCAATGCATCTGACAAATTAGATGCTCATTAAATATATAATTAATAATCGTCTTTAAATCACCTATACTGAGTATAATAAATCAAAAGTGGTATCTCTTTTTGTTTAAAAAAATGCCTCCTTTATCTGTCTGAAGGTATCTTCTTTCATGTCATTGTTGTTCTCATTCTTCTCGTTTTCGTTTTCCTTTTTAATTTGTTGATATAGATAGTGACAGCAGTGTTGGGGGTAAGCAGTAGAAGGCAACACTGGTAAGTGTCAAAGGCAGATGCCAGACGGGTACGGTGGTACACACCTGTAATCCCAGTGGTTCGGGAGGCGGGAGGATCAGGAGTTCAAAGCCAGCCTCTGCAAAAGTGAGGTACAAAGCCACTCAGGGAGACCCTGTCTCTAAGTAAAATACAAAATAGGACTGCAGGTGTGGCTCAGTGGTCAAGTGCCCCTGAGTTCAATCCCCAGTACCTGCGCCCCCAAAAAAGGCAAATTACAGGGCTGTGATCCTTGTTACAGAGAATGCAACCTTCCTCATTCTGCACTCCTGCCCTCCCGGTTAGTTTAGGCTAATAGTCATGAGGTTTACTCCATGATCATCTCCTACATTTTCTCTTGCAGGTGTTCTTTTTATTATCATTTCACTGAGTGATTATCAAACAGGATAGAATTGCAGAGTTGGATTTGTGAATTATTCATAAAAGTGAATTTTGATATGCTGAACATCAAGTTACCATTGCTTGGAGCCATCAGCTTAGGTTTACAAATATTTTCCTTGCAGGGAATTGTAGCAATGGCATTCATAGTGCCGGAATGTCAAACTGGTCAAGTCCTATCATTAGCAACGGATCTATAAACACCTGAAAAGAGCACTATACCTACCAGTGACAGGCTTGGTTTATCAGTCTTCCTTCTTTTCTTTTAAAGAAGAAATCCTCAGAATTCCAGTTACAAGATTTACAGCATTTCAATCTCATGCCCTATAAAATCTTATGTTTGGAGGTTAATAAACTGAGATTAATCCAGAGATAGCACACATTGGTTTCTTTCTTCTTTCCTTTCAAGCACAATACATTGCAGGAAGCTTAGCCTGTACTGAGGAAGGGTTTTGGAACAGCTGGCCACTGGCGGAGGCGAGCTGCCATCCAGTGGCTGAAAGGAAAACACACCCAGAACAGACCCACTTGCTAGGGAAATTGCAGAAGCAGACAGACCCACGCCCATGCTTCAGAGGTCTTCCTTGATTTACACTATCTCTCATACTGAGAAGAGAGAATGGTAGGAGACATTACAGAAAGCTTTAAGGGATCAGGAGCAGAGGTCTCATACAACTCTAAGCCATAAGAAGCTCATCTGTGTGTTCCAATGGTTTTCCTCTCAAAATTTCCCCATTTAGAAACTTTGCCTACTTATATCATACAAAGCAGGCTAAAGAATAAAATGATTGTAAATACTAAAATGTGTCTGTCTCTGTAGGAGGCGGTACACTGAAGAAAATAACTTTGATTTCAATCTCTAAAGAAGAAAAACATCCAAATCTATCCATATAATAATCCCAATACTGTATAATTACAGGGTAAATTCAAGTTAATTTTGATCATTTGTTTTTTCATTATAAAAATGGTACAAATTTATTATGGAAAACATGTTTAAGATGAATATCACCATAACCTAAGCAGTCTGTGAGAAACGCCCTATCATTTCCTTAACAAAATTAACAATAGGTGCAGTCATGGTGCACATGCCTGTAATCCCAGCAAATCTGGAGGCCAAAACAGGAGGACCACAAATTCCAGGCCAGCCTAAGCAACTCAGCAAAACCCTGTCTCAAAATCAAAAATAAAAATGTCTGGGAATGTGGCTCATTGGTAAAGTGCTCCTGGGTTCCATCCCAGTACCAAAAAAAAAAAAAGTGATTAAAAATAAGTCTAGGGTGTAGCTCAATGGTGGAGCATGTACTTGAAATGTGCAAGGCTCTAGGAATGGAACCACCATTTGACCCAGCTATTCCCCTTCTCGGACTATACCCAAAAGCCCTAAAAAGAGCATACTACAGGGACACTGCTACATCGATGTTCATAGCAGCACAATTCACAATAGCTAGACTGTGGAACCAACCCAGATGCCCTTCAACAGATGAATGGATTAAAAAAAATGTGGCATTTATACACAATGAAATATTACTCAGCACTAAAAAATAACAAAATCATGGCATTTGCAGGGAAATGGATGGCACTAGAGCAGATTATGCTAAGCAAAGTTAGCCAATCCCTGAAAAACAAATGCCAAATGTCTTCTCTTATATAAGGGAGGTGACTCAAAACAGAGTAGGAAGGAAGAGCATGAGAAGAAGATTACCATGAAACAAGGAAAAGAGGAGGGAGGGAAAGGGAGGGAGAAGGGGAATTGCACGGAAGACTGAAGGAGACCCTCATGGGTTCACAAAATACATATACGATGGTGTGAGGGGGAAGGAAAGAAAAAAAAAAGAGAGAGAGAGATAAGTGTCATAGTAAATGGGTAGAGAATAGTGATGGGAGGGAAGGGGAGGGGAGGGGGGATAGGGAGGGCAGCAGAATACAACTGACACTAAGGATTGCTGTATGTATACACTTGGATGTATAACCAATGTGATCCTGCAATCTGTACACGTGGAAAAATGAGAATTCATACCCTATTTGAATCAAATGTATGATATGTCAAGATCATTGTATTGTCTTGAGCAACTAATAAAAAAAAAATTCTCACCCAGAAAAAAAAAAAAAAAGAAATGTGCAAGGCTCTGGGTTCAGTTCTTAGCACAAAGATAAATAAATGACTAATAAAGATAATTTGCATATACATATCCATATATGTGTATACATATACACACGTGTGTATACATATATCTCTTTATTTTTATCCAAAAATAAAACTTTCTTATGTCACTGAATATTCTATAAAATACAATTTAATGACTGTAGTGATTATATAGGCCTTAATTTATTTAGGCAATTTTTTTTCTCTTTTAATTTTTTTATTAGTTGTTCAAAACATTACAATGATCTTGACATATCATACATTTGATTCAAATTGGAAAAATATGGAACGCTTCACGAATTTGCATGTCAACCTTGCGCAGGGGCCATGCTAATCTTCTCTGTATCATTCCAACTTTAGTATATGTGCTGCGGAAGCAAACACTAGGCAATTTTTTTTAACTTTTAGATTGGTTCTAATATTTCACTATTATAAATAATATTATAATGATATGCCCTTGTACAAATCCTTGTATAGATATCCACTTATCTATTTCAATAAATTATTAGAAAAAAATTATCCAGTAAAAAAAAATATGCCCTTTGGTTCTCAAGAGAAAGCTGATGTTATTTTATTTATCTTTGCCAAATGGCAGGTGAGAAGCAACAAGCCACCGTCATCTCCCTCTAAGTTTTTTGGTTTGGGTTTTGGGTTTTTGTTTTTTTTTTTTTTTTATGTGTGTGGTGCTGGGGATTGAACCCAGGGCCTTGTGCATGCAAGGGAAGTACTCTACAAACTGAGCTATATCTCCAGTCCTCCCTGTAAGTTTAATTTGCTAGTCTTTGACAAGAGTGAAACTGAATATTTTTAAAATACTTATTGGGGCTGGGATTGTGGCTCAGCAGTAGAGCGCTCACCTAGCACGGGCGGGACCTGGGTTCAATTCTCAGCACCACATAAAAAAAAATAATAAAGACATTGTGTTGTGTCCATCTACAAAAAAGATTCATTCATTCATTCATTCATTCATTCATACTCTCTCTCTCTCTCTCTCTCTCTCTCTCTCTCTCTCTCTCCTTTAAAAAAAATACTTATTGGACATTTATGTTTTATGGTTTGTTTTCTGTTTATTGTGAATGGCCTATTTATGTCCCCTCCTATTTTTTGCTGATAATTTTCTTTCTGTTGATTTGATTTTTTTTTAATTTTATATTTGTTTTAATTAGTAGAATGCATTTATGCAGTTTGATATGTCATACATGGATGGGACATAATTTCTCATTTTTCTGAGTGTACATGTTGCAGAATCATATTGGTCTTGTAGTCACATATATACAGACAGTAATAATGTCCCATCACTTCCCTCTACCTAATCTAAGGTAACGCTATTCTTCCTTAGTGTCCCCCACCTTATTGACTTTTAAGTCTAGGTAAAGACACAGCATACATTCAGAAAATGAATAGCCATTTATTACCATATAAAAGTAGAATTAAAGACAAAAGTTTTAAAGATGTTAGGGCTCAGGAAACAAAGTAAGGCACTTGGGCATGCTGAGAATTTTGAACTAAGGTACACAGGAAGGACTTGGACGCAGCCTCAGAACCAAGGTCTCTCTGCCCTTCTCTGCCCACCTATCTCTTGCTCCTCATTCTCCCCTGAAGAGAGCCACAGAAACCAGAATTCCTCTTTCCCCATGGGGTCATAAAAACTAGAACCCTTTTTCCCAAAGCCAGCCATAAAATCTTGAGTTATTACTCTAACCATTTCATGTCTTCCTGTCTAGGAGCTGACTACAAAGAAATTCTCTGACCTATTCTTGTCCTGTGGTGGGACATCAGACCCTCATCTCATGTGGGTCCTACCCCATTCCTGGAGGAAGAAATGTCGCACAAGGCCCTGAAGAACGGGTTTCCCTCCTCGTCTGTTACTTAGCTCACACCTTTTTACCCAATCACGTTTCTTCACGGCTGTCAATTCTCCATCAAACCTAAACACAAAAATAGACAGTCCTCCTTGGATCTTTGGTTCTCTATTTCTGAAGGCTCCAGTGTCATGTGAAACTCTTATTAAATAAATTCACTCTGCTTTTCCTTTGTTAACCTGTCTCCTGTCACAGGAGTACTGCCATGACCACCATCCCTGCCTCTAACCAAGATTTAAAGGCAGCCACTTTATTTTTACAAAATGCATGATACACTATGAGCACATAGTGGCTGTGTGCTGAAAGTTGGTATTAAAATAAAATAAGCAAAACCAGTTCGAAAACACAGGCCACATTAACAGACAAACTATAGGAAAAGGATGTCCTAATAGAACGTTAGGATAAAAATATATAAAATCTTATATTCTCCCCAGGTATTATTATTTTATAGGGCCACAGTGAACAAAAGTCGTCATTCATTAAAACACAGGAAACTTTAAAGAACAGAAATCCTACAAGTCACCATCTCCCAGGATCCTGTTGTAAGTTAGAAATTAATCATGAAGGAATTTCATGTCTCCCGACTGCTTTCACATTTAGAAAGACTTCTTTTAAATTACTACTGGGTCCTTGCAAAACTGGAGACTATAAATAAAGACCACGTTGAACACTATAACAAATCCCACTAGACTCCAAAGGACTGACTGATGGGCAGGCTAGAGAGGGACCAGCGTGGATTCATTCCCAGCGACCAGGGAATGCTGGGTGGTGAGGGTCAGGGGGGCTGCCCTGGTCAGGCCAGTGGGCCACCCCAGTCCCCATTCACAGCTCTTGATGCTGTGAGCATGGGTCTCTTTCACGACCAGCTGGGCACCCAGGGTAAGTCATTGGAGCTTCCCAGGTGCTTGAGAGGAAGGAGCCAGGGCAGAGGGAAGGACCAGCCCGAGAGCCTGGCCACCTGGGTCTCCTTTTCATTTCTTCCCTTGCTCCCAAGTCCCCTCGCCAGCATTCTGAGGGCATTCTATCAAGGTTTCTCATTACCCAGTTGGGACAGGAGTCCCCGAATCTGGTCTCACTCCATGCTAGCCTGAAATGGGACCAGAGTAGGAAAGGAAGGACTTCTTCCAGGCAGCGAGCGGAGAGCCTTTGTCCCCTTTACAATGTAAAGTAGCAGTCTGTGACAAGCTCTCCGTCCCGGTAGACTCTAGATTTGTTGGATTCAGGAAACTCTGGATGAGCCATTGCAAGAAACCAGGGGAACGGAGTTGGGCCTTACTGTGAAACCATGAACCAGGAGACAGACCCAGAGAGGGAAGCCAGCACTGCGGGGTGCAGATGAGCCCACTGCAGCACCTCATCTTGTTGAGCTGCCATCTAAATGGCACCCCCTTTTCAGAATTCCCAGTTTCCAAGTGGGCAAACTATGGCTCCTGGGCAAACTCCAGCCCATGCCTGTCTTGCCCTGTGGAATTTCATTGGCTTCCACCACACTCACTCCTTCCTGCATCGCCAGTGGCCGTTTTCCTGCTACAGTAGGAGAGATGTCCAGTTGCTACCAAGCAAGGTGTGCAGCATTTATTATCTGACCCCTTGCTGAAAAGGTTTGCTGACCTCTGGCCTGGAGCAAGGTCACAGGCAACTTGGCTGTGCCTCCTGGCCTACTTCACTGTAGGGATCCCTTGACAGGCCCTGGCCGAGGCACAGCTCTGTGACACTCTGGAAGATTGACTAGGAGGCTCCCTCCTACCCAGCATCTTCTCACCAAGCCCGACCTCCCCCTGCTACTCCACACCCCGGCTCACTTCCTTATCTGCACAGCCTCTGCGCTCTGCAGAAAGCTCCGTCCTTAGAACTTTTATTATTCATTTGTTACTTTATTTGTATCTGTTTGTTATTCACTTTCAATTCAAAGTTTGTGCCTATATGTATAGATATTTTTTATTTGTTTTTGTTAGTTATACATGACAGAATGCATTTATGCACTTTGCTATATCATAAATAAATGGGGTATAATAACATACATTTTTCTGATTGTACATGTTGTAGAATCACATAAGTCAGGCAGTCATATGTACATAAGGTAATAAAGTCTGTTTCATTCTACTTTCCTTCCTATCCCCATATTCCCTCCCTTCCTTTCACTTTCCTCTACCTAAAGTAACTTCCTTAGCACCTGACCCCCCTTAGCATCTGCATATCAGAGAAAACATTCAGCCTTTGTTTTTATGGAACTGGCTTATTTCACTTAGTATGATATTCTCCAACTTCATCCATTTACCAGAAAATGCCATGATTTTATTCTTCTTTAAAGCTGAGGAATATTCCATCAAATATATATTTTCTTTATCCATTCATCTATTGAAGGGCACCTAGGTTGGTTCCATAGTTTAGTTATTGTGAATTAAGCTGCTATAAACGTTGATGTGGCTGCATCACTGAAGTCTACTGATTTTAAATCCTTTGGGTATAAACAGAGTAGTGGGACATCTGGGTCAAATAGTAGTTCCATTTTTATTCCAACCAGCAATGTGTGAGTATACCATTTTCCCCACATCCTCACCAACATTTATTGTTGCCTATATTCTTGATAATTACCATTCTGACTGGAGTGAAATGAAATCTTAGAGCTTAGTTTTTATTTACATTTCTCTAATTGCTAGAGATGTTGAACATTTTTCATATATTTGTTTATCAATTGTATTTTTTCTTCTGTCAAGTATCTGTTCAGTTCCTTAGCCCATTTATTGATTGGGTTATTTGTTTTGTTTTTGTTTTTGGTGTTAAGTTTTTTGAGTTTATTATACATCCCAGAGATTAATACTTTATCTGGGTGCACGTGGTAAAATATTTTCTCCCAATCCGTAGGCTCTCTCTTCACTCTATCAACCCAGGTGTTAAAGAGAAATTGCACCAGACACTTGTGAAAAAATGGCAAGATGGTTTGATTCAAGTTACCACAGTCAAAAAGGAAGACTTCGATGTAAAGTTTAGCTTAACTCCAAATTCAGCAATGGCAGCTGGGGGTTTATAGCCAAAGACATATGAATGTGGATGTATAATACCAAGAAGAATTTAATTGGATGTCAGTTGTGGGGCAAATGAGAAATAAAGTGGCTGGGAGACACTCCCCAAACTGGCTTAGCAGGATTCTTATCAAAACTGGGTTTGGCAGGCCAAGACCAGGCCTACTCTAAAAGAGGCTGCCTAAAGTCTGGTCAAGGAAGCAGTCCTTGTCACAGGTATGGGAATTTAAGAATAAATCATTAAAATCATCAGAACTGACATTCACTTCACAGAGAAGTGCCACACATCCTTCACTCTGCACAGTGGCAGTACATTGGTCATGGCGGTGCTCAAGACCCATGAGCAGAGAGGGCCCCATGCCCAAGTCTTCTGCCATTTTGGTGACTCAGCAACCTTCTCCTCTCCTTTGTTCCCACTGCACCTGGAAGTCAACATACACATTGGTTTTTTTAAATGCATTCCCTTTTACCCTCTAGATAAACCAAACCAGAGAGAGACGGAAATACACGTGTATTTGTTAACACATATGATGGGCCGACATTCAGTGGGTTTTAATGAACTTGTCTCACTAAATGGAAATAAGGTTCAACAGAGGTGGTGAAACGGGCTTTTCCCACAAAGAAGAATGACATTACGGTATTTGCGGATAAATAGATGGAACTGGAGAACGTCATGCTAAGTGAAATAAGCCAGACTCAAGATCCAGGATCAAATGTTTTCTCTCATATAAAGAAGCTAGAGCAAAATAAGGAAAAAGGATAGGGGAATCCCATGAAAACAGAGGGAGTAGAGGAAAAGGGATTGAGGAGAGGGACAGCAAAAGGGAGGAACTACAAAGCGAAATTTTCAAAGTTATGCTATGTACATATATGAATATGCCACAGTGAACTCCACTCTGTATCTCTTAAAAGTGTAGTTTAAAAAACAACAAATAAATAAATAGAAGGAAGACCAGTAGAATAGAGGAAGAGGACAGGGAGAGGGGAGAGGAGGGAAAGAGGAAGTGTGAGGGACTTAAATGGAACCAATTATATTCCATACATGTATGATTATGTCAAAATGAGCCCCACTATTATGTATGACTATAATATACTAATAAAAACCTTTTAAGGAAATAAGAAAAGAGGATTTCACAGGCTCCACACCACCCTACAAGTTCCATCTATGCTCCTCCTTTGTCTCTCTTCTACCTCAAGGGAACCCTTGATGCCTAGGAAGGGTGAAACACTGAATTGGTGCCAGGGTGGCCTCTGTTGCTACTTACCCTCTTTCCCTGGCTACCTGACAGTCAAAGTTGTACGGAGACCATTGTTTCCAGAGTGGGCCACCATGGCTTTGTGGGCCCAGATGGGCATTTGCCTGTTGGGGTGATGGTGCTACCACCACCATTTCCACATTGACTCTAGGCCCATCTGGTCTGGAAGAAACACATGGGTGGCAGGAAGCCAGGAGAGCATGTTTAGGTGGTCCAAAGCCTGGTAGGGACCACAGCAGCTCTATGGCATTCTGCCTTGTGGCTTCTCAGGAGCCAGAAAGTTTTAGTGGAGCAGAGACCAGTGCTTTGGAGTCTATGGTTGGAGGAGACAAATAGGAAGCGCCCAGGAGGCAGAACTTCAGGGGCATGATGGACGAGGGACCAAGAAACCCAACAGGTGCCATCCCAGAGCTCTGAGCCAGGCTTAATTTAAATTACTGGAAGATGGGAGAATTTGGGGAATCACAAGTGGGACAACAGAAGCAGCCAGGGCTATAAAGGGGCCTCTGAGGGCTCTGAGGAAGAAATTACTTACCAAATGGAATGATGGTATTCAACTTTCAGTAATTGGTTTGGCTGTAGTGGTACATCCCTGCTGAATTTCAGCCTTATACAAAATTCTGTTTTGTATATTACATATTAGAGATTGGCTTATTCAATATCCCTTCTATTCCATTTCTAACATCCTTTTTTTTTTTTTTTTTGTAATGTAGTAACTTGTAGCTAAACCATATATTTCCCAGACTCCTTTAAAGCTGTCTTATAGTTAGTGTCCCACATGTAATTCAGTCTGATGAACTTGGATGAGATGCTAAACCAGAACTAGGTTTTGATGAGAGGAGGAGAGGGTGAGATGCCAGTCTGCAGTGCAAATCATGGTGGAGGAAATGTGATCCTCGAGCCAGAACCCAAGACAGCAGCTCAGTAATGGAGAAGCCACATGTCCCTCAGTGTCCCAGCTCTACAGCGTGGTTTTGGAAGTCCAGCCTTCTGTTTATTTTATGCAGAACTCCCAATAATTCAGTGTAATAGCCAGATTCCTTGATGATAAATGCCTTTTTGCTTTAATCAGTTAAAGTAATACTAACACCTATGACTGAGAACAGTGATTAAGAAGAGGACACTGGAAGCAAAATTCAGGAAACGGGAGAATGTAGAATCTGAGCTTAGCCTTGACTTGCTTATGTCTGAAGGCAGTACAGATGCTGTTGCTTTCAGACATTGGGACTCACCATCATAGCACATAGTGGCAAATTAGTTACTTAACGTGAATGAAGCGACATCGAAGAGCAATTGGAGACTATGGGGATTCCTGGGCTTTGGAATTAGTGACTCAAGCTCCACACTAGAAGAGGGTGACATTATTGGGTACTAGGCAAAGAAGTGATGAGCAGCGTTTGGTCCCAAGTCTACCTCACAGTGACCTCAGCCTGGTTCAATCTCCAGCAACAAAGGGGGAGGGGGAGAGAAGAATAAATATCCTTGGCAAGTGGCATAGTCCTCAATTTGTCCAAATATGTATTCTCCCGGAAGACCCTCTCAGAAACCAGTGCTGGCGACATAGATGTGACAGATGCCAGGTGTGATTTCTACCACAAATTTGTTTAACTCATCTGTTCTACTATTATCTGTCTCAAAACAAGAGACCTCAGAAACAAATTCCTCAGTCTTGGCACTATTGATCCTTTGACTGGATGATTCTTGCACCGTGGAGTGTTTAGGAGCATTCTTAGCCCCCAGCCACTAGAAGCAGTACCACATCCCCTCCATCGAGACAAAGTCCCCAGGACACAAAATCACAGCAGGTTGAGAAGCAGAGAGTAACATGAACTACAATTAATCAGGGACTGACTCCAGTTACAGCTGCTTCAATCCCTTCACTTGTTGAGCTCTTTGGATTTGGGAGGCAACGTGTGGGTACTTGGGGGCTCCTGCCATTCACCTGGCAAAGTACAAGGCTTCCAGCTTTGAAGGGAGGCAACCAGCTCCAGTTGGCGCAAGCCACCGTGACCTTCCAACTCAGCTTGAGTGGCTGGGAAAGTAGGATGGTACCGGGAACCCGGAGGGGAAGCCATTTGCCCGCTGTGGAACGCCTCTTGTCTTTTTGAAACAGCTGCTGGCTTGCTCAGGACCTTGTAGATGCTCCAAGTGAACGTGGCACCTGAATTTCTCCACATGAACTCAGTGTTTCCTGATTCTTCAAGTCCTAAAGCCGTTGGCCTTTCACAATGACTGTGCAAAGGAAAACCTGCTCCTCTATTCACAGCATTTCTGTCACCAAACATGTGGGTTTTCCTCAACAAGCAATCCTCCAACCTCTGCAGGTACCAAATATCTACTCCACAATTCAATACTGACACTAAGAACCCAGAGTTGGAGCAACTCCCACATGTTAAGGGATCAGTCCTAGAGACTGTCCTCAATTGCAAGTAGTGGGTCCCCAGGTTACCTACACTTCTGTACTTAGCTACAACTCAAAGGAGCCCATGATTCCCACTCCAGGCTCAATTTGCTAGAACAGCTCACAGAACTCAGGAAACACTTTACTTACTATTGCCCAGTATATCATAAAAGATATCATAAAGAATTCAGATGAACAGACAGATCCAGGTGAAGAGGTTCATGGGGTACGGTCTGGAAGGGTCCCAAGCACAGAGCTCTGTCCCATGGAGTTAGGGTATGCCACTCTCCAGGCACATGGATGTGTTCATGAGCACAGAAGCTCCCTAAACCTATTATTATTCAGGGTTTTTACTGAGGCTTCTTCCACAGGGACGATTGACTAAATCATTGGCCATTGGAAACCAACTCAATCTCCAGCCCCCTTCTTCCCCCTGAAGGTCAGGGAGTAGGGACAAATGCTCTAATCACTTGGTAGGTTTCTCTGGCAGCCCCAGCCCCCATTTTGAGGCTATCTCCAGGGTCCCCAGTCACCATCAGTCTTCTTGTTAGCATAAAAAGACATATCAGAAGATTTCCAGAGTCTTAGAAGCTCTTGGGTCAGAAACCAGGACAAGACCAACACATAATTCTCATTTTGTCCCAACAGGCCCAGAAGGTAGAGGTCAGCTGTGAGTAGGACATTCGCGTGTCCAGTGCACCTATACCTGATACACTGCCACCTCCCAGTCACACCTGGGGCTTCTTGTGAGGCAGAGAAGATTTCTTCCTCTTCTCCTGTGCACCAGACAGTCCTTCTGGTCAAGATCATCTTTTCCAGCTTCCTTCAGGGCAGATCAGGAAACTGATACCTGGAAATGTTTTGTCACTTCCCACAAATGTTGGCCAGGATGAGAACTTTGGGCTCCTTGTTCCTGGTCTTTTTGCATATTTGAAGGTAGAGATGGCTGAAGATTCTCTGGTAAGAAGTGATGCTACCTCCTATTTCAGCCCCCCCCCCCAACATTTACCATACACAGAAAAAGAAAATGCATCCATCTGTTGAATTTCACAACAGAAAACTGATAGAAAAATAGAGGAAGCTTTGACTCTGTAACATAAAATCTTATCAGTCTATTTCTGTTTCTTTGTTCTATCCCTACGTGACTTTCCAAGCCTCTGAGTTTACAGGAATCCTTACTCATGTCCAAATAATTATGAGCACACTTTGTTTTAGATTTGCTTAAAACTGACTTACGACATTGCATTAGCATTGTGAAAATAATTTTCTGTGTAAGAAATTAAGTGCAAGCCACATGGGCTTTTTCTTCCCAATTGGAATTACTGAGTCAGTATCACCTGATGAAATGACTTTATCACCTATGAAAATTAAGATTTATAAGTTTTACATGAAAGTTACTAGTCTAATTGCATGAAACTTCAAGGTGAGGTGTTTTCCAAAAATAGTTATACTATTAAAAGTCAAGTGTATTTTGTCTCAATTCCTTAACCTTGACTCCTATGCCACGGAAATATTTTTAGACTTGTCCACAAGGTGGGGCTACTCTCCAAGCAATTCTGTTGCTACAGAGGGATGCAGAGGTATTTTGGAAACGTTTCGTTGCAAAATGTCACATTGGCAGTCTTGACAGGGTGGCTCATTAATTGCAATTCTAGGAATCACAAGTTAAGGTAAAAAGTCAACATTTCTAGAACTATTTTAGTAGAAGAAGGGCAGGGCAGAAAAGGAAAGGCTAGTAAGGAATGCCAGGAAAACCTCTGGGCCTCATCTCACTGGATCCCACAATAACCCTGCCAAGTAGCTTATTTACCCCATCTAATAGAGGAGAAGATGGAGCCTTGAGAAGCACTCAGAATGGGAGGATCTGACTGCAAAGCCCCTTCTTCCTTCTCTACCATTCCATGGTCAAGGAGACATCTGTATTCCTATTTTAAAAGCTGGGGTGCACATGACTCAGTCTTAGTGAGAGTTTCCCCCACCCCCATGCTGGAATTCAAACCCAGACTTTGCACGTGCTTGGCAAGCACTTTATACCACTGAGCTGTTTCACCAACCCCTGGAGTCTTAAAGAAAGGATCAGACTCCTGTAGCCGGTGTTCTTTTTTAAAAAATTCTAACTATTGCTTGCACTATCTCCAAGGATATTCATGGGGATTCAATTCACAACCTCTGGCACCATTTCTCAGATGCCCCTGGCTTCTGGCCCACATTGCTCACATCCTAGCATTGCCCCAAGATTTCTCACACAGAGACCCTCCACACATGTCTTCCTCCTGGTTTAGCCTCCTTCCTCTTTCCTGGCTCTGACTAACTCTTGCCCTCTTCTTGTCCTTCTCTTTCAGCACCAGACCAACAGCCCCACGTTCCCCTTTGAGAGTGGAGGGGTCTTCACACAGCTGTCATGACTGTACCCTGGCCCCAGGGAGGCCAGATGAGATTCAGCACCATCTGAACACATCTTGACGTGTGAGTTGAGCTGGAAGGAAGATTATCAAGAGTTGAGTTACAGAAAGGCTTGGGGGGTTCTCTCCCCTTTGTCTTATTTTGGCCACTGGAGAAGAAAGAGCCTTGCACAGGGGGACAAGGGAGAACTGGGGAGGGAAGGACAGAGACAACTCTCCCCTCATTTCAGGCCCCAAACCATGGTCCAGGCCTGACCCCTGTGAGGAAAGGCTGCACAGTTAGGCGGCACCGAGGAGCCCAAGGGCAGTAAGGAGAGCAGCTGCAGCTTTGATGCTCATGGGACCAGGCATGGTTCCTCGGGAGAGGACAGAGACATTCATGCACACACAACGCGGCCACCAGCTTGCAGTAGCATTGACAACCAGCCAGCTAAGAACCAAGAGAGACGCTTCGGTGGGCGCCAACCCACCTGTCACTACTAGACAGTAGTTAATATTATGCATCACTTTTCAGGCTGTGACACCCCGATATTTGATCATATGCTAATGAAGGTATTTTTTAGATGTGATTAACATTTGAATCAATAGACTCTGAGTGAGAAAATAACCCTCCACGGTGTGGGTGGGCCTTGTCCAATCAACTGAAGGTCTTAAGAGAACAAAAGACAAAGGTCCTCACAGAGGAGGGAGTCCTGCCTCTAGGCTGTCTTTGGATTCAAGCTGAAATGCACCCCCCCCAACTCCAGGGATCCATTCCAACAACCCAAAAGTTGCCTGAAACTGCAGATATACTGAACCCTGCCTATTTTCACTTAAAGGAAGCACTTCACAGCTTCACTTTGGAACTCCAAGTTGCCAGCATCACTACTCTTGTGCTTATCTTAGGTAAGATAAGGAAATAAGGGCTACCTGAATGCTCGTACTGGGCTACCGCAGCAGCTGGTCTGGTGGCAGAGATGGCTACTGAGTGAGTGAGGGAGGAGTTACATGCCATGTTCATGTCCCAGGAGGACATAGCAGAGCAGTGAAAGATTTTATCATCCTGCTGAGAAAGGCATGCAGTTTAAAACTTATGAACTGCGTATTTCTGGAATTCTCCACTTGAGATTTTCAAAACTGAGGTTGAACATGGGTAACTAAAACCTCAGAAAGCAACGCTCCTGATAAGCAAGGACAACTACTGTGTGTGTTTGTGTGTGTGAGTGTGAGTGTGTACACACATTTGTACATACACACCCTGCTGGCTGTGTGTCTCTGGAGAACCCTGGCTAGCACGACTCCTACTACCTGGTCCTACTGCTGTCTTCCCACCTGGCCTGTCTCCTCTGCCCTCCACGGCTCCACCTTTCACTCAGTGAAATCCGCCCTCTCCAGGAAGGTCTGTGGGACACCCAGACACCCACACACACACTCACACACTGCCCAGCCCTGCCCTCCTGAGCGCCCCTGGCTGCTGCGCCACTCACTCCTTCTGGTCCTGCTCAGCTCCGGGCTGTGGAGCCCATTGCTCCCTTGGCTGCAGTGATCTTCCCCTTGGGTCCACAAGGCCAATTCCATGCCTCCAGCCAGCTCCCCCTCAAATGTCACCTTCATCATCAGAGCTACTCGGCCAGCCTATTTGAAGTTTCAGTCTCCTACTACCCACGCATGAAGCTTCAGACCCTTCTTCTTCTTTGTTTCCACACCATGTGCCAACTTCAAGGCACATAAATAAAAGGTGCTTATGTGGTGTCATTGTCTGTCACCTCCCTCAGCTAGAATGCACACCTCACCAGGCAAGGAGGTTTGGTTTGGTCATGAGCATACCCCAAACTTCTAAAGCCATGGCCGCAATGTAGTAGGTGCCCAACAAACGTGTGTGGGATGAATGAACCCCTTCTGGGTCCCACACCACCACCCACTACCACCCCAGCAACTTCAGCTTCTGAAGACAGTTCCTTCCCTCCATCTCCCACTGCGTTCCTCCTTCTCTCTTGAACACACCCCCAGCCACAATAGGTACCAGGAACCACACGTGGCTAGGTTGAATGGGAAGTTCTGTCTTTGTCTCACCTGTCAGCTGCACTGGGCAAAGTTCATCCCCCTCTTCTTGAGACATCCGCTTCACCTGACCAGGACACACCCCTCTCCTGGTCCTGCTCTAACCTGATGGCCTCTGCCCACCTCTCAGACTTCTGAAGGTCAAGTCAGCTCAAAGCTTGGACCTCAGCCCCTTCTCCATCACTCTCGTCCCCTACATGACCTACTGAACCTCCACTTCCTGTCTCCTGACCGTCCTCCCAATTCCAGACGGGGGCCTCCATTCCCAGTCCTCTGTGTGGTTGTCTCAAACCCAAGCACCAAGGTCAGCATTTCCCAAGTCACATCCTACTTCCCTCCCCAACTTGCTCTCCCAGTCTTCCCCACCCTTCCAGTGCTAGGTAAAAACGTGAGAGCCATCTGTCCCTGCTCTCACTCACCATCCCTCCTAATCCACCATCAAATCCCACCAGGTCTGCTGCAGGTGGCTCCACTTTTAAGCTCACCCAACCTACCACTCTGGGCTGGGCCACCACCATTTCTCACCCAAACTATTTCAACAGCTCCTGAACACGTCTCCCTTTCCTCTTCCACTTTCCCACCCAGAAACCAGCCAGAACTGACCTTTCAAGATGGAGTTCAAATCATGTTCTCCTACTAGGCCCGCCACACCTCCTACTCCAGCCCCCACCACTTTGCTCACTCTTCTGCAGGCACAGATACCTCCCTCAGCTGCTCCATTAACAAGCCAGCACACTCAGACCCTAGGACCTTTGCTTGTGATGTCCCCAAGCTCTGGAACCTTGCCTGCCAGATAGCCACGTAATTACCTCCAGTCCCTTGGATCCCTGCTTAAGTGCCCCTTATCAGTAAGGGAACTTCTGATCACTTTACAAAATAGCAAGCACCATTAATTCCCCAGAATGTTCTCCAACCTCCTTGCATCCTTTTTTATTTCCATAGCACCTATTAGCACTTGACATAGTCTATCAAGGGGGGACTAGCAGGGCAGGGACTTAACCATGAGAATGGAGGAACAGTCGGCTATGTTCACTACTCCTGTCCCAATACCTAGAATGGCACCTGGTTCATAGTTGGTGCTCGATAAGTCTGTGTCAAGTGAAAAGCTAGATGATGGGTGTCAGCAGATTAGGGAACATGCTTCTGAAGAAACTGCACTGATTGTGAGCTCACTAAGGCCAGGATTGGGTCTTGTTCACCCTTGCTCTGGCACCCAGCACCATGCCTGGCTCAGAGCTGATCATTCATTAAAGATTAATGAGTAGATGGAACTGAATGTGAGTTTTTCCCTTCACCTTACTTATCCTTGCCTGTTGGAAGCAGTGATTTAAGTGGATTTTCCAACCCACTTTGGGAACCTATGAGAGAAATGTGGGCGTGCTGGCTCTCTCTATAGCGGCTGCGGCTGCCTGCTCTCCATCCTGCCAGAAGGAGCAGCCCTGAGAGGAAGTCTCATAGTCCAGCTGGTGGGGAAGTGTGAACAGCTGCACACACCAACCCTTATTTTCTAATCAGTTATCAGTAATAACAGTAAAGGTCTTGATCGTCAATCCCACAACATCTGATCTCTCAATGCTTCTCAATCAGGGAAGGAAAGGGAAATGAAAAAGAAAAATTAAAAAGAAGTGTATGATTTAGAAATACCCAGAGGTTGAAAGCCATGACCACACAGTCTAACTTGAGTCACTCTGGTTACTTGGAAATGCCAGCTCTGATTATAACTAAAACAAACTTCATGCCTTGTCAGCCTGGCCTAGTGAAATCAAACCATCACGGACAAGTCAGCTAAACGGTTCCACTTGCCCCAAAGACGAGCAAGCGTATAACATCCATAGTGAAAAAGTCCAAAACCCTTCCTCCTGTGTGCAGTCTACAGTGTGGGGAGCTGCTGCCAGCTGAGCCGCTCACTGCTTGGCTTGAAGCATCTCACTGTGTGACAAGAAGCTTGAAATTTTTCCAGCTGGATCTGATTTTATTTTTGACAGAGGGAAGTATTTGTTAGTCCTTCAATCCCAAATCAGTTACCTTCGTCTCCTCCATTCACCTCATCCCGCCCGGTCTTTCTCAGGTTTCTGGAATCCGTGTAAACACACAGACACGTGTGCTTTTACTTGAGAGAGGAGTGGTGATTTTGTGTCCTTTGCACCAGGCGGAGGAAGCTGCAGGAGACTTATCTCTGGAGCCAGGAGACCCCTGCGCCCTCTGGACTCCTTGGCTGTGGTTGAAGTTTTCCACCCTCACATTTCTCGGTGAACTTGGAGTCCCTCCACAACCTCCATCTCCTGGTTTCCCAAGAAGGGCCTCTCTAGAGGATTAGGCACCATTCCCAAAACTGGCAGGCATTTGGATTATCTGGAACACCTGGCAAAAATATTGAGTCTGAAGCCTACAACAATCCCAGCGGATCAGAACCATGGCTCAAGTACCCGGGACCCTGGGGTTTTCTTGATTCTCAGTTGCTGCTCATGCAAACCCCAGCACATTAGGACCCAGGCTTGAGGACCACCAGCAGAGTAGATGCGAGGGCTCAACCCTTCTCAATTCCTATTGAAGGCAAGACCAAGAACACCTCCCAAAGTGAAGTTTATTCCTCTTCAATTGAGCTTATGGGCAGGCAAGTGCAGCCCTCCAGGGGACACCCCAACCTGCTGGTTCCTGTCCAAACCTGGAGGCTGAGGTCATCCCCAGACTCCCTCTATCTGACATTATTTCCTATTTAAGTGGAAGCAAAGAAAGTCCTCAAAAATGACATCTACGAGCAATCAACCTTAAGCAATACTTAAGGAGCTAAGGTATCGTGGAAGTATGGAACACCAGGACTACTCCATACTCCGTACCTCAGGCACATTCTGCCACCCAAATGCCAGGTGTAGTAGGTAGAATAAAGGCAAAGAGGTCTGTATTGTAACCCCCAGAGCCTGGGGGTGTATTGACAAAGAGGTCTACATCATAACCTCCAGAACCTGAAGGTGTGTTACATTCCACAGCAAAGGGGAACTAAGGTCGCAGCTGGAATTATAAAGTTGCTAATCAGAGCAGGGCATGGTGGGGTACACCTGTAATCCCATCGGCTCTGAAGTTTGCAGCAGGAGGATCGAAAGTTCAAAGCCAGTCTCAGCAACTTAACAAGGCCCTCAGTAACTTGGTGAGATCCTGTCTCAAATAAAAAATTAAAACTGGCTGGGGATATGGTTCAGTGGTTAAGTATCCTGGGTTCAATCCCCAATACCAAAAAAAAAAAAATGCTAATCAGCTGATCCTAAAATGAAGGGACTGCCCTGAATTATATAGGTGAGCTCAATGCAATCATAGAGGTCTTTAAAATGCAAGAAAGGGGCAGGAGAGGGGGGTCAGAGAAAGACCAGGGTCTAAGAAGCATGATGAGAGAGTGGCAATGTGCTGGCTTTGAAGAGCATGAGCCAAGGACTGCCGTGGCCTCTGGGAGCTGGAAGAGCAGAGCCACAGATTCTCCCCTAGGACCCCCAGAAGGAATACAGCCCTGCCAGGGCCCAACTCTTGCCCTGTGAGACCCATGTCAGCTAATCTAAACTTGAGAACTGAAAGATAACACTTCTGTTATTTAAACCACAGAAATTTGGAGTCGTTTGCTACAGTAGCCACAGGAAGTTAACACACCTGTTAAAGCTGTATGGCTTGTGGACCCTGCCCCTGACCTGACCAAGGGAATTCCCTCCCATGGGCAGAGTGTGGTGGACACAGGCAGGCAACAACTCACCAGGATGCCCATGTGAACCTCTGACCCCAACATCATCCACCTCCCTGACCCTGGGCACAAAGGACCAGTCATCTGTGATTTTGCTGAGGCAGCTGCCCTGTCCATTTTTTTCCAATGGGCATTTTGATTTCAGCATCCCTGGCCCCCCCACCCATGATGCTATATCAGTTGTCTTGAGGATGATTAAATAATTTAACACTTAGTCCCCAGGGTAGAAGCACCCCCTGGTCTGGATCATAACCATGCCAGTGACTGCCAGACCTGAAGATATCACTACTAAGTGCCAAAGTTGGCACAACTTCAGGTAGTCTCCTGGGGGACCCCCACCCTGTGTGCAGCTAGTGGGAAATCACTGGGGAAGAACTGGAAGGAGTATGTGCATGTGTTCAGGGCAGGGATGGAAAACGGTGTGCTGATCATGTATCAGCTGGAATCCCGTATTCCTCTCCCCTTCCCTGGTAACCTCCCCCTTAGACCACTAAGACCCAGAGACCACATGGCCCCTTACCCCCACGCAGGGTTGACTGGATCAGAGAAAACCTGCCCAGGCTGGACCAATCAGAGCTTCCATCCCTGGAATTTACGATTTGAGCTGAGAGAGAACCTGCCACTTTGGTGACTATAAACATGAAAGCTCAGAAACCATGAGGGTGGTGGTGGTGGCGGTGGCGGTGGTGGTGGCGGTGATGGTGGTGGCAGTGGCGGTGGTGGTGGTGGTGGTGGTGGCGGTGGCGGTGGTGGTGGCAGTGGTGGTGGTGGTGTTGGTAGTGGTGGTAGTGTTTTGGAGGATTTTTTTGTTTTTGTTTTGTTTTGTTTTTGTGGCCCACAGCACGACTATGGATGCAACAGAGCAGTCTCCAGAGAGGAAGAAGAGTGAAGCAGACCTCCCAGGAATGCAGAGAGGAGAGATGTGAGTCTCCTGACTGCCTTGGTCCCGTACTTCCTTAGACCCAGCATCTTCACCACCAAGCTCTGCTTCCCTGAGACAAACCCAGCCTATTCTCCTGGTTCTGCTGTAGTTGGCTTAGGTGTTTTACAACTAAAAGAACACTAACCCGTGCATGACATCACTGCCACAAGATCTAGAATCCAGCAGGAAATGTTTATTAGAAAACACAATAAGATTCATAACCAATATTTATTTAGCTCCTCCATGGGTTCCACAGAGCAAAATCTGGAGTAAACAGACAACATGTCCCTTGTCTCCTGAGCCAGGGCTTCCCTGTTGCCACGAGACACCTGGGATCTGCTTGTCACCACAGTGCACAACCCGACCTACAGGAGAATTAATGCTAATGGAGCTATTCACCAAGGGAAGCTGGGCCACCGGCTGTGTTCTCCCTTCCTCCCCAACCCCAGTCTGCCCTAGGTGCACATGGTCTGCTGGCAGATTATCCCACCACAGATGGAAGCAGCCAGCAAAATAACTTACCCTCACAATGAATCTCCCTCCTCTGCCTCTCTCCACTCTTCTCCTGCTCTTTAGGGTTGCATTTCTAATAAATTAATAGAAATCCTAACCTTCAGCTCTGCTTTTTAGGGAACTCATTCCAAGATGCTTAAAATGAGTTCTGTGGTAAACTTAGAAGTTGAACACAGTAAAGATGAAAAAGTCCTGGCTAAGCACAGGGTTAAAATAACAGATACCCCTCCAGCTAAATTACACTGACAGTGACTGTAACAACTAAATCACTAATTGTTTTCTCACACAAGAGAATGAAAGTGAGATAATCTTAGCAAATAAACTAAGTGTAATGTCTCACTATCTACCAAACACAGGAGAATTTAATAAGATGCTTCAATAGGACTTCTCACATAGCGCCAACCTGTGCCCATAAAAGCAATTGCATGGAAACCAAAACCAGAGAGGGCCAAACTCAAAAAGGCCTCTAGGTGGTGGGCTTTCAACATGCTTTGGATTCTGCCTATTTGAAGATTCATTCCCAGGTTGTCTACTTATTCCGGTGGATGTGAATTTGCCATTTTGACAAACTGAGATGTAGAATGCATAGTCTTGAGAATTTAATAAATCTTACAACTCAAAAAAAGTTGAGAACTGTTTTATCACAGATAAAAGTATCATGAATTTAAACTGTAGAGAATGCTCTACTTGTCCATGAGCCACATGAATTCCACTGCTAAGGCTGGCTGGATCTCCGGGGCTGGAGATGGAGGCATTTGTGTGGCCGTGTTTGGTGAGGTCTTTGGTTCTGTTGTACTTCAACTTGTAGAGTTTGTGTGTTTGCTGTTTAAACAAGGTGTTTTGACAACCACAAACTGTCCTAGAACAGCATCTGTCAAGCAAAGCCAGGGCAGACCCAGAGCAGGGCATTAAGCAGGGGCACTGATGGCCATTGCAGGTGGAAAGAGTGGGGTGGGGGCTGCTTGCCGGACGGGAACAGCAGTGTAGGGATGTCGTGATAACAACAGGAACACAGAGTGCTTTGTAATTACTCCTTGAGGAAATACTTTGCCACAAAGACTTTGCAGCTTCACCATAAAAGACTCACAAAACCACCTACTGCGGAGCTGCAGGATGGAATTGTACGCGTCCACTAAGAACTGCGTTCAAGAAGCATTTGGAGGAAATGGAGACCCGTTTATGACGTGCTGTAAAATGAAAACTACCCAAGCCCCAAAAGAGCATGATCCAATTTTTATCCAAAAGTTTTTTAAATCAAATAAATTAATTGCCTGTGCATATTTGTGGAGACAAAGACCATTGATGATTATTATTTCTGAGACCAAAGACAGGCTGACGGGTATCGCAGTGCTCTTTTTGCCTAGCCATATTTCCTAGGTTGACTTCTGTCTTTTTTATTTTTACTTTTAATTCCTGGCATCCCTCTCTGTCGGGCTCCATTCTAAGTGTTCTACAAATATCGACTCACTTAATCCTCACAAGATGCCCATGAAGGAGGTACTATCACTATCCCCATTTTTATAAATGAAGACATTGAATCCCAGAGCTGTAAAGGTTAACTTCTCAAGGTCACACAGCTAATGAGTGGTAGAGCCAGGACTCAGACCCAGAAAGTCCAGCTTCAGATTCTGTGCTCTCTTCTAATAAAATAAAGAGGGACAGAAGGAAGGGAGGGGAGGTACTGTGTACCACAAGGGACCCAGACATAACTGCTTTAAAAACCAAAAAAAAGGCTTTAATCTTTAATTTCTCCGAAATTTTACTATTAAAGGGAATTGGTTTTTTAAAGGGAAAGTATAAACTGAACAATAAACAAATATTAAAACATATAACCCCAAGTAAATTGACTGCAAGGATCCAAAAGCATGCATATAAAATCTCTGAAATAGGAGGCAGTTAATTTATTTTTTTAATACTTCCTGCTGGCTTCTTCCCCTCTCAGAGCACAATAGGTGTGGAGGGGCTCTTTCCACCTCCACACCTTCCAAGTCTTGACTTAGCCTCCCCAGAGCATGACTCAACCTCACTGGCACCAAGGCTATGAATTTACTTTTTTTTTTCTTAACTAAGTAAAAGCAAAACACATTGTTTAAAAAAAATTTAAAAAAAAAAGGAAAAGAGGAAATGCCCAAGCAGAAAGCATAGCAGACCTTAAATACTAGTCTGCAGTTTTGAAAGTTGATCTTCTTCAAGACCAGAGCTGAAAGTAAACCGATTAAGCCAAGTCTGCAGCAAAAAACCCAACCCAGCCAGGCCCCCAGCTGGCCGTTCTGCACAGGCAGAGGGAGCCAGGGACAGCCTGGCTGGTCCCCTCTGGGAAGGGGGTAGGGCGGGGGTGGGGGGGGGGGAGGCAGGATCAGGAAGATGAGGAAGGTGAGGAAGGAGGCTAGAGGAGGCACTGGTGGGAGGACAGGAAGGCAGCCAGGGTAGGAGAGAGAAAGGAGGTGGGAGCTGTCCACATGGCCCAGGTGGACACCTCGAGAAGGGTCGCACAGGGATCTCGAAAACTCAGCAGGCCTGAAACCTCAGCACAGAGGGCAAAAATCTCCATGTGCAAAACTGGTAAGTATGTCTTTACCTGTTAAAAAATAATCAAGATTCAACTAGGGCTGGGCTTGTGGCTCAGCGGTGGAGCGCTCGCCTAGCACGGCCAGGACCCGGGTTCGATCCTCAGCACCACATAAAAATAAAGGCATTGTGTTGCGTCCATCTACACCTAAAAAATAATAAATAAATGTTTAAAAAAAAAAAGATGCAATTAGGTAAGGGAGTTTGAATGTCATCTGTTAACAAGCACTAAGTAAAATCTTTTATTGTCACTGCAGTGTATTCCAGTACACAAAGCAGAAAGGAGCAGGCCTTTGAAAAAGTGATCTCCATATAAACAAAGCAAGTGCCTCATGTAGAGGAAGACCCAAGCCCAGAGAGCAAAGCAGCTTCACACCTAGAGGACCAGACCCAGGCCCCATTTGTCCATTCAGCTCACACTACCTCCCCGCTTCCACTTAACAGGTATTGTTAAATAGAGGTTAGAGTGTTTCAAAGCAAGGGTATCCATGCCACTGCAAATGCCGTGTCTGTGCGTCAGAAAACCCCAGGGTTGCGCCTAAATCAGCAGATTGCCCCTGTGACCTCACCACAAGCACGTCAGGTACCTCCTCCTCAGACCTAACCAAAGCATCCACTTTAACCCCAGGTAGCCCACAAAGTCACATATGATACATTTAAGACATTCAGAGGACAGGCATAAAGGGAGGCAGGCAGGAAGACCATGATCTAGCTCTCTTTTCGGAAGTTTTATATCACTTTTTTAAAAGGTCAGTCGGCACCTAATTTTTGCTCTTAGACTTTGACCAAATTGGATAAAAATTTTAGCCTGACTTCCTTGGAGTCAACTAATTTATGATTGACGTGCTGAGCCCTGTTTTACTTCACTTTGGTGCCAGTGGCCTAAAAACCTGACTTTAAGAGGATATTTTTAAGAAACCCCACTGCAAGAGTCCATTTTCATATCAAGAGGATTCCCTTAAAATGGAGCTGTACTTACAGAATGTCTTTAAATGAAGAACTGCCGAGCCATTGGTATTCCACCCTTGTCTAACGTTATTATTTCCCCAAACTAAAAGGAGGTCATGAAGGCAAAAATACATGATTAGCCACTTTTAAATCTTTATAATAAGATTTAAAATATTGGTTCCCTGGGCGTATATTTGCATACAGTTACCAAGACATAATTAAAAATCCCAAGGTACAACTTAATCAGCCTCTCCCCTCTTAAACCAATCAACTACAGAGACTGCTAGGCAGTGACCCAGTTACTTCTTCAGATGCTTAATTAGTCCCAGAAACACCGAAGCTCTTTTTTGAGCAGTGTAAATCTATTTCTGTTATTCATTAACACCCTAAGAGCACTTTCTGCCGCTATTAGAGACAAGCCAATGGCAGGACAACGGGGAGTCACCAACACAGGGTCAGAGCCCACTCACTTCCAAACAGGGAGTCACCAACACAGAGTCAAGCCCACTCACTTCCAAATGAGGCCTAGTGAACCTGCTTTGCTTTAAATGGAGGGTGCAGAATTCCAACACAGATAAAATTAGATTCCAAAGTCATTATGAAGTTAATGAACAAATGTAATCATGATGCAGATGCTTCCACACATTCTGAGAGAAGTTAAATACTGCAGTTTTATTATTCTCTAAATTTTCTCTTTAAGCAGGTGGAACATATTTTAAAGATAAATGACTGAAGAGGGATTTCTCATTTTTAAAAATTTCTAGGTCTACACAAGCCTGGGAAGATTATATACCCATAATTTTCTCAGCTAAAGAAAATCAAGTATCACACCCAGGGTACTATCAATTATAAATGTGACCAAATACAGACTGTGTAGCATTTCAAGTCATGATGAGACTGTTGGGTAATCAACATTGTTGTTTGTTCAGTATGCTCAGCACGGGGCTGGATATAGACATAGGTGTTTCCCCTAATAGCATAAGAACGTAAATAAAGTGAATCCTAGAGTCCACCTTTTTTAAAAAGCTTAAGAGCATGACTATAAAAAGCGATCTGCTTCCTGAGTGCTTCCAGGCTCTGCTTGGCTAATTTGCAATCGTGCTCCACCCAACAATCTATACCATAAGGTATCTTAGATCTTATGAGCTGGATTAATCTGGCCCAAACACTCATTTCACGACCTTCTTAAGACTTCAGAAGCCCCCACGGAGCTAAGGGTTCAAGACCTCCTCCATCTCTGACTTCTTTCTCTAGGGGCACCAGGTGTACAACACAGCTTATTTCACAAATTTCACAAAATGACAAAATAGCCTGTGAAGATAGCAGATCTCCCCAGAAGTACAATGAGCCTTCACCTTGGGCTGTCCTCTGCTCAACTCAGACCTGGGGATCTTCCCGTGACTCTCCCACCTCTCAGGTAGCAGCCCCACCTCCAGGCTTCCCCCTTCCCTTCCTCTAACCCTCTGTCACTCAACCACCCACCACCAAGATGGTGAAGCTGCTGTCAGTCATGCTCTTCACTTATTTCATTTCACTTATTTAACTGCCTCCGACTCTTGTCTCCCTTCTCCAGCGTTATAACCAAGAACTTCCTCTAGCCCCAGAGACAGTTTCCTCGCAAAACAAATTCTGTGGTTGAAGGTCATTTGCATTGACCTTCCCAAGAAGTTTTCGTATCACTCTATGGTGGACAAAAAAGTAGGCTACATGAAAGAAATGCAGAACTTTAAAACTGTTACTATCAGAAACTTCAGCAAAATAGTCACATCATGAAGAGCAAAGACAAAAGAATCGAATCCCATTATACAATCAATCACTGTCCATTTCAGATATGAAAAGAGAGCTAACCCCTGACACAGCACTACATATAATGAAAGACTCCTGTGACACAGAAAATAGGGTTACCCAATTCTTCAGCATTGTTACTGCCGAGGCGTCACCCCGTGGGTCAGCCTTCTCCATGCAGATGCTTAAACTGAGGAGGATCCTGCACGTGGTTGGAGCTGTACCATTTGCATTTCCAGTGTGCAAGGATTTCAACTTTTTTCACATCACTGTTCCTACCACCACTACCACACACGCATAAAACAACCATCCTGCCAACTGTGAGGTGATATCTCATTGTGGTTACAATTTGTAAATTAAAAAATAATTTATAGAATATTTTCAAGAAAAGAAAAAGAATTCACATGAATAGGGAAATTATTGATACTAAGTTCAGGCCCTTATAAAACTGTTGTAGGTTGAAATGTATCCCCTTCACAGAATATGGAAGCCCTAACCCCTCATTACTTCAAGATGTGTTTTTATTTGGAAAAAGGTCCTTTGCAGATTTAACCAAGTTAGGATGAGATCACTAAGGTGGACTCTAATCCAATATGACTAACATCCTTATAGAAAGAGGAAATTTGGGGCTGGGGATATGGCTCAAGTGGTAGCACACTCGTCTGGCATGCGTGCGGCCAGGCTTCGATCCTCAGCACCACCTACAAAACAAAGATGTTGTGTCTGCCGAAAACTAAAAAATAAACACTAAAAAATTCTGTCTCTCTCTCTCTCTCTCTCTCTCTCTCTCTCTTTAAAAAAACAAAAAGAAAAAAGAAAGAGGAAATTTGGACAGACATGCACAATGGGGAAGATGATGAAGACACAGGGGGAAACTGGCCATGGGGCTGGAGAGATAGAGCTATAGCCCTGGGCCGCCTTGGGCTACCAGAAGCCAGGCGAAGGCACAGAAAGAGACTCTCCGCCTCTGGAAATGGGTGAGAACAAGTTTCTGTTGTTTGAAGCCACCCAGATGGTGGCCTTTTCATACTGCAGCCTTAGGAAACTAATGCAATACCTTCCCTTGAGATGAACATATTTTAAAGGAAACTTTACAACCCAAAGGGATAACTGTAGCAGGGTAAAACTTGAAGCAAGAGAGAACTTGGGGCACCAGTTACACTGCATAGAGACAACTGGGTGTACAGTGTCATTGCACAGGTGAGACTGACGCTGCTGTGACCAATAGATTTCAGAAGAATTGACTCCCAAGTGACTCCAATATCACAAAAGTGATGTAGTGCCACCTCACCCTCTGGAATAGTCCCTCTGTGAAGCTTTCAGCCTTGGTGAGAGCAGCCTGCTGCCTAAGGCCCCCTTACTGTGGGGAAGCCCAGAGTAGCCCACGTGGAAATGCCCCACAGAGCTGTCTAAGACCCTGTGGAGAGAAGATGCTGGGCAGCCACAGCAACACCAGCCTCCCACAGCCACATGGGAGACCCACGGCAAGCCTGAGGCACCCAAGTGGCCCACAGAAATGGGAAGACAATCGTTGCTATTTTAAGCCGCGATGTTTGGGGGTGATAGGATTCACAGCAATGACACCCAGGACAATCTCCAACTTTCTAGAGCTTCAATTTTGATTTGGAAGAACATGCTTTTGCAGTGCTGGGAATCCAGGGTCTCATGCATGCCAGGCCAGGGCTCTACCACCAAGCCACATCCCCAGCCCAGAAATACTGCTAATATTGCGGCTTCGTATCTGTTTAAATATCTTTTATTGTGAAATAGGAACATCAGATCTAGGTCAAGAATCACCCTGGCCGAATCACCCTGGCCCAACTGTTGTTCATGTGGAAGAAAGGAGAGGAGAACACTGTGGATCATCAGGCCACCTAGGAGTGCAAAGCAAGAGATCAGTTCCAGGACCTTCCTCTGAGGAGAGTGGACAACCTAATTAAAGGCTTTTGGTGCCTAATCCAGAGAGGGCAGGGGAGGGGGAGGGAATATCCAAACCTCAGAACAAGCAGTCAATACAGCCCTCACGTTCTTAAGCTCTGGATAGCAACAGTTTGAGCCTCACCTAAGTTTATCAACATTTATCATTTTCTAGTCCTTTGCACACTACTAAAAATGCATCTTTTACCACAAAAGTTATCAATACCCAATGGGGACAGCACCTGGAGTGGAAGTTCTGGTCCCATCACTGCTCTTACAAGCTATTTGACCTTAGGCAAATCACTCAACTTCTCTGAGTCTTTGCATGTTCATCAGTGAAACAGAACTACCACACTTTTTTTGTGGAGCCATGAACATGAAAGGAGATTGTGTGTGTGTGTGTGTGTGTGTGTGTGTGTGTGTGTGCAGCGTGCCTCACATATGCCAAGCCCTCAGACAATGATGACCATCTTCCCATCTTTCTTTTCTAGTGTTAGCTCTGCTGCTAATTAGCTGTGTGACCTAAGAAAACTGATTTGGCCTCTCTGACCTTGCAATTAACCTGCGGCAGTAGTTTTTAGCTGGTAAAGTGAGTGATTCCCAATTCCTGTTCATTACTTTCTTCCTGGATTTCTGCAATCAACTTGCGTCTCCCTTTCTGGTCCCATCTATCCCAAACCATTTTGCCCATGGTTCCTAGATGGCTCTTGTTCTGGGAAGTTCAGCTGTTCACACCTGGCCCCTCTGCTTTCAAGGATTAGTCCAAACCTGGTGCATGATCCCCTCATGGTGGGTCTTGAGACTCCTTCTGCAAGCTCAGCCTGCCACACCTCCGTGACCTGAACCCTAGCTGCTCCAAGCCCTGCAGCCCTTCCTTCCTTCACGGCCAGCCCTCCTCTCGTCCATGTTGCTCTCTTCCATTTCATTGTCCAGCTTCACCTCAAGCTTCGCCTCTCCAGGAAGCCCTCTTTGACCCTCCTGGGAGGAGTCTTCTCCCCAGATCTCCATGCTAAAAACAGCCCAGAGACTGCTCCCCACACAGAGCTGGCCATTGTCAATGAAATGGCCTCTCTGTCTCTTCGATTTTAATTTTAAACTCCCTGCTGGCGGGTACGTACCCCTCTTCTCTCTCTATCCCCAGCATCACTGTCTCACAATAATGTTTGTTGGACATGGAATAATGACCAAAGGGCAACCGGGAACATTGCTGGACCTCTAGTCACTCATCCACATACCACCTTGGTCCCTCAGGATTCAACGGGCTTTGGACTTCTTTAAAAATCACATCTACTGATGAGGAAAGTCCTCAGAATGCAGCCCATGACCAGCTTCTTTGTAAGTCAAATGTCTGATTTTAAAAGAATGAAAATTTAGTGCTCTGTCTCTCTTCCCTGGAGTCTGCAGTTTGCATTTAAATTCACATTCAGGATCACGATTGTGTCTTAAAAGTCGAGACTCCATTAATACAGACTCCTGGAGAATTTTCTGGTACAGTAAAGGAGCAGACAGTGGACAGAGAGTGTAGGAGGCATACTGCCATACCCTGAGCTGGACAGTGCTGGCAGGATGCAGGCAACATCCCGTAAGAATGACCACAAGGACCAAGCAGGGAACGGACTCTCGGGTCACTCCAAGGAGTCCATCCATTCCCCAGGTCCGGACTCCTGAAGGTCTCTGTCCCAACCCACTCCACTCCCCCTCCTCCTCACACCAGCCCCCACGGTCTCTACCACCAGCTATCCCAAAAGTCAAAGTGGATAGCAGCCTGGGCCTTAGCTCTGAATGACTAGAGTCTGAGTTGGTCCCTGACATGCATCTGCTGTGTGTCCTTGAGCCACCTTGAGACTACCCTCTCTAAGCCCCAATTTTCTCATCCATGAGACAGAGATCACACCAGCACCTGCTCACAAGCTATACCAGAGGTGGAGGTCACCTGTGGATGCTACTCAGCAGAGCATGTAGGTGGCTTGGGCCGTAACAGAACACTGCAGACACCTTGAACAGTGAAAACCGGCTTCCTCAGGGTTCTGGAGCTGGGAGTCCAAGATCAAGTGCCCACAGGCTTGGTTCTCTGAGGCCTCTCTCCTGGACTTTCAGGTGGCCACCTTCTTGCCGTGTCCCACCACAGCTGCCCCTCTGATGTGTCTGTGTTCTCATCTTCTCTTCTTACAAAGACACCAGTCATGGGCCCACACAAATGACCTCATTGGACTTTACTCACCTCCTTAAGGATCCTACCTCCAAGTTGCATTCTGAGGGATGGAGGACTCAGGACTTCAACCTATGCGTTGGAGGAGGCCCGATTCCGCCCGTAACACATGGTGAGCACTTGGCTGCTGTGCTTAGCAAAGCTTACCTGCCGTGTCAGCTACGACATTAAGGCCTTTGTGGGGCGTGTGTGTGTGTTGTTGGGGGCTGGAGCACTCTGCCACTGAGCCACCACATCCCCAGCTCACGTTGATGTCTTTTATTAACCTGAAGCTCTGAGTTTCCTGGAGGACCGGCTCCTCCTCCCCCTCTCTCACTGAGAGAGCCCTGTCTGGACCTTGGCCATTGCTACAGGATGATCAGTGGCCTCCGTCCCACTGGGCTCCTCCCCAGGCCCGTGCCAGGCCTCACCTCTTCTAGCTGGAGGGCTCCTCCCCTCCCAGCCTCTTGCTGGCTGTAGAGTAGACCCCTCTGTGCCCTCTCCACAGCCATCTTCCCCACCAGGCTGTCAGCTTGGCATGCCCCATTCCCGGCCCAGATCCTTACACTGGGTTGAGCCTCTTGGGGCATCATCGCCACAATCAGCAATGGCACTTCTTTCAGAGCCAGGCCTTGCTTTGCTTCTCTTAATGAAAGAAGGACACCTAAGGACACTAATGTACCACAAGCCCTTTTATTCTTTACCCCAAACAGACCAAAGAATACTCAGAAATGACCCACACGGCCTGCAGCTTTCCAAAAATAAGATTTTTAATTTTTTCTAATATCCAGTTGATCCACAGAAATCCGCAACCACTCCCTGGGGTGGCGGCAATGGGCTCAGCCTGCAGCCCTCAGCCAAGCCCAGCCAACCCCACCTGGAGGCTGCTTAAAAAAAAAAAAAAAAGACATCTGACATCTAACTGTCTCCCTGGGTAGAAATGGTGGCTTATGGGAATCCAAGCATGACTCTATTACCGCAGCTGGGGTGGGTACCATGTCTGCCTTCTCAGATAAGCAGACTCCCAGCATTAGCTGGACAGTTCCTCCCAGGGCTTTGTCAAGCACGGAGCTGCTCTTTCTCAGTGTATCGCCTAGGGTTGGGCCAGATGGCTTTCTTTAAGTTACCCAAAATCAGTGGGCAGTGGGCACCATTCGTACATCTTACTTGGTCCCCACAAGAAAAGGGGAGAAACATCATTAATTGTGTAATGATGTAATTAATTGTGATACTTCAGAGCCATCAAAGGGAACTCAGACAAGGTCTGTTAGAGAGTACTGAGTACAAATGGTACCTAGGAAAGCAGGAAAGGAGGAAAGGGAGGGCAGGGGAGAGAGGGAAGGAGGAAGAAGAAAAGGAGGAGTAAAGTGCAAAAAAGAGGAAGGCAGGAGTGGGGGAAAGGAGGGGGGAAGAAGAGATGAATGAAGAAAGGGGGAGGGAGGGTGATGGAAGGGAGGAAAAGAAAAATGGAGGAAGAAAAGAAGGAAAGGTCCTGTTCCCCAGAGCTTTCCCTCAGCATGGTAGGGACTTAATAAGGTTTGCTGAATTGAACCAAACTGCTCAAGTATCTTTAATACCATTTTTCCTACTCCAGCCTCCCTTTCTATGCATTTTCTCTACAGAGGGGCAAATACAAAAGGAAAGCATCCATTCAGCCAATTTGACATCCTCCTGGGCACTCGGGAACCTGGCAGTGGGCTGGGCCTGCCCCTGACAAGAGAGGACAGATAATCCACACACTGTCTTCACGCAGGTTTCCTTGGAGGAGACTCAACAGTCTGGGAAATAGCCCTGTAGGTTAAAGCTATCTACTTTTATCCATAGACAAGTAACGAGTGAACAGCGCATACTCTTTTTTTTTTTTTTTTTGGTCTGTTTGTTAAAGACCATAAGAAGCAAAGCCAAGTGCAAACAGTAGAGAGGTATAAATAAACAGCCTTTGCGCTCAGTGGCAGGGAAGAGCTAAGCATGACGAAAGGAGAAACTGTACCAGGAAATCTTCCTCCTGGCATTTCTTATGCCTCTAGCAGGAACCAATTCCTCGAAATAGCCACATTCACAGCATCTTTTTTCTAATTCTGATATTAGCTTCAGAAATGGCATTACCCAGGCCTGGGGGAAAACAGGAACCCCTGCCTTCCCCTGAGGAATGCAAAGTTCTTTGAAGGTCACATTTCAGGGATGTGACAATTTATATGCATTAAATTTGGCTTCAGTGTCTATTTATCCTAAATAATGTAACTACAGAAACCCACATCTGCAGCACTGATGATAAATGATTAGGGCTGCTGAAATCTTTTCCCTCTCAACCTTGGATTAGGGGCAAGAAGCTGCCATGGAAAAATATCAAGAAAGTGATGCTCTGTGGGAAAGAAAGACCCAGCCATACATTTTTGTTTCATTTGCTGTTCCTCACATTGATCTGGGCATGCTCATTTACCACCTACTTCCAATTTATGTAAAAGAGGAACTGCTTGCTCAGCTGGGGGATAAAGTGTGAGTTGCAAAGAAGTATTTACAATAATGTGACCTATGGGCACAGAAAACAGAAAATATTTACCAAAGGATGCTCACTTTGTCTCAGGAGAAGTTGTTACAAACATTTTAGAAGCATTATATTTTATATTTTTTTCACTATTATGTATACATGTATATATATATACACATATAATACATCATATACATGTATTTATAATAGAAATTTTAAAATAAAGAAAAAGTAAAATCCTCTTTAATGCCACTAATTATAATCAGTATCAATATTTTAGTATATATTCTTTTATTCTGTTTCTTATACATATTTATAAACATTTATATTTTCATAAAATAGAAAATGTATTCATTTAGTAACTATTTTTGCTTATTAATTATAAACATGTTATTAAACATTGTTCAATAACATTCAGGTGAGAGGGTTTTACAAACTTAATAGATAAAGCGAGGTATTTAAACTTAATTTCTTGAAATACTACTGAGACTTGATAATTTTAACTTCAACTTGAACAGATCAGAGAAAATTGGAGGCAAAGAGTACAGCAGTGAAACAGAGCAAACTTAATTAATAAAACATAACAACATCAAAAGCTAATAGTTGGGCTGGGGATGTGGCTCAAGCAGTAGCGCACTCGCCTGGCATGCGTGCAGCCCGGGTTTGATCCTCAGCATCACATACAAACAAAGATGCTGTGTCCGCCGAAAATTAAAAAATAAATATTAAAATTCTCTCTCTCTTTAAAAAAAAGCTAATAGTAGTGTTTTATATCCTAATATGGTAAAATGTGGTAAATATATTATTATGGAATTATGGAATTTAAAGTAAGACAAACAAAAAAGTCACGATCTTACTGGTATTCAAAGCAGCAATGCCATCATCTGTCATCTTATGGTCACCATTTGCTTTGACAATGGGAAGAAGAGTCTTCATAAAGACTAAAATGAACTAAGCATCACACAATGGATCTATTGGAAACTCCATGTAGGTATGATAAGTAAATTGAATACAAACAAGAATATTGATAATATTAACATGTGATTCCCATAACAAGAACCTTGAAAGAATAAAACAGCAACTTCTGAGCATGGTAAATATTTACAGAGAAATTTCTGCATGATCTCACAAGTCGAATACAAAAAAAAATTGAAGTCATGGAATCAGAGAACAGAACGGTGGTTACCATGGGTTTGGGAAATAGAATTGAAGAAAACAAATTTTCAGTTTCAAGTAATAAATTCAAAAGATCTCTTGACCAGCAGGGTGACTAGAGTTAGTGACAATGTATTGTATTCTTGAAAATCAATGAGTAGATTTGGTATTTTCAACACACACACACACAAAAAGATAAGTATGTGAAGAAATGTATAAGATAATTAGCTTGATTTCGCCATTTCACATCATACATGTATTTCAAAACTATGTGTTGTACATGGTAAACATACAACTTTTATTCGTCAATTAAAATCTTTCAAGAATTTTACAGAGCAGAGAAAAACACTAAGTAGATAAGCCACACACACACACACACACACACACACACACATATACATTGTTCTTAATTCAATAGGTATAAATTTATATTTATTAAATCATTACAGGGTGCATGTTATTGATTAGCACAATAGAGTAGCTAGATTAAAATATACAAATATAATCTCCCTAGAAAGCAAATGCAATTTACTGAATTTCTTTCATTTCATAATATTCATTTATAAAAAGAGAGAGAGGGAGGGAGGGCTGGGGTTTAGCTCACTGAGCTCACTGGTAGAGCGATTGCCTGCATTTCCGGCAAGGAGGGCACTAAATTTTTTTTTTTTTTTAATAAGAAAAAGCAAGACCAAAGGAAGAGAGAGCTGATTTGAATGCACAGCACGCCAGCTACATCTCACCTGCTGTGCACCAAGGCAAGTGTAGAGGACAGAAGGAAACTACCCAGAGGGACTTTTTTGCAAACACTCCCTCTCCCTCTCTCCAAGGGAACTAAACATTTGCTTTTGTGCAAACCTAAGGGCTAACGAGAGCTAGTAACAACCAACAAACTTGACGCAAAAGCGACGTTCGCCCCACCTAGATATCTTTGATGCTCGCTATGGGACAATGGGTTGCTTGAGTCCACATCGCTAGCACCAAGAGGAAGAAGGAAAACGGCAGAGTAAAGACGCAAAGGGAAAGGTGACCCCCGGACCTATCACTTTTGCATTTTATTGGTCCCCCTGGTGGGCATGACTGACAACTATCACGTAAGAAGAAACCCTGAAAAACTCACGAAACAGCAAGTCTCACCCTAAAAGCTCATGAAAGCGCTCTCAGGCCTCAGACGCTAAAGTTTAACCCCAGAACAAAAGCCTGTCCCCACTCCCACCACCCATTGCCACTGTCACCACCTCGTGGCCCGAAAGCCCTGGGCCTCCCGGCTGCGCATGCTCCGCGGCGGGCCGGGCCGGGCCGGGCTGGGCTAGCACCACGCAGACCCAGCACGCACAGTACCAGCTTGTCCATGGCGCTGCGCTGCGGCGCTCTGCAGGGACTCGCCGCACCGTGGCCGCCGCCCAGTGCAGAGACCCCGGCGCAGCCGCTGCCCACGCTGTCCCTGGCCGGCGGCTGTCCCCGGAGTCCACTCTGGCCGTGCGTCGCCGGGCTTGCCGGGCTGTTTGCAGCTCCTGCGGTTGCCATGGCGACGAGCAATGCTCCGCCTGGACCAGGCCGGGTCCTCCCGCCCCTCGCGCGGCGGGGCTCTTCCCGGCTCCGGTGACCAACAGCTTGCTGGACAGCGGGCTCTGGGCGGGCTACTACAGAGGATAGGCGAAATCCAGAGCTTTGGGCCCCAGATGCCATTTCTTCACATCAGTTTTCTGTTAGGTCTCAGCTGAAGAATATTTCCAGCGTCATATAGCCACATCTGCTCATTTGGAAATTGCTTGAATGAGAAAAAGATAGCTGGAGAAAAAGATAATAATTCAAACAGAATTTAGGAGGTTTCAATTTTAATTCGCCCAGCTTCCCAAGCCTGGAATCATACTTGGATTTTTCTCATTGTTTCCTTGCCATGTACCTTTACAATTGCTTCTTCGTCTTAGACTTCAATGGAAATTTTTAACCTTGAATTTTAACCTGGAGGTGACAAAGATAATTTCCTCAATACTGTCTCCCCACCAGAAAAATACCTGCAGTGGCATGTATGAATTCCAAGCAACTCTGCCTTAAAGGGCTTTAAAAAGGAATTTGAGTAGAAATATTTTCTATCTGCAAACTCTCCTATCTTATCTGGGCCAGCGCTGTCCAATCAAAATATTATGCATGGTATTTGTGTAGGTTCACATTTGCTAAAAGCCATAGTTCAAAAAGTAAAACTCAAGTGAAATTCATTTCAATAATATATTTCATCTAACCTAATATATCCAAAATATTATTTCAATGTGTTATCAATATACAAATTATTCATGAAATATTTTACATTCTTTTAATCTTACTTGGTCCCCCCAAATTATGCTGACACACATCTCCATTCAGGTTAGCCACATTTCAAGTGCTGGATAATCAGATGCAACTGCTTGTTACTATCTTGGAAAGGGCAGGTGTACTAGACTTAAACTCTAGGAAGACCAGCCCCAAATCACCACGAGGAGGAAAGAACTGTGTTAATTCATAATGCCTACCAAATACCTCATTAAATCTTAAACAGTTGTTCTGATGCTCACCAGGAAAAAAAGAAAAATGTTTTTAAAGCAGCATAAACAATCTCAGAAACAGAAAATTTTATATGTCCTCTTAACTATCTGGCTTTGTAGGCAATTTGTGTAAATTTGCCTTAGAATGGCATCCTTACCATGCAATGCCTTATGTGTACACCTAAAGAAGATGCTGACCTGGGGTGTTCAAAGTAAATGAGTTCCCTTTACCCCTGCTCTGTCAGGAACTGCAAAGTGTTAGGGTCCATCCTCCCTCATTACAATTTTGCCAAGGTTAATATCCTATTATCGCCATAATCATCACCCAAAGACTTTAGAACGCAGCCCCCAAGAAAAGAATTATTATTCTAAAAGAGATGAAAACTCAGCTTGGTGAAAGAAAGCATCTGCAGGGGAAAAGACTCTCCACAGAGGGTAGATCTGAGAAGGAAGAATGAAAGCTCACATTTTTCTAGGTGATTTTTGTGCATTAACTCGTTTTATCTTTTTTTTTTTTTGAGAGTTTCCATATTTCTTTTTTTTTTAAATTTTTTATTGTTGGTTCGTTTTATCTTAAAACACCTTCTAAACTTGGCCATGATCATTATTGCCCCTATTACAGAAGAGACACAGAGAAAGATGAAGTAGCTTGCCCACAGCTACATAAACAGAAGAATAGAATGATCTGTGAACCCTGGCAATTTGGCTCCTGCCTATCATCTGTAGGCAGGGGGAAAGTCACCTTCCAGGGTGCTGGGACACTGCACAGGCCTGGCTGACTTCAGAAGGAGTGGAGGGCTACAGCTCGGCTAATACAACCTATAGTTCCCTAATCTGTACCGCCTTAGGCAAAACTGTGAATTAGACATTTTTGTCCTCGATATTCCCTTTCTGGTAAGTCTTTTGCTGGCAGAGAAGTGTATGTCATTGAGGACCTCAAGCTATAGCAGAGGTATAATCTGGATCCCAGACCTTGCCCAGCTATGCCAGTCCATCATGAATACTTGATGCCCCTCTCCCATGGACACTACCTCTATAGGATCCTCTTTTGCCTTCCCAAATAATATTGTAGATTAATTCCTACTGCAAGAAATTTGGGGGCAGAATGAAACAGGTACCTTGGCCAAAAGCTCTCTTGCACTTCCCTCAGCTTTCCTCTTAAGCTTGCCTTTCAGGAAATGGAGTCTACTCGGTGATCTGAGCCTGAGGGAGATGGCAGACTGGTGGGGAAGATGCTTGAGGACTTAGGCCTTGCCTGTCCTGGATCTCACTGGAAACTTCACCACCATTGAGGACTCTCAATAACCTGCTTCAAGGAAATCATTTCCAACAGAGCACAGTGGCACACACTTGTTATCCCAGCTACTAGGAGGCTGAGGCAGGAGGATGGCAAGTTTGAGTCCAGCCTGGGCAATTTAGCAAGACCCTGTCTCAAAATTTTAAAAAAATAAATAAATAAAGAGCTGGGGACATAGATAGAGTCATGATAGAGTACTTGCCTAGCATTTATGAGGCCCTGGGTTCAACTCCTAGTACTGTGTGTGTGTGTGTGTGCGCACGCGCACACACACACACACACACACACACGTCTTTCCCTAAAAGATTTTAAAGTAAACTTCAATCTAAAGTCCTCACTAAAATAAATTCATACTTGATGCCTCTATTGCCCAAGACTCAAAAGGTGCTCAAAAAAAGTCCCTCTTTAATCTAGGAAGACTAACAGAATGCACACAGGGTGATTTCTGCCTCATCTGTTCACAAAGCATCATAGGCACCAAGACTAATTACATAGAAATGTAAAATTTCAGGTCCGAGAATTGACAATCTAGATGATGATTTAATTTTATAGAAAAGATTAGCATTTTATGGAAGAGAAAATAAAGTCTGACTCACTGAAGGCCACATAGCTATTTGTTGACTGAAATGGGTCTAGAAAGCAAACCTCTCGGTGCTCTTTTAGTACATTGCAATACTTCACAGTCACCCATTTCCTTCTCGAGGTCTGACTGTCAGCTGGAAAGGCTTTGCACGCTCTGTCAGTTCCCTGGTGTTCCATGAAATTCTTTTTTCTTGTCCATCACTACAGTCATATCTACTAGAAAGAATAAGTCCCCAGTCCCCTCTTGCAGCTATGGTGGTCATGTGACATGTTCTGGCTGGTGAACCATAATTGCAGTCTTGGGCTCCAGGGAATACTCTTGCTTTCCAAATGAAAGAGATCCAGCTATCCCTTTCACACCTTCTTCCACCTGAAATGTGGTCATAATACCTAGAACCTTTGTGGTCAACCATATCTGACCATAAGAGCATAATCATTTGAATTACAGAAATGATAGCCTTGATATCTTTGAATCTCTGAACCAAGAATAACAATTGCCTGTCTCAGGGGAAATCAGTCCCCTGTTTGTCTAAAGTATTGTCCATTGTGTTTCCTGTTACCCGAAACTAAGTAACATAGAACTGTCAACTATTCTTAGATATTTTGTAGGTTGATTTTATTTTACAAATATAAATAAGAGTTGTAGGTTGCACAGTTAGAGATAAATTTCATCTCTTTCACAACCTCAAAGAAGGAAGTCATCTAATCAGTGAATAAAGTCTCACATTGGTTCTGTTCAAATCCACCCAAGTACAAATGCTGGGTAAGTGGCATCTCTTCCATGCCCTGACTGCCACCACCAGAATCCCCTCCCTCTTTTGGAGTTAGGTGACAAGAGGGCTCAGAGTGGACAGAGTGTGGAAGTGTGTAAGATGAGCTGAGCAAAGCCCCTGGGCGGAAGCGGGTGTCAGCGCTGCTGGAAGAGGAACAAATGTCCATGGTGAGCCATCCTTGGGTTGCTTTTGTCAGGCAGTAGTGAGCAGGGCTGCAGATGTAGTTCCTCTTCTCTGATTCAGAGATGCTCCCTTAGGCTCTGTGGACTGACTGCACAGCACTCACTCCGTGCAGATGTCCTCTTTATTCTGGTCATTGTAGTCCTCGAGGCCCATGGGCACCATACTCAGCTCCATCCAGCACTTGGCTGCTCAGCTTGGTCCTCTTGGTCTCTCCCAGCTCTGCTTCCCTGCTGCTTATAGCCAAGAACTCCTGACTGTACTTCCTCACACCTAAACTGCTGCTCCCATGCTGACTTCCATAGAGGAGAGATGCCAAGGCACTAGAGAGGGCCTTTGTCCTCTTTGGCTGACTACCCCTTCTTATATTTGGAGAGTTTTCTGCCAAGAGGAACCTTCCATCCCTTATAGAAACTGCAAGTATCCAGTACCTTCCCAGGCACCTTTACACCTAGGGCCTCATCACATCACTCAGACTCAACCAAATGTACCCACTTTGGACCTGAGTCAGAAGCAGATGACCCCACAACGTGGATAGTAGACAATATATCCTGGCAGGAGTGGCAGTATAACAGTGATGTTTAGTTTCCTAGGGTAGTTGTGGCAACAGAAACCTGCCAATCTGTGTGTCCAGGAGCAGCCAGGATGGTAGAAATGACCTCAAAAGATCATTTTTGTGGCAGGATGTCTGGCTGTGCTCCTAGCTGCAGGTGTCCTCCTGGCTATTTTCCAAACCCCACTATCCAACTTTCTCCATTCTTCTGAGCATCCCAGTAGCTTTATTCCTTTAATACTGTGTGTGTGTGTGTGTACGTATATGCACACGCCCTTCAATCAGAGATGGTCCATTCAGTTGTTTGCAATTAAGAATCCTGCTTGAGGCAGACATACATTTGATGCTACCCTATCTTTAAAGCCAGTTTAACAACACAAACACAAGACTGCTATATGTGTAGTGTATTTTATTACAGTTTGGGAATACTAATGAATGGAAGGAATTATGGAAGCAGCGAACCTCAGATTTAGAGGTTTTTAAATTTTAAAAGTTAAGTTCTTCTAAGGGATTTTTCCTTGTTGGGGAGAGGGGCTGGTTTGCTAGTTCCTATTCTTGTTTACCTGTTGCAAAAGTGTACTAATAGTCCTTTTAGTCAGGGGTCTACCAGAGGAGTTGTATATAAACACATGCACATATGAAAACTGTACACATTATATATATATATATATATATATATATATATATATATAATGAGAGAGAGAGAGAGAGAGAGAGAGAGAGAGAGAGAGAGACCTATTTCAAGGAAGTGGCAAGTTCAGAATCTGTAGAGCAAGCTGGGAAGTTGGACAGAAGCTGACGCTGCCATTCACCACAAAAATCACTTCTTCCCCCAGGAAACCTCAGCTTTGTTCCTAAGTCTTGTTTTATGAATTACTCCTTCTCACAACCAGCTCATCCAAAATGAACATAAGAAAGATAGGTTTTGAGGTGCCATGATTTGCAAAATTTTACTGATAAAAATATTTTTATAATTAAAACTTAAACTTTCCACCAAAAACAAAATGATGGAGAAAGTTAATCACACAGGATGAATGATTTCATTCATCCAAGAAAAAATTAGATTGCCACAGAAGGATGAAACTAAAAAGGTACCTATAAGTAAGAAAACCAACCCAAAAGACTTTTCCACTGTGCTTTATGTGTTTATAAATCATAGTTAAATCATAGTTTACCAAAATTATTTCTATCTAAATATAGAAAATGTATTGCCAGCAAAAACAGTGTTCAGACTTCAATATCTAATAGTAAAATTTAACAAGCCATTTGAAAAATGCAATTACAATTGGTATTAAGTGCTGGCATGAAATATATATAATAAAATAACATTTTTTGCCAAGGTGTGATGCTCTAATAAAAACAATAAAGCTTCATAAAATGGATCTACCATTTAGCAAAATAATATTTTCCACCTATATCTGAATATAACCAATTCATTACTTAAATGGTTGGAAAAAAGTTAGTGGTAAAAATGGTATAAATGCACAAGTTCTTTACAATATAAATTATCTTTACAAGTTTGGACCTTGAAGATGTAGCCTCAGATTATCAAAAACAAATGGAATAACCCATCCAATTAACAGCTGCTTTCTAGTACTTAGATGACCTTACTAATAATTTTTAACATTTAAATGTTAAAGTGACTTCTCAGCCAAATTGAGAAAAGCATGTGTCAAAGTTTTATTTCAAATTCTCCACAAGAGGCAGCCAATTCAAAGATTTCCTTATGTTAAAGGTATTTATAGAAAAAGAAGAACTGACTGTTAAAGAAAATTTTTCCAAAACTTGTAAATGAGAAATCTTGTGTGATTTTTTTCAGTCTTCCTGTACAGCAGGAGAACTACCCACCTCCAGGGGAATGCACATTTGTTTGGAATAATATTTACCATTGGTTACAGCAGAGACTGTGAAGTAACAGTTGTTAACTTACAGATTTCTGTCCAGTAAAAATGAAAATGAGTTCTGTCTGGGACAAAAGAGCTTCACAAATATTTTACTGTCATGAAGAACATTAACCAGTTTGATATCTAACTTTACATTCTTTGACTGATGATAAATACTTTGGAAATTCCTGCATTTCTTAAACAAGCTGAATCTCATTAATAAGTTAAAAATCTTTGAAACATGCTGTTTTCTATTTATATGAGAACTTTGGCTTTTAATTTTTAACTGTACTTTGTTATGATACAGCGTAAAATACGCCTGGTGACATTAGACTTCCCAAAGGTGGATGGTCAGTTCCGTAGATGGTGAGGCACAAACTTTCCAGAAGGATTTCTTGACATCCTTCAACTACCAGAAAACTGCTCAGGAATGCCAATATCTTCCCAAAAGGAGTTTTAAATTATATCTGCAAAAACTTTCTGTACCAGACCTTATTTGGGACAGTTTTCTTTCTCAGTTGCCATCTTGAAATTGGAAAATATGTGTACCATCTACCACCAACTGACAGAAATAACCAAAAAACTATGCTCTATCACAGGATTATACTAGGAGAGGAATACCAGGGAGAATATATGCCAGAGAATTGCTAGAATTGGGCACTTTAAATTTTTTCTCCTGCCAAAAAAGAGGAGACTTTGTCACATGCTCTATATGCTTGAGAGTCTGTATTCTCCTTTCTGAACACTTAAGCCAGTAAGGGAAAATGAATTCAAAATGCCTCATCTTTGTCAAGCTGCTTTGATGAAAAGAAATAGAAACCCTCTCCAACTGGCTTAAGGAAAGAGGATGAGCTACAGGGAGGATCCAGGACGTTTCACAGAAGGGCAGGAAACAGAAGCTGGAGGTGGGACAGGAGCACCTGCTTCGAGCCCCTGCTTCCCTGTACATAGCTCTCTGCAGACCCCCACTCACCCACACACACAGCAGAAGGGCGTGGCCCTGTGACGCCCAACTTACAAAGCCTTAGGCCAAGCACCAGAAGAGAGGGACTGACAAGATGTCCTAACCCCAATTACCAGAGAGAGAACCTTGGGTGGCGCTTTCCCGTGGTGCAGTCAGCTTGACTCAAAGCCAGTAAGACTGAGAGACCCATCCCTTCTGGAGAAGAAGCCACCAGAGAAGGAAGGACATGGGAGAGGCAGAAACCCAATAAGGAGTTGTCTTGGTCCACTCAGGCTGACAGAAAAAAAATACTGTAGACAGGGAACTTAAGTGGCCTTTCTCATAGTCCTGGAGACTGGAAGCCCAAATCAGGAAGCTGGCACAGTTGATGTCTGGTGAGGACTTTTTCTGGCTTACAGGTGACTGCCTCCTGGCTGTGTCTTCACATGGCCTTTCCTCAGTGTGTGCATGTAGAAAGAGACCTCTCCCTCTCCCTCTCCCTCTCCCTCTCCCTACATAACCACCACTCCTAGTCCTGGGGATGAGGGCCCTGCCCTTGTGACCTCATTTACCCTTCACTGCTCCTTACAAGCCATGTCTCCAAATACAGTCGCACTGGGGGGTACAGCTTTAACAAATGAATCTGGGGAAGAAGACACAGTTCAGTCCATAGCAGGTGTCTACTGCAAGCCAAAAGGGACTGCTTCAAGGAGGGAGGAACTTTCTCCCCATTCTTTCAAACCTCCATCTCATGTTATGATTTTTCATTTATTTCTCCATTCATTCATCCCTTCGTCCTTCAGCCAAGCAGTGCCAGACACTCTACAAGGGGAAAGAGATGGATGAGACATGATCCATCCCTGCCCTTAAGGATCCCCCTGGCTAAAGGAAAAATGATGTATAGATAACAAAGGAAGCCCAATACTCCACATTTAGAGGAGGCATATATAATGTTTCATGAGTGCACCAATCATGAGGCCACCACGTGCCAGGGACCCAAGGAAGACCTAACAGAGGGGGCTTTTGGTCAGATCCTAACAAGTAAAGCCTACTTGCCACTTAACATTTGCTTAGTCTCCTTAATACTTGTTTGTCATCCTTAGTTCCCCTTCTTTGTGTGAACTGAGAAATCTCTATTTCCAGGGTTGTGAGAACACGGATGCTTCCTATTTGGAGTCTATACTCCTTAAAGCCTTTTACTCTCAAGAAAGAGAATTTGTAAACTCCACTGAATTTTATGAGCAAGTAAAGAATATTTTAGCTCAGGGAATGTATGACTTCTCCTTTATCACCACAGACACTAAAGCTTCAAAGCTTCAAATTTCTCTCAGACCATTTCCTTATTGGATCCATCAGCTCCGGATGGAAAGCCAATCAGCCACCTCCTTCTTTATCTCCAGGATTCTTTAGTTAAGAGAATAAAGGCCACTCTGGATAGAAAAAAAAAAAAAAACTGGTGGAGGGGGTACTAGGAATTGAACCCAGGAGTGCTTTACCACTGAGCTACATCCCTAGTCCTTTTTTTTTTAATTTTGAGATAAGGTCTCACTAAGTTGCTGAACTTGTGATCCTCCTGCCTCACCCTCCCAAGTCACTACAGGATAAAAAAGAATTGGTTTTAAGTAACTTAATTATAAGGATAGATATAAGGATAGATGTCAAGAGAGAGACTTAAGCAGTACATAAAGACTTAAATGAGCTTGGCATGGTGGAGCACACCAGCAATCCCAGTGACTCAGAAGGCTGAGGCAGGAGGATTGCAGGTTCAAAATCAGCCTCAGCACCTTGGCAAGGCCCTAAGCAACTTAGTGATATACTCTGTCTTAAAATAAAAAATAAGGAGGGCTGGGCATGTGGCTCAGTGATAAAATACCCTTGGGTTCAATCCACACTACCAAAAAAAAAGGCTACTTAAATAAAAAATAATATTTTACTTCATGTCATTTTTAAAACTTAAATAAATCTCATACCACTTACCATGATTACTATGGGGGCAACCATTACTCGTTTGCTTGGGTTGAACTCCCCAGGATGAGAAAATGCAACAAGACACTGGAAACCCCTTTCCTTCTGAGGTGGCCCTACAAGTCCACTGTTTAAGTAAACATAGAGATAGAGCACCTCAAGACTCTAGATGTACAGTGTCCCATAAGTCAGACTCCACAGAACTAGACATTTGTGATAATGCAATCAAGAGCTGGGCTCAAGTGTGTCTTTTTCTTATTTGTAAAGAAGGGATTTGCTAAGTAAATGAATGGTGTATACAAAATTTATTTGAAGGGGAAAAATTTAGCCTGTTGAATCCTTCTGTAAGTAATTACATTTTTCAAATATTTGTAAGCACTCCAGAGAACGATGTATTTATAAATCATTGATAAGTTAATTGGAAAGCATTCTTATGTATTCATCAAATCCCACTCCCTGAGGGCTCCTGCTAGGCAATTCTTTGCTATCCTGGGCCTAATTGCTTTGTACATTTAAAAGTAATAAACACTGTACCTCTTTTCTTAACGAGCTGAAGTTCACCCATCTGGATAGTGAGAAATGCAGATGCGTGCTTCTGTACGGAAATCTCTCTGTTTTCCTCACCTGAATGGCCCTTGCCTCTCTCCCCAGCAGTCCCACAGGAGTGAGGGTGGAGCGCGCTCACAGCTGGCCAGGCCAGGTAACCCCTACCTGATGTTCAAAGTTAAACTCAAGCAGCCAAGACCTGTCTATCCTCCTAGGAGTCGTCATCAGGAGCCTGCACTCCATTTCAGCAGCCAGAAGGAGAAACGGGTCCGGCCCACCCCATGCAGAACAGTCAGCTCCCCCAGTTTCATCCCGACCATGTCTTTCCTTGGTATTATCTCAAGAAGGGTGGCCAAAGAAACCTTCTGGTTTACATCTTCAAATTATTCCATTCTTATTCTTTGGTATCACAGGTAAAGAGAGCCCCCTCTTAAATTTCTCAAAATAACCATCAAGGAAGGGAAGTCAATACCTGGGGAAATCCATTGCCAGCAGGCAAGCACACCTTGGTTTTTCACTTTTCCAACGTGTTCATTTATTTTCCTCTAAATCATTGTGTATGTGGATGAGTATATTTTACTACGTGAAGAATTATAAGTGAAAGTGAAACTCCTGGGAAAGCTATAGGCCTAGTCCAAGTTGAACAAAGGATCCTCCGTCTTAGATTCATTATAAAAATGCGCTCTAGAGAAGAGTGATTGCTTTATTCTCAAAAGTAGCTTTCAATAAATGGATATTTAAAGAGTTTCTAAGAAACATGATTCTGCGTTCATTATTGATTTAATTAATTTAATTAATATCTAATGACATATGTCTTAAAATGTAGCAATTTAATTAATATCAAATGACATGTGTCTTAAAATGTAGCAATACCTATTTTCCAAATTTTATGGGCAGAAGTTTCTATAATATAATACATTATAAGGTATTAGGTTCTTAATGTCCTATGACATTATTTGTTTACATAGAGCTGTGCCATAATAGGAGATGTAAGAAAAGGTTAATGTTTAAGCTGCTTTGGGTGTGCATATTTTAACAAGATGTGATTTAGAATTCTGAAAAATGCAGACAGTTGATCAAGTGCAAGAACTATACTGGATGGAAGATCATATAGGAAGGCTGAACCCAATTACGAAGCAAATACCACTCAGACTAGCATTCACTGTATTGTTGCTTTGGTTATTCTGCCATGAGAAGCTAAAGGCAGATGGCATAACAGTTCAACTTATATCAATCCACTTTGTGAGATACTCCTCTTCTTTCCTCCCTGTTTATGGAAGAGCTTGAGAGTACAGAATATGAGAAATTCAGTAGCATCTCCCCATTCATGCTAGGGGATCTTTTCAAGACCTTTCCACATCTATGTCTGGTAATATGGTAAATAGCCAAATATTAAAGCCATAGCCAGCTGCTTGCAGTTGTTGGATTGTGCTATGAATATTTGTCCTTTCTGAGCATCCCACCTCCTCTCTATGTCTAGCCTATTACACTCCCCACCTGTGGATGCAGCCCACCTGTAAGTTTTCCAGATATTGAAGTCACTAAAAGGAGAACAAGAGTCCCAGACCAAGAGCCTTCAGTCTCAGCTTTCTCTCCTCTCCACTGTGTGCCTTATCTCATCCTGCACAGCCCCAGCCCTGGTGGGGTTCAGATCATGCCTTGCAAGCACAGGCCCTTCACCAGTTGGACTCTTAAATACCTACACAGGAGGACCTTGGATCTACACATGGGCCTCTGTGTGTGTGTGTGTATGTGTGTGTGTGTGTGTGTGTATGTGTGTACTCATGAGCCCATGTGCACATGCCTCTGAATATGAATCAGAGGTCTACTGTGGAAATTCTTCCTTCTGTTTTCTAGTTCCTAAGAATTTCCATTCAAAAGAAGACATTTTTTTTTATCTTAGCTTCTGAACAGAATAACATCTATGTGTTCCTGCCTCCTCTTTGACATAGCTCAGCATTTTCAACTTAGTGCAGTTCAGCACAGTTCAATCAGCAATGGGATACAAAGTGAGTCTGATAAATATGACCCCTAATCTTATTATTATTATTATGACTATTATTACTATTTGGAACTGGAGATGAAATCTAGGGGCTTTTTACCACAGAGCTTTATCCCCAGTCCTTTTTTTTTTTTTTCCTGAGACAAGCTCTCACTAATTTCCCAGGCTTTCAATCCTCTTGCTTTAGCCCCCTGAGTCACTGGGATTACAGGCATGAGCCACCATATCCAACTGGTACCTACTCTTTAAAGACCCGCCCAATAAATACAACACAGTTCAACTTTTAAATAATATAAATATGTATATGCAAGATTGGAAATCAAGAAAAAGTGACAAGAGAAGCATATCTGCAAATAGAGGTTAGTTATGAACATGCCTATGTTACCACAAGTTAAGATGCAGGGACACATAGTAGGGGTTGTGTCAGTTTAAAGGGATGGGAGTGGACAGTGTATATAACTGAACCTATAGATCTGATTTTACTAACTCAACATCTTCCTAAAGTGACCTTAAATCATATGGCATCAACTGATTATGGTATGAATTAATAAACATATAAGAGGCTGGGGATATGGCTCAAGTGGTAGCACGCTTACCTGGCAAGCGTGAGGCACTGGGTTCAATCCTCAGCACCACATAAAAATAAAAAATAAAGATATTGTGTCCACCTAAAGCTAAAGAATAAATATTTTAAAAATAAATAAATAAACATATAATTAAAGGAATCAAGCTTTCTAGTCTCTAAGATCATGGAACATGCTTCTTCTGCTATTTTAAGTTCATAATGGAGTGACATCCCATTTTGGAGCTTTTCCCGTGACCCACAAATATGGGTTTGGTTTCCAGTCATCTAAAGTTCTGCTTTTCAAGTAAAACAAGGGGAACAGTTCCATGCTCTGTCTCTTCAAGAACTCCCTACTTCCTGGGCCACCATCTCATCATACCTACAACCCCTCAGTCCTGTGCTCACCCCCATTTCTGAGCTCCTAATTCCATTATTGCCTTTGACTTCATTTGACAACTTTCCTGTCTCACTACCAAGATTATAAAATCATGGAAGACACAGTATTTTGTCCCCATGCTATGTACATTGACATCTCTCCCGAAGTACATGTAGGAGGAGATGAAGACAGATGAGGGGTCTGAAGATACCCAAAGCGAAACCAATTCAAACTGTTTCTCCCCCTACTCACGTCCAACATAGATCACTGCCTCACTTTTCTTCTCTACTGCACACCATAACAAGCAGCATGAAAGACTTTGGCGACGTTAAAAGTGTGCATTTGCTCCCGCTAGGCAGCATGCAATCAGTTCCACAGTGGACCCCAGCTGGGTGTCCTCTAATCCAATTCATTCTGGCCCTATCTACCTGGAGATAGTGTCAGATCCCATAGGTTGGGGACTCATTTCCCCAAGACTGCCCCCCAGCACTGATATCAGATACCAGCTGCCAGCCCCAGGTTGTTTTTGTCTGTGCTTCTGATCAGCCAGCCGTAACTCAGCATTCCCACAGCTGTCTAAGTTTGATTAATTTGAGTGGCTCACAGACCTTGGAGGACTACTTACATTTACCAGTTTATTACAAAGGATGCCAATAAAGAAATGCATAGGGTGAGGAATAAGAGAAGGGGCACGAAGCTCTGTGCTCTCTCTGGGTGTGCCACTCTCCAGGAACCTCCACGTGTTCAGCCATCCACAAGCTCCCAGAACTCAGTCCCTTTTGGTTTTTATGGAGACTCCATTGCACAGGCACTAGGCTAATAGCCTCAGTGGAGAAACCCAGAAAAGCCTGTCTATTCGGATTCTTCTGGTCCTCTCTCAGCAGCATTCCTTCCTGCAGGGTATGGAGTAGGACTCCTCTGGAATGAGGAGAGTCTTGTGACCTATTATCAAACAAGGTAGGTCAGAATTTGTTTATGGCCAACTAAAGGCAAGGGAAGATTAGAGTTTATATGGCTTCCCATGAGGAAGGTGTTATAAGACAGTAACTATGCCCCAAAAAAATTTTAAAAATATCATAATATCACAAAGGGATACATGAAAAGATGTTCAATAGCCTCAGTCATTATTGAAATGCAAATCAGAACTACAGTGAAATAACACTGCACACCCATTGGGATGGCTGAAAGAGAAGAGGCAGCAAGGGTTGATAAGGGCGGACAAGCTAAAATCCTCATTCATTGGTGCTGGGAATTGAAGATTGATGCCTCCACTTTGGTAGGCAATAGGGCAATTCCTCAAAACACTAAACAGAGTTGTCATATCCTTACTCAGCTATTCTATTCTTAAGTACAGACCCAAGAGAAGTTAAAGTTTACACACAAAAAAAACTTTTATACATGTTCAAAGCAGCATTATACATAGCAGTGAAATGTGGAAATAACCTCAATTACTGAGTAATATTTCATTGTGTGGAAATACCATGCATAAATCCAACTTATTAATGGATAAACAAAAAATGCTCAATCCACACAATGGAATATTGTTTGGTAATAAAAAGGAATGAAATACTGATACATGCAACACCACAGATGTATCCTTGAAAATGATAAATAAAAAACCATGAAAATCTGGTTGGCTCTTGAACAACACAGGTTTGAACTGTGCAGATCCACTTGCATGCAAATATTTTTGTTTAGAGATTTTTAATAATTAGAAAAAAATTCTTGGATGAACCATGCAGCCTATAACACATACAACATACAAGATATGTGTAAGTGGACTATTTGTGTTATCAGTTAGGCTTCTGGTCAATAGCAAGCTATCATTAGTTAAGTTTTGGGAGAATCCAAAGCTAGATGAGTAAGAGGAGCAAAGACTGGACCCCAGAGAGGCCTGAGCAGCTGACCACCTACATCTGGACAAATTACCATTACCACAGCCAGATGCAGAGGGGCCAAGACCCAGCAGCAACCCCTGCTCCATCCACCCTGGTAGTCATCCAATAGCAAGCCCTACCAGACAGTGGACAGGGAGCAAGGATGAAAGGCTTGGGGAACAGTAAGTTCAATGTAAGAAACAGACATCAACAGGAAAGACACCAAGGAAGACGTATTCATCCACCAGACTGTCACCAAGAAAAACAACCCCTTTGCAAAGTAGGAGATGGCAAGGTCATGGGGTTTGATGCTGTGGAGGGGGAAAAGGACAAGGATCAGGAAATGTCACAGGCCCTGGTAGAGTTTGGCTCAAGACAGCAAACATGCAGCAGACTGTAACCATTGCAAATGCTCTCCAGGGAATGGGGGTCCTCCACACAATGACCAGCAGAATTATCAGAAGATCAAGAGAGACAGAAAGGAAGGATGGAGAGCGTCTAAAGGTGAGGCCAGATGATGGTGCCCTTTGAGCAGCAAAGGTCTCCATCTCACTATATGCTAAGATCCCATGGATGTGGATGACAGCATTTCAACCCTCCTGTGCAGGGCCAAGTGACACCAGGTCAGACAACCAGGATGCAGGAGAACAAGGTAGTCCAGTGAGACAGAATGTGCACGGGGGGTGGGGGGGAACAGCACAATTCCATGGGGGCCTTGCTTGCCAGAGACAAACCCAGAGAGGATGGCCACAAAGAGCATCAGGAGACACGAGATGAGACCGAGGTCAGCAGTCCCTCAAAGTTGGTCCCACTGCACCTTCAAGTGCTGATGCAGATGACCAGAAAACTCTACATTACAAGAAGTCAAAGAGACAAAAGCAGCCTGTCCACCAACTAAGAATTTGTCTCAACTCCCAAAGCTGAGCAGGGTGGGGCTGAGTAAGTCCTCACCCAGGCATTCATCAAGGGGATATGAAACAAAATTCCAGCAAGCAGACGCACCAACAATGGGAACTGAGGACTGACGTGCTTGCTTTTGGTCCATTGACCAGACAACTAGAACTAGTGGCCCTGTCTATACAGCAGGGGTTGCTATTATTTTTACTAAAAGACATCTCTTTGGGGTTGTAAGAAATGTATTTTTTAAAACCTGGTTTTTTTTTTTTTTCAGTACATCTTTAAAGATTTTTAAATTGCTTCTGGTCATGTTGAGATTTTTTTACTTTTTTAATTTATCATAAAAGTTTCCAATTTGATTTTTTAAAAAGTTAACAAACTGTAAGCACCTGTTAATAAAGATCTTAAACGATTTTAGGTTATATACAGATTTTCAACTATGAAGGATTCAGCACTCCTAAACCCCACATTGTCCAGGAATCAATTGTATGATGCTGAGCTAAAGAAGCTAGCCACACAAATGACCACATATTATACGCTCAATTTATGTGGATGTCTAGAATAGACAAAGCCATAGAGAGAGATACTAGATTAACAATTGCCTAGGTCTATTCTATTCTGGAGTATGGAGAACTCCTAAGGGTGGGGGGGTTTGGGGGGGATGTTAGAAATATTCTATAGGGACTGGAGTTAGAGCTCAGTGGTAGCTCACTTGCTTAGCATGTGTGAGGCATTGGGTTCAATCCTCAGCACTGCATAAAAAATAAACAATTAAAATAAAGGTATTTTTAACTAGAATATGATTTAAAATCTTTCTTTTAAAAATTCTATAATTAGATTGCAGTGATGGATGCAGAATTCCACAAATATACTCGACATTGCTGAACTGAACACTTTATACGAGTGGATCTTATGGTATGTGAAATATAAACACAAATAAAGTTGTAAAAGAAAAAGAGAAGGGGGGGGTTAGGGAAAGATGGCCGCGAATAGAGTGCATCACACCCCGTGTACCGCGTCACTGCGCAGGTGAATAACGAGTTAGAACGACAAAAAGCTATCTTGTTAGGAATTTCCAGCAAAATTGGGGTGCACCGAAACCTAGAGGAAGGATTTCCATCACCGAGGACCGGTTACTGAGTCTCAAACACGAGCCAACTGTGCGACTGGAGATCCAGGCTGACCGATCCACCGCCCACCGCGGCTACAGACGGTGGGGCACCGCGGACAAACGACCAGCAAGCAGAGAGAAACGGCGCTACGGATTCTGTGGAGTCCTGCCGGCTGTGCCCTCACTGAGCTCCAGGCTGAGTTCGGGGTTTGAGACGGAGGAAGGAAGCGGTCCAGTTCTATCCCCCACAACGGAAAGTCCACCAAGGAAGCCAGCGGCCACCATCTTGGAGAGCTGACGTCACCAACGCCAGTTTCCGACAGATTGCAACAATAAAACAGGTGTGTGTTACTCAGCCCATCTCCCATACAGCAGGGAATTCGCATAAAATCTCTCCCAGGCTTTCCGGGGGAGGGATTATCAGAACGAGCCTGCATAGAGAAGTGGCGAAAGGGTAAAGACACCTGACCTCCAACTCCCCCTCCCATCGGTGGTGAAAACGAAAACTGTCTTGCCAGCTCTGGGGGAGGGGCAAGCAGAAAAAATCAAAACAATAGGGTGCCAATTCCCAAGAGCCACCCTCCACACCCAGCAAACTGCAGGCCCAGAGTACAGGTTGAACTGCCGAGAGGCATCACACTGGGGAAGGCCGGACTAGCAGGAGAAGCCAGGGGACGAGAGGCCAGGAATAAACCTAAGCTAACAGGTTTTTGAGAGACACCACGGGGGAGGAGGGATTGGCCTCACATGGACTGTATCCTACAGCCAGAGGGCAAAATCTTGGCCCGGAAGGCACAGCACCACCTACGGGAAGCGAAGAAAATAGAAGCCTAACAGTGCCCTTTTTTTTTTTTTCTCTTTTCTCAATTTTTTTAATTCTTTAATTTTTTTAATTTTAAATTTTTTTGTATGTTTGTTAATTATTTTTTTTCTTCTTCAATTGTAATTTTTTTCTCTTCAATTGTAATTTTTATTTTACTACATTTATTATTATTATTATTATTATTATTTTATCATTTCTTTTCTTTTCTATTCTTTTCTCTTTCTTTCTTCTCTCCCTCTCTCTTTCTTGGTTTGCATCCTTACCTTTTCCCCATCTTTCCTCTTAAGCATGAACACCCAGACTACATATAACTTACTAAATGCAAATAGATGAATACTACGAATAGGTCTATAGTCCGCCTAAGCCCTTAACTACCCCCAAGTACTCCTGTCTATTCTCTTGTTAATATCTGCCTGCATTTGAGTAAAACAACAGCAAATGTAGTAGAAGGCAAGAAATAATTAAAATCAGAGCGGAAATCAATGAAATTGAAAGCAAAAAAAAAAACCATTGAAAAAACTGATAAAAAAAAAAGTTGGTTCTTTGAAAAAATAAATAAGATCGACAGACCCTTAGCCATGCTAACAAAGAGAAGAAGAGAGAGAGCTCAAATTACTAACATACAGGATGAAAAAGGCAATATCACAACAGACACT
>NW_026000068.1:11380868-11383457 GCF_001458135.2 Marmota marmota marmota
AACAGAGACATGAGGTGGGAGGGAAAGGGAGAGAAAAGGGAAATTGCATGGAAATGGAAGGAGACCCTCATTGATATACAAAATTACATATAAGAGAATTTGAGGGGGAAGGGGAAAAAAAACAAGAGAAAGAATTAAATTACAACAGATGGGGTGTGGGAAGCCATTCTCACACGTGACTGGGCAACTCCCGGTTTGGGTCTGAGGTGCTCTGGCTAACTGTGTCGGAGCTTTCCCGGCCCTCTCCTGATGCGAGAGCCTGTCCGTGTGGGGGTGTGACTGACCACTGACCCCAGGGGCCAATCACTGACCCTGACCTTGGAGTGCGGCCCCCCCTCAACCTTCATTGGATGGAATTCTCCCCTGAATTTCTTGTTCCCCAATAAAAGGCTACTCCCTGGCGTGCTCCCTCTCTCTCTCTCCTGCTAGCCCTGAGTAATCCTTGCTGCCCTACCGGGTGGTTCAAGGTGGGAACCAGAGAGGGGAGCCGTCTCGGACCTGGTCATAGAAAAAGGTAACTGAGTCTGTGTGTTTTATTTCGATCTCTGCTAGCTAACTTTTATGCCAAGAACCTCTTTAATGAAACCAGTGCGCTGGTTGCATGGTGGAATGGGGTAGAGAGCGGAGATGGGAGGGGAGGGGAGGGGGGATAGTAGAGGATAGGAAAGGTAGCAGAATAAAACAGTTACTAATATGGCATTATGTAAAAAAAAAAAAAAAGAAAAGAAAAAGAGAAGGAACCATTTCGTGTCACTTAAAGCGAAATTAGGCGCAATGTAAATACTAATGTGATAAACTTCACTCCCCATAGAAATAAGCCTCATAAGAACAGTGTTATCTAAAGGCAATGAGTTTCTTTGCTTGGCATACTTTGTAATTTAAAACCTGGAGTCCGATAGAAGGGGGTCATCCATCTCAAAAAACCACTCTTAATGACACCTATGGATTTTGTAAGAATTACTGAATCTACACCATGGGATGTAAAATAAACACAGTTTGCATACAGTTGATTTAAGCATGATTACACACCTCCAATGATAATGATTTAGAGTAGGAAGAAATGATCTCCGAGTTAGTCATCTCTGCCTTCTCCACTGGGAACACTGTGAGGGGTAGACAGTGTTTTTCTGTTCTGGTCCAGGCAGATTTTTCATTGCCCTGATTCAGCCTGGGTTTTTACCCCATGTTCCTGCATCCCACGGGCTCTGGCCTCAGTCTGATGAGTCTTCAGCTGTTGTTTCTCATTGCAGAGACTGTTATTTGCAGAAACTTCTCATCCTCTGCTCAAACTTTGTTTATCCTCTAGGACATGATTAACAGCATGTATAAAAGAACAGGGACCCAAAAGAATCTACTCCCGTTTCTTACTGTCCCTACAATAGCTTCTATTTTTCTGTGAGGGCATTTTCGATTGTCCTACTGGGCCCCTGGCCATAGAGTTCCTTCTGTCCTTCTAGGTCCTACACTCTACCCCAAGCAAGCTAAGCCAGTAATATTCCTCTACTTGAGATGGGAAGTATGATTTAGCTCAACCTGCCTCCAAATTGGTGATTGGGATCTCCTTTATCTGTCCCTGGAAAGAACAGAGCACAGAGATGAACCCTAGGTGGTAGCTGCACCTGGGCCCTCGTACCTGGGGTAGATGGACAGCTGGGGGACTGTATGAGCCTCCTCCTTCTCCTTCCTTCCACCCTCTATTTCCCCCTAAGGCCAATTTTTGTTCTTGATTCTCCAAAGCCACCACAGATGACCCAGGCTCCCCAAGTGATGAGGTCCTAAGTAAGAAATTCATAACCTGCAGCTCAGATTTCTTCTCTTTGGTCCCAAGTGTTTGAGATAGAAGCAGAGAGCTGGGTGGTGTTCCTTATCAGAGGAAGGGCAAGGAGACCATGGGCCTGAGGACCTAACACCCCCAAAACATAGGCAGAGAGAAGAGTTGGGGTCAAGATAACAGATTTCTGCTTTGTAACTGCTTAAGTGCTGATAGCAAAAAAAATTTTAACTGAGCTGAGTGGTTCCACTACAAATTCATATTTCCCATCTCACAGCTGGGTTCTGAATGCTTCTTGACTATCATTTTCCTAATCACTACATGATTTCCTTTGCAGTCCTCTCTGCAGCTGCTACAAACCTTCATCACTTCTCTCAGCTCCCCACCTCTCCCCTCTCCCCACAAAGAATGTCACCTTCAGGTGACATGATGCGCATCACCACCCCTTCCTTCAGCTCAAAACCCCTTCCTTCTGCTCTGACGTGAGTCACCCACGGGAAAGGTCCTGAATGTCACCAAGGATCAGCCCTTCATCCCTGGTAAGATGAATAGATTCAAATTCTGGCACCATCCCCACCAGCTGGGCAGCCACAGGTATACAATAAGCCTCAGTTTCATCATCAATAAGATGGACTGATAAGAGTACCTATCTTATAGGGTACTTAGAAGTATTTCATTATCAGGGTAAAGAGGTTCAGACAGTGCCTGGCACAATATAAAGTGCTCACTATTAATTTTATTGAGAATTAATATCAATGAGTACTCCATTATATATATATATATATATATATATATATATATATATATATATATATATA
>NW_026000068.1:11383982-11396954 GCF_001458135.2 Marmota marmota marmota
TATATATATATATATATATATATATTCATTAATGTGTTATCATTACCAATGTGTATTAATATCACTAACAGGTAACTATTATTGGTGAATCTTTGAAGTAAACATTCAAAAGGGAATGTTCTATAGCTGTTACCAAAATTCTATTACCCATGAGCACCTACGAATATTTGCCCAGAACATAGTTCTGCTGCACTTCTGCCCTGAAATCTGTGTCCTCCTTCTCACTTTCAACAATAGACCACCAAACTGCTTCCAGTGGGGTCTGTAGTGCAGCCTCGTGCTCCTGCCTCATTCCTCTCATTGCCACTGTTGCCTGCGCCCCACCTTCATAATTGAAGGTAGGACACTCTTGGATGATCTCCTAAAGAGCAAATCCATGGGCCACCACAGGCTGAGCCACATACATTATCGCCTTCTTAAACTCCCTTCTGTTGACCCAGGGTTTACATTTTTCTCTTCTCTTTCTTTGCCACATCATCTCCTTCACCAGCATCATCATTTCCACTACCCTAAAGTATAGCAGCTGTCCTGTGCCAGGCCACCATCCCCCATCCCTCTGTGCTTCCTCTATGGATCTGCTGACCTTCTAGAACAGTACCCCCAGGATAGTTCTAGTCTACACCTGTTGTCCTCTTGCATTCCCAAAAGTGTCTGTGTTTGGTAACAAATTATAGTCACTTCAACTATTAAGTATTTATTCCACCTCTAAAACTAAGATGATATGACAGTGGTTCAGGGGCGTGGACAGCCAACAGCAGCTCCCCACTCCCATCACAAATACAGGTGATTGACATTTTCTTCATCTTATGTAAATAGCTATAAAAAGTCCCTTTGTCCTACTTCCAGTCAGATTGCTACCCCAATCCCCCTCCTTTAAAGATACACTGAAGCTGTCACTGAATTCCAGTAATATGAATCTATCCATCCATCCCTTATCTCTGCTTTAGAGCCTCAGATTAGCATTCCCAACTCACTGATGGACAGTGCCCATCAATATGCACCTGAAACCCAGCAAGTTCAAAACCAAAGTCCATGTCATTTCTCTTTATTTTGCCTAATCACTGTTCAAAAACCTACACAGACAGCCACCAGGGAGCCAACCAGTAGGTCTGTAGCCTTTCCCTGGTTTGCCAAGGTCTCCCTTCAGGAGTAAAGAATTTGGAAACTGAGAGACTGACATATCTACCCAGAGGAAAACATCAAAAAGAGTGACTAAATCAAGAAAATGAGATGACTTGATGTAAGGATGGAGGGATGCGCCGAGGGACAGACAGCAATGAATCAACAATGGGGAAATGTTAGGGGTGCCAAGAAGGTGGTAGAATGTGGGCTTTCAAGGGAAACGCTGTCTGCTTAGAAATTTTTCACAATAAAATGTTGGGGTGGAGAGGGAAGCATCCAAAGTAACCACTCATTTATCAAATAATTTGTAAACACTACCTACCATGCTGCGCACTGGGGATTCCACAGTGAATAGGAAACACAGCGCCTGCCTCATATGGTTTACAGCCTAGTCAGGGAAAGAAATCCACACATTAATCCTGCAAATAAATATATAGTTGTGAGCAGAGATAGAGGCTCTGAGGATAACAGTGTGGCCCTTCAGGAGAAATGAGTCAAGACCCAAGTGCCAAGAGCATGGGGGACCAGAGGAAGTCACAGGGGCTGTCACATGGGTGCTATGAGGGAGGGACATGTTCCCGGGGCTGGGAGGAAATGACAAGTGAGAGTCACTTACAGCCAGAGCTTGAGGGGACAGAAAGGATGCCTAAACCAAGAGCACTGGTTAGGACAGGTGAGGTGGGATAGGGAGCACTGGTGCTTACGGAAAAAGAAGTCAGAGTTAGACTTCAGCTGCGGAGCTGAGCAACCAGCCCTGGAGCCTCCGGAATTCCAGCTCATTCAGGAAGATCCTGAGAAGTAAACTCTCTTCTACTTGCGTAAACTGGAGCACACCATCCCCAAATACTCAGAGTCTCAGTTCGGGGACCCCTGCCAGATCTCCTTGCCTTCTCTCTCAATGCCATGTGACCCAGCCCTGCTGCTGGCCTCTGTCCCTCCAGTTTGTGTTTTCATATCCACCACTGCTGACTCTACTTCCACGTCCATCACTCATTCTTAGCCCAATCTGACCTCTGCCTTTTATTGTTTGCTTGTTCGTGACGATTGTCTCACTCTGTTGCCAGGCTGGTCTCAAAATCATGGGCTCAGTGGTCCTCCTGCCCCAGCCTCCCGAGTCACTGGGACTACAAGCGTGCACCACCATGTCCAGCTTGACTTCTGCCCTTTGGCTGAGGAAAAAAAAAAAAAGTCTTTGCCAACAACCTCCTTGTTGCTAAATCCCCAAGGATTCTTTTCCGCACTTTTCCTATTTGACCTCTGTGTAATTTTTAGAATCTGTCGACTATATTCATCATCTCAAAATAGTTTCTTCAAATTCCAAACCTCCACATGCCTATAATTTTCCCTCCACCTCTCTGGCCTTCCTTTCTCAGTTCCTAGATTGGTTTCTCTTCCTTCACCCTGCAGGACTCTCCCCTTCCATCTCTACATCTACTTCTTAGTGTGGTCTCAGATCCTACCACCTGACGCCTCCTAGCCATGTCCCACATCATCTCCGCGTCCCCAGTCACCAAACACCTTGTTCTGGTTAAACTTTGTAGTCCTCCCTCAGCATCTACAGGGGACTTGTTCTAGGACCCCTGAGCGATACCAAAATTTGTGGATGCCTAAGTCCTTTATATAAAATGATGAACTATTTGGACAGAACCTGGGTACATCCCCTGTGTACTTCAAATCATCTTTAGATGACTTATAATACCTAGTAAACTGTAAATGCTGCGTAAACGATTGCTATAATGGATTGCTTATGGAATAATATATATATATACCATACAGACATAATTTTGTCTCAAATGTTTTAGATCTGTAGTTGATGGAATTCAAAGATGCAGAACCCACAGATTCAGAGGGCCAACTGTACTTGTATTTTAAGGCTCAACTCCAGGAAGTTCTCACTGAAACCTCAAAACTCAGTTATATGCCCCTTTTTGTGTTTTTGCACTGCTCGAAGTGTCCTACTGCCAAAGAATCAACACTGTATTGAAATAAACCCTTTGCTTTGTGTGTCTCCCTTGCCAGCCATATCTATCATACATAGCACTGTGCTGGTATACAGAGCGCCCAATAAATATCTGACAAATAAGTGAATGAATAGAACTAAACAGTATGGGCTATCATTGTTGCTAACAATGGCAACCCATACGTGATGGTTAACACTGCTGCTAATTATGGATACTAGCAAAAAATAACAAAACATAGAATAACAAAAAATAGAATAGATTAAAAATGTGCTTTCATGGCACCTAAATTATACTAATTGCAGTTATTTATGTGAAATCTTACTTTTTTGCCTAATTACCATGCCCTACAAGTGAGGATTATGTATATCATTAAATGTGTCAGAGCAACTTAGTTGAGTTTCATTTCATTGTAATAGTGAATTAGGCACATAGGCTTAGATTACATAAATTATTATCAATGTCTGTTGTTGGTTCCCATTCTTGAAAAAGTTCTTTCCTCTCTTCCTCATCCTGTAGTATCTCCACCACCAAGAGTACTGTAAAAATCAGCAACAGGCATAAAAGTGGGTGATCCCTTCTGATAATGTAGAATACAAAGCAATTACAAGCTGATTGTGATTCTGATAGTGTTGATTTGTTATCCCTCATTATAATGCACTTGATAGCTACGGAGGATTTTACAGGCATCATCTTATTTAATCATCTCTTCACCGCTCTGTAAGTAATTATAATTCTCAGGTAGTTTTAGTGACCTGTTCTAATAAACAGCAGTGTCGGGAAGAGAGCCAGCATGAAGATGGTCAGGATGGAGTGGAGCTCAAAGCCAACTGCACTGGAAATTACACTGATTAACATTTCTATGAAGCATTTTTCACACGCACCTCCTTGGATCATACCCTAGTGGTCTCAATTTTATTATCCCCTTTGCAGACAAAGCAGCCAAGCGTCAGAGGGGTTGAGCTGCCTGCTCAAGGTCTCAGGGAAGGCAAATGATGACTTTTGAGCACAGGTCTTTTGGCTCAAGAACTGATGTGTTTTTCCACTTGACTTAGTTTATGCCTAATGGTGCGTGTTCTGTCAGGAAAGTGGGAGGTGCTGGGGCTGAAGGATCTAGGGAAGGAAGTGGAAATCCAAAGACAGGTTATGGAAGCCTGAAATTTGTACTTTGGTCTCTTAGAGATATTTCTTTCTCTTTCTCTCCCTCTCTCTCTCTTTTCTCCCTCTCTCTCCTACAACCCCTTTCTCCCAATCTCAGATCCTGAACCACCAAGTAGTTTTTATTGGCACTAACTCAAGTCACAGCTGAGCCTGGCCTTCCAGCCATCCTACTGAGGCTCTAGACTTTTGATTGAAGCTGTCTTGGACCCTCCAGGCCAGCCCATCTGCTGGCAGAATAGCACTGAGTGACCTCAGTCAACACCACATGGAACAGAATAATTGAGCAGCTGAGCCCAGCCCAGATTCCTTACCCACAAAACCATGAGGTGTAAAAATGGCTGCCGTTTTAAGACAGAAATTCTTGAGGCAGTCTAGTACCCAGCAATAGATAACCATAATATGCCACAAGTTTGTTTTAAGGCTTCCTTCTCTTGGTGCTGAGCAAATAAATAGCCAAGGGCCAGGCTGATAAACAATTATAATTAACAAAACAAGCTCTGCTCTTTCCTATGGCGATTTCCACATACAAATGATTAGACCAGCTTTGTATTTCAAACAAATAGTCTATCAGTGGCTAAAATGTCACCCATAAAATAATTTTCCCTTTGCAAGTTATAAACCCTGACAGAAAGGAAATATCTGTAAGGACGCAGGCAAAACCGAGAGCACATTCTGTGGATAATTTTACCATTTCCATTTTTGACACACAACAGCTTTTTCACTATTCAGTTCAACTTGAAAAGGAAATGAGATAACATCTGTTTTCTCCACTGTCATTCCACACATTTAATAGCACCCGGATACACAAGTTCATTTCTCTCGAGGTTCACATCATTCAAATTCACCTTCTGAGGATCCTAAGAGGAAAATGACATTTTCTGAAGTCCCATCTTACAGTTCAGGCCAGGAATGCAGAGTGGCTCAGAAGGGAGAGGGAACAGATTCCTCTAACCTCAGTGGACAAAATAGTTACCCAAGCTGCGCAATTAGCAGGAGCACAAAGGCTGCAGCTGTTTGCAAAGGCACCCGCAGTATTTCTGACAAGGCAAACCATGCTGGTGACGTCAGACTCCTTTCTTAAACAAAAGTGAAATGTGAGAAGGTGAAAACACATGACTGCCAGAAGATGTTTTTCCTTGTTTGGGGAACAGTTCACAAATGAGTATGTTATCCCTGGTTCTGGGTTTCCCCAGGTCTTTGAAAATCGACATTCCTGTACAATCCTTCACAAAACCTAGCAGTTGGCTCTCCCAACAGGGTTATCTCACCAGTCTGTCATGCAAGTCACTGGGCAGGGAGAATGACTCACAGGCTCTAAAGAAAATCTAATTCATTGAATTAAATGTTGGAAATGAACCTAAATGAGTCACTGTATCCTTCCCCTGCCTTCGGGCAGAACCACACAGAGATCTCTCCAGCCAGAAGAGAGGTGATCCTATTTTTAATAAGCCAGTCAAAAAGGGATCATTTACAACAATAATAAATTCCATTCCTATGTACACCTGCATTCCAAAAACAACAACAAAGCCCCGGCAAAGTTGGACCCCAAAGTACACACTAAAGGACAGAAATATGCAAAGCCCCGCGGCTGGCTCATACAGCGCTTTTGTGAAAATTAGAAAAAGGTGGCCCTTCAGGACGAAAGAATTAAAAGCCTTTCTCTGGGGACAGCAGCTGCTCCGAGCCAGTGTGCAGGGCTCATGAGGAGCAAATGGGTTCAGTCCCCACTCACTCCTTCTCTCCCCCACTTCCAACACCTCCCCACCCCCATCCCTGCCTTTGTGCAGAGAACTGGACCATATGTAGTGGCCTGGGAGGAAGGAACTGAAATTGTGTGTGACCTTTTCCCCCTTTATCTGGTAAAATCCATCTATTTCCTACCTTTGTCCCTATTGTTTGTTATCACTGACACTTGATGACAGGGATTTTATGCTTTTTTGCCTGTCACCCTCTACTAATAAACCTGTGACTGACAGGTAATATATCTTTATCCCACCAGGTACACAAGGTGCTCAATAACCATTCACTAAAAAAATGAGTGACTCTTGTAGAGAACGAACACAGCCCTCCACCACCAATATCTAAAGTCTTTCCTCTCTTTAAATTCACAGGAAGAGTGTGAGCTCACCTCCCTGGAGGGAGGCAGCAGGCCTGCAGGCATGTCACCCTTGGGAGCAGAATTCCAGGTAGAGAAAGAAAGGTCTTGAAGCCTTGGCCCCTGTGGCTGTGCGATTAGAGTCCCATGCTGAGAACGACACCCTGTGCTTCCTTCCTGTTTGGATGCTCTGGGGCTGTCTCACCAAGGATCATGTGAGGCTGACCATGGAGAAGACAAGCAGCCTTCTGCAGCCCTCCGGGCCTCTGACTTACAGGGAAGCTGCCTTTCCAGCACCAGAGGACACAGCCCCCTTGCCTCGCAGCCCAGTCAGCAAAGCCACTCACCCCAGGCAGACCTCCCCAGCCTGCCATCCCTGGCAGCCTAAAGGCCAGAGACAGTCAACCAATGAACCCCATCTCTTTGATATGAGTGGCCATTCTGTCCATGGCCAAGCTGAGGTTAGAAACTGAAAGTCCGAGGGCCCATTTATTTGGTCCACATGCTGCCTTTTGTTGGTGGTGGTTGAAAGTTGTGAGAATCAAAATGGAGTCACTTGTGTCAAACTCTAAAATAAATAAATAAATAAAATAAATACAACTGAGAGGCTAAAAAAGGAGGGGACCTCTTGCACATGTGCCCAAGAACAAAAACTATCACCAAAGACACTGCCAGGACCACAGCCTTACACAGAGGCCACTGCAACCTCACAGAAAGTACTTTGACAAGGACATCCACTCAACACCCGCCCGTCCTACCTTGAACAGATGACGCCCTGGTTATTGATCCTTGTACTCAAGGGTTATTGTCTTAATAACTTATGAAAGCATCCTCATTTGCCTTTAAAAATTCCTTCTCGCGGGATGGGGTTGTGGCTCAGTGGTAGAGCGCTTGCCTAGCACGTGTGAGGCCCTGGGTTCAATCCTCAGCACCACATAAAAGATAAATAAATGAAGGTGTGTGTCCATCTACAGCTAAAAAATATTTTTTAAAAATTCCTTCTCACCTCAACCTCCTTCAGTATGCATGTAGCTAACTACCTATAGATCTGTATTCCCATAGCAATATCCATTCTTGAGGAAACCTATCATCTTTGAAGAATCTTTCTCCATTTGTTACGTAGGTAAAAATGTTTGATTGTATTATTTCACTTATATGACAAATCCAGAAAAAATAAATCCATAGAAACAGATGCAGATTGGTGGTTACCAGGTCTACAAGCCGGAGGGAATCAGAAGTATCTACTTCTCTGGGGCCTGAAAATGTTTTGTGAACTACGTGGTGGTGATAATTGCACAGCATGGTGAAGGTACTCGATTCACTACGATTAGGCCAGTGAGCTGTTCACTTTAAAATGATTAATTTTATGCTATGTTAATTTCACCTAAACTTTTTTAAAATGTAAAAAATAAAATAAAATTTAAAAAAACAAGTTGGAGACCTCATACCAGATTTCTGGCTTCTCTTGAGACACTGGGAGACCTGGCAGAGCTACTGTATTCCCCACGATGGGGCAACTGAGGAAGGTGCATTTGCTCTCTATGTGGCCAGTCACCCATGGCCTCCCCTTGACCCTGCTCTTAGCCACAAGGAAGCCACTTCATTTCTCCAGAGAGTACAAAGACTCGCCTGCTGAGATGCCATTTTCAGATGAGTGTGAGGCCAGATGATAAATCAAAGTCTGAGAACACCACAGGGATGAGTGGATATGAAGAGGTCCGGAGGCCGACCAGGGGATCAGGGAATCTCGCTGCCTCGGGTGCCATCTCCATCCACCTCAAACCCTCCCCACCCTCCTTCCCAGTCCTCCCTACTTTCTACTTTCATACGCACACTAATTTCTTGTTGTAATAAATTATCACAAATCAAGTGGCTTAGACAACAAAAATGTATTTTCTCACTGTTCTGAAGGCTAGAAGTCCAAGATTAAGGTATCAACAGTGCAATCCTCCCTCCAAAGGCTCTATGGGAGGGTCCTTCCTTGCCTCTTCCAGCCTTCAATGGATCAGATGTTCCTCAACTTCCAGCAACATCTCTCCAACTTCTGCCCCTCTCTTTACACAACCTTCTTCCACCTCTTTCTCTAATTTCTCCTGCCTTTCTCTCAGACATTGGATTTAGGAGCCCACCCTTAACTGGGATGGTCTCATCTGGAGACCCTTAATTACATCTGAAAAGACTATTTCCAAATAAGATGACACTCACAAGCAAGGGTTAGGACTTGGACTATGGGGGGGTGGGGACACAATTCAACCCATGGTACCATGTAACTATATATTTACTATGTGACTCATTTGGTGAGTATCATAAGAATACTGTGTTTCTATGTTGGATCCCCATAGCCTAGAACAATGCCTGGCACCTGAGTTCTCAATGAATGCTAACAGGATTAAGGACGGAGGCAGCATGTGCACAGGATGATGTTTGGCTTGAGCTGAAACAGCCAATAATTGGTTCAGTGGGAAGGCACCACAATATCAATCCAGAACCTGAAAGGCAGGTACAGATAGAACATCAGGTGGACCCAGGGACAAAGACCAGCGCGACACAGAAGCAGCAGGGCCGGAATGGTCCAGCTTGACTAGGGGGCAGGTGGAGGTAGCTCACATGTCAGCTCAGGGGCATGGAACCTGCTCTGCACCTGGATAGGTTCTGCACCAGTTAGAGGCTAAACCAGGAACCTTAGGGAGGGTTGTGTCTACTGCCCATCCTTCCTGGGTTGCTGCTGCATTTGCTGCAGTCCTGGCCCAGGTTTTTAACTCACTGAGGGAGTGATACTGAACATATGGGCCAACCACCTACTTCAGAATCACCAGGGGATGTGAATTAAAAATGCATACTCTTGGGTCTAATCCCAGACCTTCTGAATCAGAATCTCTGGGATTCTGATTGCTGAGAACACTAAAATTTGAGAACTAAAGAAATGCAGTCTCTTAAAATGGTGGGATTTTCCCAGTTGTGGCGAACATCTTGAAAGTGAAAATAAGGCCCCCCAAAGAGACCCAACACGCAGCAGTTTTTCTTGGCTTCTGCCTGCGCTAGCTCATAGATTAACTGCACACCAAAGTTAGCTACAAACGCCTAAGACTCTGACTGTCCAAACCCTCCCTAGTCCCAAGCACACCTGGAAGGATGCTTGCCAGAAATACCAAACACCAAAAAAAAAAAAAAAAAAAAGAAAAGAAAAAGTCGCCAACCACTCTAATCAAACCAGAGGCTTTGATCACTCGTCTTCTTTAGAGCCACTGGACAGTAACCCTCTCCAACCTATGTGAAGGAGATAGACTACATAGCCCCCAGGCTAGGACAGCTACCTTTTGAAACAGTGAACAACTGAGGTGCTCGCATGTCTGCGATCCACATCCCTTTCCTGGAAAAAATTATATAGGTGGGTTAAGATGTTTCTTGAAAGGTGAGAGCCAGGGCTGGGTTTGTGGCTCAGCAGTAGAGTGCTCACCTAGCATGTGCAAGGCCCTGGGTTCATTCCTTAGCACCACCTAAAAATAAATAAATAAATTAAGGCATTGTGTCCTAAAGTACAACTAAAAAGTATCTAAAAAAAAAAAAATAGAAAAGAAAGGTGAGAGCCTGCCACCTTCCCACACGATGGCTTGTTGCTATTAAAGCTCTTTCTTTTCTGTCACACTGCCTCTCCACTAGTTGACTCCATGTGGCATCAGGGCATGAACCTCGTGCAGTGGTGATCTCACACTATTTGCCATTTACCGTGGGTCCTCAGCTCATCTCGCTGTCGGCCAGCTGCCCTAGTTTCCTCCCTCTCTGCTCTTTTCCATGTTGCCACCAGAGTTAAACTGTAGGAGGAGGGCACTCTGTCTGCCCTATAAACCCTCAAATGGTTTCTCCACTGTCAGGAGAATAGACAGTTGATGGCCTTCCCAACAGCCATTTCTTCTTTATTGTGTACTAACAGAACCTTGATTTCATTCAGGCGATAAAAAAAAAAAAAAAAAATGTGCTCATGGAAGGAGACCCCTCCCACCGCTACAGGGGATGGTGGAGTGGAAACAAAGAGTTGAGGATTCTTGGTGACTTCCCCTAGATGCTAAATTCTTACCTGGCTCCTTCCATTCTTGTTGGAGGGAGACAACAGGCTCCATGCCATTGTTTAGGACACCTTCTTCAAAGCATCCTAAGTGATCCTGATTAGTGTCCCAGGAGATCCATGGCTTTAGGAGGCAAAGAAGCATTTTCATTTTTGACCAGTAAAGCCAGGAGTTTCAGATGAGAAGTCAGCTGGAGTGTCAGCAGTTGTGGTCATTCTATCTCACTGGAACCCTACAGGAGAGAACAAAGAAGTCTTAGTCATCTGCCAGAGTCAACCAGTCATGACATGTGCTGAGGGCAAGAATTCATCACACGGTTGGCCACTCTCATTCCATCTCACTGTCTCCAGCTGTCACCTGAATTTTACTAGCATAGCTCTAGCCACAGAATCGTGTCATTATTGCACAAGCACAAGTATAACCACTAAGAAAGGAGTTGCTCGTGACAGCAGCCTCTGGACGTCCACCACATTCGAGCCAATCAGTCAGCTACTGCCATGCAGCTGACACGTGAGGCATTGCATGAAACATGTCAAACATGGATCCGTCCTCGGTGCTAAAAACCCAGCTCCCAGTGTTCTCTGTGCTCAGCAAGATGGAGGATGATTAGAGATCTATTTTTTACCCTTTGGAAGATACTAATTAGCATTTAGTTTGATTAATCCCAATTAGGCAAAATAGTTGTTTAATGAGAAACCTTCACAAGTTAGCTGACGTTGTGCTCCCAGAGGAATTTAAAAAAAGATCCCACAAGCCTGCGGTAGAGTCAGGATGAGGGGCTCCGGTGTTTGTAGTGAGTCACTGGCTTGAACTATTTTGTGCGTACATTGGACAGATTTTAGTTCACTCTCTTTTGTGCTCCTACAATACATGCAAAGTCCTAGGTACTTCTTAATGCCTGCAGAATTGTCTTGACTGTTGTCCCACAGTACGCACTGAGCCTCCAACCTGAGCGGCCTGGAGATTCGAGGGTTAATCTGCCTGACCGTCCAGACTTCAGCATGCACTCTGTCCCGCCATGCCTCAGTATCCTCATGTGAAAATGGGGACCGTAACACCCCGATTCATGGTGTTCCACCCCTGCTGTTGCACAGGCCTGTCACCTGCCAGGTAGAAGGACCTCACGCTGTGTTGAATGCTCACCCATGGCCACCTTGAAATTCTTAATAATTTTTTAATAAGAGGTCCTACATTTCCATTCTTCACTGGGTCCTACAAATTGTAGCGCCTATCTTGGAGGTCAGTGAAATATACACTAGAGTGTTATAAGGATTATAAATAAGGAATGTACCCTAAGTGCAGAATACAATGCTTCACACAGAGTAAGGACTCAAAAATGGTGATCCATCCTAATTAGGTAGTTAAATCCAAAACAACGGTATTTCTCATGGATCATCATCCATCTAGTCTAAAGACTATAAGTTAAATTCTGCTTGACTTTCTTAAGCACATCTGGCCTCAACTTTTTGGGGGGATGGGTACTAGCACTTGACCACTGAACCACATCACCAGCCCTATTTTGTATTTGATTTAGAGGCAGGGTCTCACTGAATTACTTAGCACCTTGCTTTTGCTGGGGCTGGGTTTGAACTTGCAATCCTCCTGCCTCAGCCTCCCGAGCCACTTTCTGTACTCAACTTTGAATCTTAATTTCCAAATAGGTGACATGGTCTCTTTCATCTCTTTCCTATCACCTCCCTATGGCTGAGGCTGCAGCTCAGTGGTAGAGCGCCTATCTCTCACGTGTGAGACACTGGGTTTGATCCTCAGTATGAACCACATAAAAATAAATAAATAACGATATTATGTCCACCTACAACTAAAAAAAAAAAATTTAAAAAGAAAGTGACCCCAGCTGGCTTGAGAACTATGTGCAGTCACATTGATAATCCCTCTTCTTCCTTGAATTGATCAATTAATTATACAGAAATACTTGTAAAGATACACCATAGAGGGGGCACTGCATAATGGATTAAAAGTGGAGATTTTTATTTTTTCTTTATCCACAATTCTAAAATCTAAATATTTCTCAATAATTAGAAAGAAATGTGCAGCAAATACATTTGGTGGCAAAGCCCAATTGGAAACTAATGTGGGGCTATTGTCTGTTTATAATGAAGCTATGGGTATTATACAGTATTCTATATGTAAACAGAATCTTTTTACTTAAAAAAAAAATCTGATTTCCGTAACACCCAACCCAAAAGTGACTCTGTTGGGCCCATGCTATGCTTTTCAGAGCCTGCTCCCCAACTAATAGAGGCACTGCATTAAGACAGGCCCTGGAACCATAACTGATATGTGTATACCATCTTCATCACACAGCATCATTCAGAATAGCCAAAGGCAGAAACAACCCATGTGACCATCAGATGAATGAATGGTCACATGGCATATCCATACAATGTGGCATATATGTACAATGGAATATTATTGATCCTTAAAAATGAAAGTCAAACACATGCTACAGCATGGATGACCCTTGTGCTGAGTGAAATAAGCCAGTCTCTCTCTCTCTCTCTCTCTCTCTCTCTCTCTCTCTGTCACACACACACACACACACACACCTGTC
>NW_026000068.1:11396979-11478866 GCF_001458135.2 Marmota marmota marmota
TCTCTCTCTCTCTCTCTCTCTCTCTCTCTCTCTCTCTCTGTCACACACACACACACACACACACACACACACACACACACAATATTGTATGATTCCCCTTACATGAGATACCTAGAGCAGTCGAATTTACAGAGAGAGAAGGGGGGGTGAGGGTTGCCAGGGGTCTGGGCAAAGGGATAATAGGGATAAGTGTTTAAGGGATCAGAGTTTCAGTTGGGAAAACCAGCAGTTCTGGAGATGGAGGGTGGTGATGGCAGCACAGCAATGTGAGTGCACTTCCTGCCACGGAACTGTGGGCACGAAATGGATAACGTGGTAAATTTTATGTTATGTGTGATTCATCACAATAAAAGCCAGGGTAGGGCTTGTGTCTTAGTCTACTTTGTGCTGCTGACAAAATACTTGAGACTGGGTAATTTATAAAAAAAAAAAAAGATAAATTTATTTCCTCACAGTTCTAGATGCTAGAAAGACTAAGATGAGGTTTCTGGCATCTGATGAGATCTTCGTGCAACATCATCCTTTGATGGAAGGTGAGAGGGCGAGAGAGGGCAGGTGAGAGAGCGGGAGGAGAGGTCAACCTTGTCCTTTTATAGGGACCCACTCCCACAATCACACCATTGCTTCCCTTGTAAACGTCATTTCAATACTGCTCCAGTGGCAACTGAATTCGCACAAGGGTTGTGGGAGGGACATTCCAAACAGCACATGTGCACTGGGTGCAGAATTCTCCTCTCCACCTGCCCTACCTGTCTGTCTCTGGCTACGCTGGATGAGATCACCACACTCCATCACCACCAGAGACTGCCCTAAGGAAAGTCCTGCAGTCAGAGACATCACTTGACATTCCTCCTGGCTCAGCTTTTTGTCAGACTTTATTTCCTAGAGTCTGAGACTAATAAATTGGCAACAAACCCATTTTAAGCAAGGGACAAAGCATACATCAGTGTCCTGGACCTGCAGGCATCCCAGACATGGGACAGCAGGCGCAGCCGGCCAGTCTTCAGATCTGGTCACCTCCATTACACTGTTGGATAGTGTTGACGAGAAGGAACAAGGATCTAGACCCTCACCTGGTTGATCCTGTGTACTGGTTTCTTGCTGCTGCTATAACAAATCACCACAATACAGTGGCTTAAAACGACACAAACACATCGTGGTGTCCACACAGTCCAAAATAAGTTTCCCTGGACTAAAATCAAGGTGTTGACAAGTCTGTGCTCTTTCTGGAGCATCTGAACAAGAATCTGTTTCCTTGCCTCTTCCAGCTTCCAGAGCCAACGTGTTTCCTTGCCCCATGGTCCCTTTCAAGCACATCCCTCCAGCTTTTGTCACCACATGGCCATCTCTTCCACCGTGACTCCTCAGGCCCCGTTTGTCCTGTGAACCTTGTGACCACATCACCCTCACCCCATCACCCAGGAAGACCTCCCCATCGCAAGGCTCTCAACTACCTCTATGCAGCACCTTCACCATGTAGGGAACACAGAGGCTCCAGGGACTTCACAGATTTGGTGGGCGTCTTGGGCATGATTCAGTTTACCACGCTCTCATTGATAAGGCCTTACACTTAAAGTTTGAGTTCTTATGGATGGAAATAGGCTGATGAAGTACTTTTTACTATTAGATAATAGGTGGATACAGAGCCATCTCTGAGAGAGGGACAAAAATTCAAGTTAGATTTTCTTTTTTTTAATTTTTTTTTTAATAAAATTTATTTTATTTTATGTGGTGCTGAAGATCGAACCCAGTGCCTCACGCATGGTAGGTGAGCGCTCTGTCTCTGAGCCCCAGCCCCAGCCCCATCAAGTTAGATTTTCATAAAAATGAAAGGGAAATCAGTAGAGTGAAGGAAAGGGACCAGGAAGAGGGTAGAAGGAGAGAAAAAAAGAAACACTGGAGAATGATGTTGGCCAAATTATATTGCTATATTGTGTGCATGTCTGAATATGTAACAATGAATCCTACCACTAGGTACAATTATAATGCACCAATAAAATATGAAAAATAATATTAATAACTTAAAATTCAAGTTGAAAAATGGTGCAGGTGCATTATCAAAACAAGGAGGGCCTTTGGTCGACATTGGGACCTAGATACAGAGACAGGGACAGGCTTTCTGTTTCTGGCATTATGGCAAATAAAATAATCTAAATATTCTCTCACTGACAAGAATTAAGAAAATCTGGATTAAATATGATAAGTAATTTTTAACCCACAGTCACGTTTCTAAGAAGTAATGAGGGGCTGGGATGGTGGCTCAGTGGTAGAGTGCTCTCCTAGCATGCATGAGGCACTGGGTTCGATCCTCAGCACCACATAAAAAAACACACTAAGGTATCCACCTAAAACTAAAGATACATAAATAAATAAATATTTTTTTTAAAAAAGAAGTAATGAGTAGCTACCAAAACACCCCCACCAAAAAAAAAGGAATTAAAAATTGGCATGGTAAACATAAATTGATGTTGGAGTTGCTGTGTGGTAGTGGGAGAGATGGCAAGTTTTGGTAACCAAAGAATGTAATTGTAAATAGCCACATGTGGACAGAAGAGAAAGTCATGGGTATTGTAATGGTTTAGATATGTGGTGTTCCCTAAAAGCTCATATGTGAGATGATGCAGAAAGGTTTAGAGGTGAAATAATTGGGTTGTGAGAACCTTGACCCAATCCATGAATTAATCCCCTGATAGGGATCAACTCAGTGGTAACTATAGACAGGTGAGGTGTGGCTGGAGGAGGTGGGTCATTGGAGGCAATCCTTTGGGGTATATATTTGGTGCTCTGAGCTTAATCTCTCTCTGCTTCCTGGTAAAATGTCTTGATCCACTTTCCTCTGCCACACTCTTCCACCATGATGTTCAACCTCACCTCAAGCCCTGAGAAAGGGAGCTGGTCGTCTATGGACTGAGACCTCTGAAACTGTGAGCTCCCAAATAAACTTTTCCTCCTCTAGTTGTGCTTGTTGGGTCTTCAGTCACAGCAGGGAAAAGGTGACTAAAATAGGTCTGTCCCAGTGGAGAAATGGAACTGAAACCCTTGGGCTAGTACAAAAAAAAAAAAAAAAAAAATCTTCCCATTGGCTCACAGAGATGACAAGAAAATTTATTATCTTGGAGTTGGGAAAGGCTATTAAGAGTTTCTCTAAAAGCTTTTAATTATGGGTTTGTCCTCCAGATTTCATTTCTGCCCTTCTTGCATAGGCACAGGAATTCAAAAACCAAGAAAGCAGCTGATGTAACAAGTGGTACTTCTTTCTCCAGAAGTGTTCTCACTGCTCTGCTATTCTCTCTGCCCAGATCAGTATCTCCTTTAACTTCAGAGAAGAAGAATGCACAGAGCATAAAACCATAAAGTGAAAAGCCTTGTACAAATGCCTTCAGACACAGCAGGCAGGGTTGCCTGTGAACAAAACACCTCTGATTGGAAAGAAACAGATCTCTTATAGAGAAATAACCTTGCTTTTAATTCCAAAAGAAGTTTCCTTGGAAACATAATATTTACAAACATTAACCCAGAGTTTAGGGAAGAGATTAAAGACCCTACTGAACCTGGAGAAAGGCACCTAAACAGGGGAAAGCGGGAAAGGAGGTAAGTGTAATCAAGTCACAGGAATTAAGGCCCTGGGAGGTGAGTGGCCTGAGTGACAGGAACCCATCCTGACCACCTGCCAATGGACAAATCTGAGGAAGTGAATGCAATAAGAATATATATATATATATATATATATATATATATATATATATATATAATCTTTTATAATCTTTTCAGTATTCTGATAAACCATTTTTGTATGTCCCGTGCAAAATATCCAGGGGTCATTTGGTTTTAAGGTATAATGTGCTGCTTCAGGAATGAGTCATTAGCTTTGTTCCCATTTCTTAGCACTCTCCAATCTCTCTCTGCTTCCTAGTAAAATGTCTTGATCCAATCTCTCCTCTCTCCTTAACTCCCTACTTCTCCCCTGACACCTTAAAAACAAAACAAAACAAAACAAAAATCTTCTCTTTACCACTGAGCTCGGGCACAATCCTCCTGTTTCCATTTTGCTGATCACTCCTTTAAAAAAGATCATAGTATCACAAAACATGAAGTGCTTAGAGAAATTCACAAAAGATGCTAATTCAATGGTGAAGACTACAGAACCTTGCTGAAATACATTAAAGATCTAAATAAATCAAGAATTTCATCATGTTTGTGGATTGAAAGATTCAACATTGTTAAGATGTCCATACTACCCAAGTTGATCCATAGTTTAAATTTTAAAAATCCCAAAGCCTTCCGTGGGAGGTTCTAAATTGGTATGATTATTATAAAATTTATGATGAAATGCAACTTTTTTTAAAGATAGAGGAGAGAAAGAGAGAGGGGGGGAGGGAGAATTTTTTTAATTTTTTCAGTTTTCGGTGGACACAACATCTTTATTTTATTTGTATGTGGTGCTGAGGATTGAACCCAGCACCCCACGCATGCCAGGCAAGCACGCTACCACTTGAGCCACATCCCCAGCCCCTGAAATGAAAAATTGATGTGATTATTATAAAATTTATATGAACATCCAAGAAACTTAGAGCAAGTAGGAAACTGTATTATTTGGGATCTCCAAAAAACAGATACCAGGGGCTGGGGATGTGGCTCAAGCGGTAGCGCGCTTGCCTGGCATGTGTGCGGCCCGGGTTCGATCCTCAGCACCACATACAAATAAAGATGTTGTGTCTGCCGAAAACTAAAAAATAAATATTAAAAAAAAAAACAGATACCAAAAACAGATTTGACGCACAAGAGATGTATTGTAGAAACTACAACACATGAAGGAGAAGACAGCAGGAATATTCAGGGAGAAACTTTAGACTATGAACTTTAGACCATGATGCAGGTCTGACATGCATGAAAGAAGAAAGGGAAGGAAGGAAAGAGCCTCATCTGCATCTCAGACAAATAATAGAAATCACTACCCACAAAAGAAAAAAATTGATCATCCAGACTTTATTAGAATTTAAAACATCCACTCTTTGAAAAATACTGTTACAAAAATGAAAATACTAACCACTAACAAAAAACACACACAGTACATACACCTGACAAATATATTAAAAAAATCAAATAAATCTTACAAGTGACTAGTAAGAGGAAATCAATTCAAACAGAAAATGGGCAAAAGAGTTGAATAGATATATCACCAAAGAATATATACAAATGGTGATGAGCACATGAAAATATGCTAACTATCCTTAGTCATCAGGAAAATGCAGATTAAGTCCACAGTAAGCTACTCCGACATACTCACTAGCATCGCTAAAATTGTTAAAGATTAATAATACCCAGTATTAGCAACTGGGACTCGGACATTCCCTGATAGAAGTAGAAAATGTCACAATCACTTTGAAAGGTGATTAAGAAGTTAATCACTTTGAAAAATCTTAAGAAGTTAAACAAATGTATGTTTATAAAATGACTCAGCAAATAGTCTCCCAGATATTTACTTAAGACAAAGAAAAACATATATCTATATATCCACACAATCATTTGGACATGAATGTTCATAGTGACTTATTCAGAATAGCCAAAAATAGAAACAGCTGTCCTTTGGTAGATAAATGAATAAACCAGTAGAGGTATATTTATGCAATAGAACATAATAAAAGGTAACAAGTTTCTAATGTGCTCAATCATATGGATGAATCTCCAAAACATTATACTGAGTAAAATCATCCATACCCTAAGGAAGACATACTGTATGATTTCATTTATGAATTTATCTCTATAAAAGGGAGCCCTAAAACAGAATGGTAGAAATAAGGTTATTGGTTTACTTGTCAGGGACAGCTACCTTCATAGGGACAGGGGGTAGCTTTGGATGATAGAATGGATGATTATCTTCATGAGGGTGATGATTATAGGAGTTAATACATTTATTAACATTCATCAAACTAAACATTTCTTGTACATGGCATTTTTTGTAAATTATGTCTCATTAAATTTCATTTTACTTTTGTTTAAAAGGTGGTGGAAGCGAAGGGCCCTCTGTACAGAGTGGGCAGGGAAAGAGTGCTAACTAAACCTGGAACCTGAGGCCTCATCAGAGGGGAGCAGTTGCTCAGAGCTGGTCCTGAAAGCTCCACTTGGGAGAGACAAAACTGTCTACAGGCTGGGGCAGGAGCAGCCACACAGCTGGTAGCTGCTGATGTGTATTTTAAAGATGCTCTTGGTTAACCGCTATATCTCTTTTTGCGGGGCAGGGGCATGCCAAGGTTTGAACTCAGGGGCACTCAGTCACTGAGCCACATCAAGCTTGCCATTGCTGAGGTTGGCTTTGAACACACAATCCTCCTGTCTCAGCCTCCCAAGCCACTGGGACTACAGGTGTGCACCACCACACCTGGCTAACCACTGTACCTTAAAATGTTGGCATGTGGCATGTGACTAAAGACCTGCAGATGAGGAAGTGCTCAGAGCAGAAATCAGGGAAGTGCACTGCAGACCAAGGGAACAGCAAGCACAAAGGCCTGAGCAGGGTTCACACATGGGGTTGAAGAGAAAGTGAAAACGCAAGGCCGATTCCAAGACTCCCAATCTCAGCGACCAAGGATTTTTTTGGAGTTGCAGTCATCAGAGATCCAAGTCTCGGTTTGAACAGGTGAGGTTCAGCATCCGAGGAGAGACGCTAAGCAGGCAGGAAGACACAGAGTGGGAGTGCAGAAAAGATGTTAAAGCAGAAATAGAAACAAGGCCATTGTCAATATATAAATGATACTTAAATCCCAGGAACTAGCTGACATCACTTAAGGAGAGAGTAGATAGGAAAGAGATCCAAGGACCATATTCCCAGAGTAAAAGGGACAAAAACAGCAGAGGTGATGGGGAAGCAAGAGTGAAAACCTAGACAATGTGTGAGCTCCGAGCCCTGGGGAGAAGGGTTTCCAGAAGAGACAGTGACCAGGCAAGAGGGGCACCGTTGGCAAGACAAGTCAAGTGACCACTGAGACTCAACTCTGAGAGTTAGCAATGCAGTAGTCACTGGTGATCTTGACAATAGCAGCTTTAGTAGGATGATGGAAACAAGAGTCTGATTAAAGGTGATTTTAAAAGAATGAGAGGAAACAACTCAAGCGTCCACCAACAAATGAATGGACAAACAAAACAGTGTGTCTACATAGTGGAATAGTGAAGTACAGACACATGCTACCACAGAAATGAACCTTGAAAAGTCTATAGTGAGTGAAATAAACCAGCCAGAAAGGTGCACATAGTGTCTGACTGCATATACAGGAAGCATCCAAAATAAGCCAACCTAGAGAAACCAAAAGCAGATTAGTGGTTACCAAGGTCTGGGGAACTGCAGAGCTGGAGAACAACAAGTAGCTTCGTAATGGGTTCATGGCTTCCATTTGGAGGGGTGAAAAGGTTTTGGAAGTAGGTAGAGCTGGTGGTGGCACGACACTGAATGCACGTGATGCTCCTGAGTTGTGCACTTTAAATGACGGATTTTGTGTTATGTGTCTTTTGCCCAATAAAAGAGAATGGAGGGGGCTGGGGATGTGGCTCAAGTGGTAGCACGCTCGCCTGGCATGCGTGCGGCCCGGGTTCGATCCTCAGCACCATATACAAAACCAAGATGTTGTGTCCGCCAAAAACTAAAAAAAATAAATAAATATTAAAATTCTCTCTCTCTCTCTCTCTCTCTCTCTCTCTCTCTCTCTCTTGAAAAAAGAGAGAATGGAGGAGAGAGATTGAAGACAGAAAAACAAAAAGGGAGTTATACTGTGAAAATGAGAGAAATGGGGTGGGAGCTCTAGCCGAGTTCAAGGAAAGTTTTTGTACTGATGGGAAAGAACAAGTGAAGAAAAACCCAGGACTCCAGAGAAAGAGGAAGGAGCTGTTGGAGATGATGAGCTGGAGGAGAGGAGAGAACTGCCATCGATCGAAGAAGGCCGGAGTTTGTCCTGGCCGGGAAAGGCAGAGCTGTAAACATAAGGGATCCCACAGGTGGTGGATGCCGGGATGACCATCTCCTCTCAGAGAAAGGAGCCGGGTGCTCACCACTGCACCTGCCCCTCCAGGGAGTTCCAAACAGGAGGGTTGCTCAGGGACTACTTACCAGGGACGACATCATGAAGATAGATAGAAAAGGCCTGATAGGAAATTGACTCAAAAGAGGCTTCATTTTTAACCAGAAAAACACAGAATTGCCTTGAGGGGTGAGGCTGTTTTTCTGAGTGCAAATGGAGCATGATCGTTATGGAAATTGTTTCCACTAAGAGGAAAAGACCCTTGTGGCAAATTGCAGGAATCCGATTAGCCTTCTGCATCTCTGAGTGATGACTCTAAATTCGGGTCCCTCCACATGCAAATGAGGTGATGTTATATAACCCAGCTCTTCATGTTGACGGCATAGAAGAGACTCATAAACCAATATCTGAGAGGGAAGAGGCCTCAGATCATCTGATCAACGGGGGGTGACTTTGCCACCCAGGAGACATTCAGGTTCATCTGGCAACCTTTCTTTTAGTACTGGGGTTGACACTCAGCCACTGAGTCACATCCCCAGCCCTATTTTGTATTTTATTTAGAGACAGGGTTTCACTGAGTTGCTTAGTGCCTCACGTTTGCTGAGGCTGGCTTTGAACTCGAGATCCTCCTGTCTCAGCCTCCCAAGCCGCTGGGATCACAGGCATGCACCACTGAGCCCAGTTGGCAACATCTTTTGGTTCTCACACCCAGACAAGTGCTATTGGCATTCTGTTAAAATGCAAGTACTCCCTAAGATCTGAAGAAATGACTCTACACTATGGTCTAAGAATGGTACTGCCTATGGCTTGTCACGGAGATTAAATGAATGGTTACATGTAAAGCATTGGGAACAGTGCCTGGGGCTTAGTAGGTACAATTTGTGGTTGCTCTTAACTGTGTTTTCAAACATTCATGGGAGAAATCTGTATGGGCCCTTTAAAAAGCCTGGCAGAAACCTAAGTTAAAAAAAAAATAGCAACAACAAAAGTGCAGCTTCTGCAGTTTCTTTTCAAGTAAAGACAAACTATTCAAAACGGAACAAGCATTAATAGGAAGTCAGGGAGTTGAAAGCAGTGAGTGACTGTTAACTTGGTTGCCAAGGAAACTCACCAGGTTGGAAAACATCGTTGTGGAGACTGATGCAGAGTCAGAAAGTGGCCCAGAGAACTTCTGTCCTCCTTTTCCCATCGCCTCGAGGGGACAGGCCAACTAAGAGGTTCGCAGGGCACTTGAGGGCCAGCCATGTGGTTTAGGGAGAAAGCCTCAGGTGTCAGCAGAAAGCCTGCTTCTCTCTGAGAGCTCAGCACATCCCACCAGGCCAGAGGAGAAATTAGACAGGCTGCAAAGGTGCCTCGGGCCCAGGAAGCTGGAAGTGGGGTGGGGTCTCCCAGCCCTTTAGACTCAACCCCAGGTGTAACCTGGGAGACAGCCAAGTATCTCTTCTAAAGAGGAGAAAAAGAAGAAAAGAGAGCTTAAGACGAGCAGCAGTAAGAGAGGGTTGGGGGAGGACCAAGATAGGGATATTTCAGCAAAATCATTCCCTGGTCATGGTCCAGATTTGTCGCTGATTTTTCTATTCTGGTAAATTACGCACAACATGGAATTTGCCGTTCTAAAGTGGATGATTCGGTGTCATTATCACATGGGTCATGTTGTGTGGCCATCGGCACTCACTGATTCCAGGACATGTCCACTTCCCCAAAAGAAGCCCCACTGGCCCTCCCTCCCCACCCTAGTCCCTAGCTATCATGAACCTGTTCTCTGTCTCCATGGATGGGCCTATTCTGGTTACGTCATATAGAGGGGATCACATACTATATGGCCCATGGGTCTGGCCTCTTTCACTCAGTGGGTTTTCCAGGTTCCTCCATGTTGTAATCTGAACTTTATTCCATTTGACCGGATAATACACCATTATATGGCTATCCCATATTTTCTTTGACGCATTATAAGCTTTGCCAAAATCAAGATGAGTGATGATGGTGGTGTGACTAGATAGGACAGTAGAAAGGGAGAAAATAGAATCATAAGATGCATCAGCAAGACTTGGTGACCGATGGGTCACAGTGGTGAGAAAGAGAGAAAGGAGTCAGGGATTGGCCTTGGGGTTCCTGGCTTGGGAACTTACTATGTATTGCTTCCAGGATTTGGATCTGGGTTATGAACTGGACAACAGAATCTACTGAAGATAATTTAAAGAATAGAGAATTATGACGTAGTATTATATTAAGTACCTACAAAAATCTTTTTTTTTTGGGGGGGGGGGAGTACCAGGGATTGAATTCAGGGGCACTCAACCACTGAGCTACATCCCCAACCCCATTTTTATTTTATTTAGAGACAGGGTCTCACTGAGTTGCTTAGCACCTTGCTTTTTTGCAGAGGCTGGCTTTGAACTTGCGGTCCTCCTGCCTCAGCCTCCCAAGCCACTGGGATTACAGGGGTGCGCCACCACACCGGGCCCTACAAGAATCTTGGGAAGACAATGGATCAGCCTCAGGTCTGTTTCCAGAAACAAATCCCTGGTGAAGATGGGAAGAAGATTCCAGAACAGTGTTGTGTCTGTGCGTACCGATTCCAGTAAAATGGAAATGACCCCTCCCCATCTTGCGTCTTCCTTCACCCTGCTCCACTTGGCATCTGACTGGTGGGTTCTACATCACCTGTCTGCATGCTGGCAGCAGAGGAGGCTGGGTGTAGTTGGTTTTGTTTTGCATATTTGTTTCTATGTTGGGGGAAAATATCAAATTTGGAAAACGTATCCTAAAGATTCTGAGCTATTTCAAAAGGTACAGACCTGCTTCAGTAGTGAGGGGATTAAGATTAGGGTCAGGTATTAAGTGGGTCACCAAGAAGGAAAATAGCCTGTTCAGGAGGGAAATGGGATTTCACTTTTGGGCCTGTTGAATGTGCAGTGCCTGTGATATCCAGGAAGTAGCTGGAAAGATCTTGTTTAATCCTCCAGGCAAACTGCAAAATTTATGTTATGGTCTACTTGCTCTAATATTGCACAATAAGAAAGTGGGGAAACAGGGCATGAATCTAGGACATTTGGGCTCTAAAAGCTGTTTTTTTCCTATGTCACAAATACCATCTTCCAACTTTATTGTCATCCTTTCAATTCTGCTCATCTTTGGTTAATCATTAATTCTTTTAACTCTATTTGTACTCTAACATCATGGACATCTCACTATTTGTCTCCATCAAACACCACATCACCCTAACTTCCTGAAAGTCATACCAAGGTCACAAGTTTGTGCTCCATCATTTCTGCTTAATGAACTTTGGGCATGTGTCCTGTGAGAAGATAAGTTCTGAATTGTGGCCTTCAAAACAAAATTAGAGTAGAAAATTCTTATCTTGGCACTCCTTGTATTAGTCAGTGTTTCACTGCTGTAATAAAACACTGGAGTCAGTCTACTTTGTAAAGAAAAGAGGTTTATTTAGCTCATTGTTTTGGAGGCTAGAAGTCCAAGCTTAGGCAGCCCCACTGGTTTGGCCTCTGGTGAGGGCCTACTGGTAGATGGCACCATGGTGGGAACACATGCAAGAGGGAGAGATAACATGGCCAGATGGGAGGCCAGGATTACGTGGAGACCAGACTTGTTTATTTTACAAAACACTCTCAAGAGAACTAACTCAGGGGTTTTCACTAACTCAGGGGCCCTTCTGAGGGCTTGCCCCCAGTGACGGAAGGACTTCCCACTAGGTTCTTACCATTAATATTTCCACATGGCCTCTACACTCCAAACTAGGGCCAAACATACCAATGCATGAACCTTGGGGGGCAAATCATAGCACTCCCCAATTTCCTTGTTTTGTATATTTCTTCCCCTTATCACTTCCTTATTTCATTACAATCTCAATACATTCACTGGATAGAAAAGTAGCTAGATTCTTTCTTGCTAAAGGGTTATAGCTTTAATGTATTAGCCCTCTCAGGGGCTTTGCATTTCTACAGATGTTGAACCATTTAAGAATGCAATTGGAAAAGTAGTTTGGGGGATTTCTTTCCTTTTTTCTTTATTTTTTTCATTCACTGTTTAAATCACCACCAAAATTTTCTGTCTTCAGAGGGGTCGACCTGGCAGCCTCATCCCTGCTTAAGAAAGAGTTTCTCAAATTCCATCAGGCTCATCTGTAGAAATGTCATATTGATTCTACAGTTTATATTAAAATGCCAAGAGTTTATAATTTAGCCAAAACAATTTTGGAAAGGAAGAACAAAATTGGAAGATGTATAGTGCCTGGATTTCAAAACTTATTATAAAGTAATCAACACCGTGTGGTATTGACAAAGGGTAGCCACAATATGAATGGAAAAGTAGAATCCAGAAAGAGAGCCACATTGGGCTCCAGTTGGTAGAGTGCTTGCCTTGTGTGCACAAGGCCCTGGGTTCAAGTCCCAGCACCACAAAAAAAAAAAAAAGAAAGAAAGAAATAGAGCCATGCTGCACACATCGAGAGGTGGCAAAGGGAGTCGGCATGAACAGGATAAATTTTTTATTGAGTGCTGCTTCACCAAGTGGATATCATAAAGAAAGATGAATCTCATACCTCTAAGCCATGCGCACACACACACACAAAAAAAAAAAAAAAAAAAACCAACCAACATGTTAATAAGATGGACCTCATCCAAATGGACAGCTTTTGTTCTTTGAAAGACACCATTAAAGGCAATGAAAAAACAAACCATTGACCAAGAAAAGTACACACACACACACACACATGCACACACACAATTTCTGTGCATAAACATGTATTAAGACATATAAAAATGTTTACAACTCATTTGTAGGAAGATAAACCATTCAATATTTTTAAATGGACAAAAGATTTCAACAAACTTCACTAAAAGAGATATGCAAATGGCCAACAGGCACATGAAAAGATTCTCAACATCATTAGTCATCAGGAAAATGCAAATTTAAAAAGCGTATTGAGATAGCACCATACACCCATCAGAATGGCTAAAACTAAAGAGAATGGCGATACCATGCTGGCAAAGAAGTAGAGCAACTGAGGGTGTAAAATTGTGCTTTGGGAAACAGTTTGGCAGTTTATTAAAAAAGTTAAACATATACTTAACCCATGACCCAGGAATTCTGCATCGAGATATCTACCCAAGAAAAGTGAAAGCGTATGTACTCAAGATTTGTATGCTTGTAGCAGCTTTCCACAGAGAAATTTTCTTACATCCCTATTCTGAAATACTTCTCAGCCAAAAAAAAAAAAAAAGATATAGTAATATGTACTACAGCGTGGATAAGCCTTGAAAATGCTATTATTAGTGTCTCAGTAATTTTTTCATAGTGCTTCTCAGCCAAAAGAAATACCTAACAGTTGCATTTATTGAGTCATTAGGTCCAAACAATTTTGTAATAGTGGCTCCCACAGCACTGAACACATATTGCCATGTACCCCCCAAAACTTGAAACATCCATGGTGTTCTGTGAATTTGCTGTGCATGTTAGGGGGCCTTGACAAAGTTTGGAAACCATGAGGCTGAATTAATTCAGAGTGACTGAGAGATGAACAATGATTGCCTGTGACTAGGGAACTTTCTAGGTGGTGGTGTTGATCACACATTGTATACATTGTCAAAACTCATCACAGTGTATTCCTAAACTGGGTGCATTTTACTGAATGTAAATCACATCTCTACAAAGCCAACTTAAAAACAAAAGTCAAAGATACCCATCCTGAATACAAAAATAAATCTTGTGCAGAAACACATGCATCCACACTTGTGGCTCTTTGACCTGTTCATAGCATGATGCTTAGGTATCTTGTGATTGGCCCCACGGACTGACTCTTAGACAGTCTTTGCCTCCCTCCTTTCCTGCCACTACTCCACTCCTACAAACTGAAGATATTCTCAGGAGATGCTGTTAAGTATCTGTTGACTTGAATTTATTGAATTTATTGAGACTTGACATTTTCTGGTATATCTTATCATCATTATAAAATGATAATTTTTGAAAATAACCTACTATATGTCCTCCATGGGTACCATTTATTGAACATTTGCTTTTCTGATAAACATTATCATTAATACTTTTCAGGGATATTTCATGAAATCCCCTCAACGTGTGAGATGTTTGAGATAAATATTATTTGTCTCATGGTACAGATCAGGAAACTCAGAGGCTCAAAGAAGTTATGACCTTCATACAAGTGGAGATGCTGTGATTTGTATTCCTCTTTGACTACTAGAGGAGCTCACATCTTTTCTAGGTCTTACTAGCCACCTGGCTCTGATCTGGTTATTGTAAGAATAGTACATTTTTTATCTGAACCTCATGATGTGCCACACTGGAGCATAACGTGTGATGTCCCTCTTTCCTCATGATGGGTGTTAGGTGCTACAGAGTCCTCTTTTGATGTCCTCTGCCTTCACCATTACAAAGCATGGTGCTGAAAGATTTTCAGGGAAGGAAAATCTAGAACCACATACTCTTCTGAAGGACAAGCTTTAGACATTCTACGAGTTCTCTCTTTTATCATTGTGGCATTTTCAATTGAACAATAACTGCATTGTGAATATTTAAATAACTACAACAATTTGCATGTTTATATGGTGTTCTTGTTTACGAAGTGTCCGCCCGTGATGCTCTTCCAAAGCACTATAAGATATCCTCTTTGGGGGCTGGGATGGTGGCTCAGCAGTGGAACACTTGCCTCACACATGCGAGGCGCTGGGTTCGATAGTCGGCATCACATAAAAATAAAAAATAAACAAAATGGGGGTATTGTGTCCATCTACAACTAAAAAAAAAAAATATTTAAAAAAAAATGTCCTCATTGGGTGAACACTGTCAACTATCCATCATCTAAACCTTGCCAGAGGGTTTGTCTGAACTCAGGATAGTAACACATTCCTTAGGCCAGAGATTAAATTAGGAAGGGCACAGGCCCCAATCAGGCTGAAGAGATATGGAGGAACAATATCCAAAGGCGACCCTAGAAAAGTTGTAGAGGGGACTTCTTCTCCTCCTCTGGATGTTATCACACCTGGACATGATACCTCCGTCTTCTCATGCCAGCCTGAGAATGACCATGAATGAGATGGCGGAGCAAAGAGAAAAGCTGGCCCTCGGTAACTGAATCATCTTCCCTGGGCTATCATGTCTCCAGCTTTCTTCTGGGTGACACAGCAGATGTCCCTGTTCCATTTCTGTCACTCGCAGCAGAAAGGCCCCTGATGTTGTGCCGTACCTGGGACTCCAAGAAACTCAGCAACTTGCTCTACATCACCTTGTTGTTAGTGTGACCAGCATGGGTACAGGAAATCCACTCTCAGGACATCCAGAGTGCCTTCCATTCACCAGCTGCTGTTAACTGGCTGAAAAGATCTAACCCTGCTTGGTTTTATTAATATCAGCTGAATACTCAAAATGCTATTTTTGGTTGTAAAAATATAAAACAAAAACTTTAGCCAATGTTAAAGGGAAAATCCAGGGAAATGAATATCTCAAATATGATACATCATAAAGATGCTTGTTTTGAAAATATCTCAAAATAAAAATTAATTATAGCTGAAGACATTTGGTTTAAAGTAATGCATGAATAGCTTTATCTCCTTCAGATATGTACTCAAGGGAAAAAAAAAAGTTGCTTTTTAAAATTTTTTTAACAAGTTTTATGAGGAATGCTGCTGGGAAAGATTTTTCTTGCAATTATTCTTCTAACCTCTGGGTAAACAAAACATGAGGATTGTTTCTTTCCTTGTCACCAGTAGTTGTTAAACGTGTGTTGGGTTGTTCTTCAGGAATTTTTCCCCTTTATTTTCTTCAAAGTCTGTGCTTTAACATCATAGGTGTTTGGAACCATTTCTTACCTGACTAGAACTATTTGGTCATCTTTGGAATATTTCTTACAACCCATAGCTTTATCTTATCTTGGAATCCAGAGCTGGAAGGGGCTCAGGCAGCTGCTCGTTTATCTGGCTTCCTTGTAGCTGGTAGTTCTTGGCCCAGGATGAACTGAGTTCCTGCTGCTTTGAAGGCCCCAGAAGGCCCTGGCACGGGAGTCTCTGAAATGCCCTCTCAGCACAGGGAACTCTTCTCGGATCTAACATAAATGGCACGTTTTGCAGTTTAAGCTAATCTCTCTTTTGCACTTGCAAAGCTGATCAGAGCCTCCTTCATCCTGAATTAAATTGCTGGCTCTCTGCCCAGGTGCTCCTTGATGCTTCCTCAATGCTTTTATTCTGGTATCTTCCATTTCTCCAGGTTGATGCTCACTGGCCATCCAGGACCACCCAGTGACTCCCACAGCAACAGCGGCCTCTGGGGCCACAGCACAACACCCTCTGCTGGATTCTCTTTATAATTGAAGTGAATCCTTGTCCTGGTCTGCTGGTCCAGGGGTGGTGCATGACTGTTGTCCACAGGATTATTAAGAGGACCCTCTCTCTTTCACTCCTGTGCCTTGGAGCTGAGGCACCATTTTGCCGTAATAAAGTATATGACCCCCATTCAGGATGACCTTAGGCCTTAGCCCAAGGAACTTCATTTTAAAACTCCAATTTGAAGCCTGCAGCCTCACCAGGCACCTATGAGCCTTCCAGTGTGGCCCTCAGGCACCAACAAGTCACTTCTCCCCACTCTGGCATGTTGCCCTCACCCTGAAAGAAGCAAGAAAATCAGGGTGGGGACCACCAGACCAGATGCTTTAATCTCAGGACAATGACGTCACTGAAAAATCCAGTAGCAGCTGATAGGGATTGAAGGGACGGTCAGAAGCCCCAAAATGTAGTATAAAGAAGGAGCAAATGAACAGATACTCAGCCAGCCGACACCAATGCCCTCACGCTGAGAGCCTGATGAGGACCTGGACTGACATCCCAACTCTTCTCCTCTGCCTGGTGCTCTGCGTTGTTCTCACCATTCTCAAACTCTACAGCAGCCTCTTGACCCTGGTGAGAAAAGGACTTCTCCCTCTGACCGCCTCCTCAGCCAGCCGTCAGCGCCACCCCAGGAGAAGCCTGCCTTGGTTCCTGTCCTGATCACCTCGGTCTGAGTGAGTGGGCATCTGCTGGACTTAGAGCCTAAGGTTGAGACTTCTGATCTGACACCTGAGCTTAGCCTGCAGAGGGAATGTCTGTCATGAGCCTGTCATGATTAACTGTGTTTGCAGGGTTTAGAGTTAATCTAGAATTGTTTGCTGTGGATTGATTATGTCTATTGCAGGACCTAGCATTAAGGATTGCCATTTTCTGATTAAGAACCTATAGAGTGGGGCTGGGGTTGTGGCTCAGCGGTAGAGTGCTCCCTTAGCAAGGATGGGGCCCGGGTTCGATCCTCAGCACCACATAAAAATAAAGGCATTGTGTTGTGTCCATCGACACCTAAAAAATAAATATTAAAAAAAAAAGAACCTATAGAGTGAAATTGTATTGAGTTTTGAGTGAATAAAGCATAGAAAGGGGCAGAAGCGCGTGGACATTCTTTATTTCTCCCCATGGACTGCATAAGTCACACATTTTGCCCATTGTGACACCCCCTTATTTATAGGTCATGAAGTATCAGAGTGATGACCCTGAACCTCGCACACACTGATGCCAGGATCGGACACGAGATAGAATGATTCAGGACAGTGCGCTATAGAACTACCCTGTGCAGGATGATAGCCAATAACCACCTGTGACCGTTGAGCACCTGATACGTGCTAGTGTGTACAATACATTCCAGGTTCTAAAGGCTAGAATGGAAAAAGGAAGGTAAGAACCTATTCATAAAGTTTATATTGAGGCTGGGGGTGTAGCTCAGTGGTAGAGCATGCACTTAACATGTATGAGACCCTAAGTTCAATCTTCAGCACTAATAATAATAATAGTTTTATATTTAAGTTACATAGTTACATTTTGGTTGTGTCCAATTAAATAAAATATATTTGTTAAAATTAGTATAAGATACATGTAGTGACACAAGCCTGTAATCCCAGCTATTTGAGAAAATGAGGTGGGAGGATCACTTGAGCCCAGGAATTCAAGACCAGCCTGGGCAACATAGCAATACTCCATCCTAAAAATATAGTTAATTAATGTGTAATTTGAATTTAAATGTATTATTAAAATTATTTTACTTTTTTAATGTAACTGCTCTTTATATTTTAAATGTAGTTTGTAGTGACAAATTCTCTGAAATGGAAATGAGGACAACTACTCCATTCAAAATATCCTCAAAAAAAATAAAATACCTGGGAATCAACTTAACAAAAGAGGTGAAAGAGCTATACAATGAAAACTACAGAACCCTGAAGAAAGAAATAGAAGAAGACCTTAGAAGATGGAAGGATTTACCTTGCTCATGGATCGGTAGAATTAATATTATTAAGATGGCCATATTACCAAAAGCACTTTACAGATTCAATGCAATTCCCATCAAAATCCCAATGACATTCCTTGCAAAAATAGAAAAAGCAATCATGAAATTCATCTGAAAAAATAAGAGACCCAGAATAGCTAAAGTAATTCTAAGCAGGAAGAGTGAAATTGGTGGTATCGCAATTCCAGATTTTAAACTATACTATAGAGCAATAGTAACAAAAACAGCATGGTACTGGCACCAAAACAGATGGGTAAACCAATGGTATAGAATAGAGGACACAGAGACAAATCCACAAAATTACAACTACCTTATATTAGACAAAGGTGCTAAAACCATGCAATGGAGAAAGGATAGCATCTTCAACAAATGGTGTTGGGAGAACTGGAAATCCATATGCAACAAAGTGAAATTGAATCCCTTTCTCTCCCATGCATAAAAGTCAACTCAAAATGGATCAAGGAGCTAGGAATCAGACCAGAGACTCTGCGTCTAATAGAAGATAAAGTTGGCCCTAATCTTCATCACGTGGGGGCAGGCCCCAAATTTCTTAATAAGACACCTGTAGCACAAGAGTTAAAACCAAGAATCAACAAATGGGACGAATTCAAACTAAAAAGTTTTTTCTCAGAAAGAGAAATAATATGTGAGGTGAATAGGGAGCCTACATCCTGGGAACAAATTTTTACCCCTCAAACATCAGATAGAGCTCTAATCTCTAGAGTATACAAAGAACTCAAAAAGTTAAACAACAAAAAAGCAAATAACCCAATCAACAAATGGGCCAAGGACTTGAACAAAAACTTCTCAGAAGAGGATATACAATCAATCAACAAATACATGAAAAAATGCTCACCATCTCTAGCAATCAGAGAAATGCAAATTAAAACTACTCTAAGATACCATCTCACTCCAATAAGAATGGCAGCCATTATGAAATCAAACAACAATAAGTGCTGGCGAGGATGTGGGGAAAAGGGTACACTTGTACATTGCTGGTGGAACTGCAAATTGGTGCAGCCAATTTGGAAAGCAGTATGGAGATTCCTTGGAAATCTGGGAATGGAACCACCATTTATATATAATAACCAGCTATTCCCCTTCTTGGACTATACCCAAAAGACCTAAAAAGAGCATACTACAGGGACTCAGCCACATCAATATTTATAGCAGCACAATTCACAATAGCTAGAATGTGGAACCAACCTAGATGCCCTTCAATAGATGAATGGATTAAAAAAAGTGGCATTTATACACAATGGAATATTACTCAGCACTAAAAAATAACAAGATCATGGCATTTGCAGGCAAATGGATGGCATTAGAGCATATTATGCTAAGTGAAAAACAAATGCCAAATGTCTTCTCTGATATAAGGGGGGGATGACTCAAAATGGGATAGAGAGGAAGAGCATGAGAAGAAGACTACCACTAAATAGGGAAGAGAGATGGGAGGGAAAAAGAGGGAGAAGGGGAGTTGCACGGAAGATGGAAGGAGAACCTCATTGTTATACAGAATACATGTATGATGTTGTAATGAGAAAAAGGAAAAAAAAGTGTGTCACATGAGATTGGATAGAGAGAAAGGATGGGAGAGGAGGGGAGGAGTAGGGGGGATAGGAAGGGCAGCAGAATAGAACAGACAATATGATTGATGTGTGTACATTCCATGTATGTATCATATGTCAAAATACATTCTGCTGTCATGTATGACTAAAAGAAATAAAACAAAAAATAAACGTAGTTTGTCAATTCCAAAACTTCAGTTTGAATTTAATTCCTGTTTTGAGGTGTTAAGAGTGTGAAAAACAATTAACTCTGGTGTTTCAAGGCAGGGATTTTAGGAGGTAGTTAGGATTAGGTAAGGCCATCAGGGTGGAAGCTCCATGATTGAATCCTGGTGGCTTTACAAGGAAGAGAGAGACCAGGATACATTCTTTTTTTTTTTTTTTTTTAGTATTTATTTTTTAGTTGTAGTTGGACACAATACCTTTATTTTATTTTTTTATTTTTTTAATGTGGGGCTGAGGATCAAACCCAGGACCTCCCATGTGCTAGGCAAGCGCTCTACCGCTGAACCACAACACCAGCCCTAGGATATTCCTGAGTTCTGTGTCTCTTGCCCTGCAAGGCTCTGTGCCACCTTAGGACCAACTGCTAGCAAGAAGGTCAGTACCAGATGCAACCCCTCAACCTTGGACCTCCAGAATTGTGAGCCCAAATAGACCTCTTTTCTTTATAAAGTACACAGCCCAGGTATTTCATTATAGTCATAGAAAATGGACTACACCATTAGAAGATTTTAAATTCCACATGAGTTTCCTTGCATTATTTTTCTATTGGATGATGCTGTTCTAGATCCAATAACTCTTCCCCAAGAGTAGTCCTATTTTCCTTCTACACATTAACATCAGGCCGTCCAAGGGTGGATGGCGAAAGTTTTAAGTCTTACTCATCCCTGATGGCATTTGCTTGGTGATCATGGCCATTGTCAGGTAAACCAAGAGGATCCAGGGTGGACAGAACCCTGTTTACCAGTGGGGGGCTTGGGGGGTCTAGACTCTGCACTGCATCTGTGTGAGCATAGTCAAAACACCAACCTCAGACAACTTCAGATGGCCCCACTGTCAAAACAAATGGAGGCATGGAGCTAGAGGATGTCAAAACCCTTCACATTCTCACGGAGAAGCTGGGCTGGTGGGTGAAGCCTGTGGTACCACAGAGATGTTTGAGGGTCAGTAGGGCACCGTGGATTAGGAGAGACTCTGGCTGCCTCTCCAATCAGACCTTGTGTATTCTCTCATTGTGATTGTCCTTAGACCCAGAATACCACCAACTTACACACCTTTCCACAAAGCTAACTCAGAGAAACCAGCATTTGGATAAAAAGAATTGATAATGCAGGCTACCCCCAAACACCCAAGATTAGGAAGGGATCTTAATTGAGGGATAATGGATCCATTTAAGGTCATTAAGAAAAGTAAGGATTATTTTGGAAAAAAAAAAAATAATCATCTTACCCTCTCCCAACAATGTTTTTTTGGAAACCATACAAATATTGTTGTAAAGTGGATGGAACTTTTCCATAAGAGCAGAATTGTGGCTGAGAGTGTCGTTAACGGGTACTCCTCCTTATAACAATCACAGATAGGAAAGCCACAGCAATGTTGCTTAGGGTGAAACTTCCCACGAGGTGTTTCATTTTACAAGAGAATTTATAAACATGACAAAGTTTACAACGCGTGGAGAATAACGCTGGGCAGGCTGGGGCAGACCCCTCGGAGCTGAGGTGTCTCCTATGCTTCTCATCGCCTCAGGGCTGGGGCACAGGAGCTGCTGATTCCTCAGGGGGGCAAAGGTTAGAGAAGCAAGCTGGACACTGGATCATCCTCTGGGCTCTCTGATATGGGGATGGAGTATGAAGAATCAACTGACAGTAGCCAGGAGGCTCCAGTGGATGTAGGAATCAGCAAGAGGAAGGGGGACTCCTGGAACACCAGGGAACACAGTAAGCTTCAGACCAGCGAGGACCAACCCAGGAGGTGGAGAAGGCAGAGTCCCCACTGGAAAGTCACTGGAGAGCAAAGGTGGAGGGGAACATGACTCACGTCCTGGCCCTCCAAGGACCAGCCCTGCCCCTTCCTGCTCCAGGGCACTTCCTTTCATTGCAGCTATTAGAGAACCAAGAAGAATTTGAAAAATGCATGCAGTCTTTAGAGACTAGTTTCTCCTGTGCTCAGCAAGGTTAATCTAGTGGGAGAAGGAGGTCACACATCCTCAGTTACTGATGGCATTTGGCCCTTCTGGGTCAAGGTAGAGGCTGCAAGAACAGGGTTATGGGTATCCTGAAGCTAGCTCATGAGCACCCAAACTGAGGCCAGGTATTGGAAGGAATAAAGGATAGGGAAAAAATGAAGGAGTGGAGGAGAGAAAACACAGCAGGAATGAGAAGATGAGGAAAGTGGGGGAAAAAATGAGGGAGAAACAGAAAAACAGCAGGTGGGAAAGACAGAGAAGAGAGACAGGCTAGGGAGAGGGGCTGAGCAGGTCCTGGGGTAAGTAATTAGCATAAGCAAGTGACTCAGGTCACAGCTTATTACTGAAACAAGAGGGCCAGGCCTTGGTACCCTTTTTTCCTCCCATCATGGGATAAAGGCTGCCAGGAAGGGAATGTAACCCTGGATGTGGCAACTCTCTCTGGCAAGAGCTGTGAGATCAGCAGCTGGAGAAGGGGAGAGTCTGTCCAGCCCCATGGAAAACGTGTGTGCTCTTTCACCCAGAAAGGCAGCATTCAGGGACAGGCCTTGGAGGACTCTTGGGTATCGAGGCAGGAGAAGGCTTGTTGGGATAGAGAGAAACACCCTAAAGTACCCATCACTAGGAAAAGGGGTGAACACACAGTGACACATTCGAAAATCTAATACGTTACAGCAAATGCAAGGTTTGGACTGAATTTAGGCATATCAGTGTGGAGAGGCTATCCCTACCGTGGGGATATGTCCTCTTCCAAGTTAAAAGCAATGTCTGTGGAAAATGCACTAAACACACCTAACCTAAAGATCACCTTAGGCAACCTGCACACTGTAGAGTTCGAACAGTCTCCGCCCCCAACCCCGCCCCCAACCCCATATCACAGCTGACAGAAGCTGCCCGGTATCTCCAGAGAGCTTCAAAGCACATATTGCGAGTCCAGGAAAAGATCCAAATTCAAAACTTTAAGTTTGGGCCAGGCAAGGTGGTGCACCCCTGGAATCACAGAGACTCAGGAACCTGAGATCACAAGTTCAGGGCCAGCCTGAGCAGTTTAGTGAAAACCTCTTTCAAAAAAAAAAAAAAAATGGCTGGGGATGTGGATCAGTGGTAGAGTGATCCTGTGTTTCATCTCAGGAAGTACTATCTCTACTGAATGTGTATTGCTTTTATAGCATCATAAAGATGAGAAATTTCAAGTTGAACATGATAGATAAGTCAGGGATCGCCTGGGTAACATTATTGAGGTTTTTGGTGATTTCTTTTAAACTAAATCTTAGGAAGATTCACATGGTATTAATCCAATTATTTAATTTTTAACATAAAGTAAAATTGCATATTTACGTGTGGGTCCTAGGTGTGAAGTATAAAAAAGACAAACTATAAGAAGGGAGGTTTCCAAATGCCGGATGTTTTCACTGATATAGGGAGGCTAATTCATAGTGGGGTTGGAGGGGAGCAAGGGAGGAATAGATAGGGCAAAGGGGTGGGAGGGGAAGTGAGGGGTAATGAGGGTAGGAAAGATGATGGAATGCGATGGACATCATTACCCTAAGTACATGTGTGAAGACATAAATGGTATGAATATACTTTGTACACAACCAGAGGTATGAAAAATTGTGCTCTATATGGTGTAATATGAACTGTGATGCATTCTGCTGTCATATATAACAAATCAGAATTAAAAAAAAAAAAGAAGGTAGGTTTCGGGGGTGGGGGAGTGTGGCTGGGGTTGTGGCTCAGTGGTAGAACACTTGCCTAGCATGTGTTAGGCACTGGGTTCAATTCTCATCACCACATATAAATAAATAAATAAATAAAGCCAACTAAGAAAATATTTTTTTAAAAAAAGAAGAAGGTAGGTTTAGGAAAGAGGAAACTATGAGTGGGGACAGATAGGACAGGGGACTGTGAAAGGGATTAAACAGAAACCTTGACATAATGAGCTACCTTCTATTTTTAAGAAATACAAAGAAAAATCAGCAATGTTAAACTTTTTGGTTTGGAGTAGATGGTAGGTAAACTTATTTACAATTTTTATCTGTACTTTCCTGAATGTTTTAAACTCCTCAAAAGAAATAAGGGACTCAATCTGAACTCTTAGCCAGTTGTCTGACTGGTACCTTAGAAAAGGCACTGACAGTCCGGTGGCCCATGGACTCCCTTAGGGCCCCCATCAAAACTCCTCTCACACACGTGCACACTCATATATACACATGCACAACTGTGTACACTGGGCACAGGCGTCAGGCCTTCCAGTTCTTTGGTGAACCCAGGTAAGTGTAGACTGACTCAGGGATCCACCAGTCCTACCTGTAGCAGACCATGGCACCACCATGGTGAGCACTGACCACTGTCCTGAACTTCCATCCCCAAGGAGACCAAGATGTTTGCAACACTGATGGCACATGGACTTCAACTAGAGAGTCCCCTTGACCTTTCCAGACTGAAGCTAGCATGAGTTCCTCTCAAAATTAGTTTCAAAAATGCCTTTACTATGATTAAACATTATGTGACTACATGACCAATATGATTCTGCAACAGGGACACTCAGAAAAATAAGAAATTATATCCCATCTATATATGATATATCAAAGTGCATAAATGCATTCTACTGTCATGTATAACTTATTTAAACAAATTTTTTAAAACTTTTAAAAACCATTATGCTAAGAACTAGAGATATATACACATGAAGGTATTCTCTTTGGCCTCTGTGTGCACCCTTTTCAACAAGGTGTGTACCCATTAGAAACCCTAATGTGGTAGGATCGGTAGAAGCACAGGTGAAATGCTACAAAAACAAAGGACATTGGCAAAGGCTTTTTAAGAGTAGTATTTGAGCTGAACTTTGGCAGGATATGTTCTTCCCTGATTTTAAAAGGAGGAAAAGAAAAGAAAGAACACTCTAGACAGAAAGATCAACCCACAACAATTCCAGAGGCAATAAACTATATGGCTGTCTTAAGCCAAGAGAGGATGCTGGGAAGGCAGGTTGAGCCTACTTATGAATATTCTTAATACTGTATTCATCAGAATAAGCTAGGATTGCTGCAGTAACAACTACATCCTTAAATCCCTGTGATTTAACACAAAGCAAAGGTTCCATCTCACAGAAAACCTGGCACAGTAGGCAGCCTGCTCCTTCCACAGTTTCTGGAGAAGGCTCCGTCCTGGCCTTGTCTATCTTCTAGTAGCCCCAGCTGTTCCTTGGCCTGTGGCAGCCTCACTCAATCTCTGTCCCATACCCACATGGCTTTTTCCCTCTGTCTGTGTCCAGATTTCCTTTATTTTTTTAAAACTCTTTTATTTATTCTTTTAGGTGTAGATGGACACAACACAATGCCTTTATTTTTATGTCGTGCTGAGGATTGAACCCGGGTCTCGGCCGTGCTAGGCGAGCGCTTTACCTCTGAGCCACAATCCCAGCCCCCCAGATTTCCTTTTTATAAGGAAATTGTTTATTAGATAAGCCCACCCTAATGACCTCACCTTAACTTGATTGCATTGGCAAAGACCCTATTTCCAACAAAGGTCACATTCACAGGTAGGAGGGGTTAGGATTTCAACATAGCTTTTTGAGGACACAATTCAACCCATAATGTTCCCATAACACTATGGTCACATGGCAGGACAGGAGAGAGCTGAGGGGTACCCAGGATGTTTCTAAGGGCAGGGACCAGAAGTAGCTTCAATCGTTCTTGCCCAATCCCCACTTGACCAAAACCTGGCACCTAGTTTCAACCTAACTACAAGGGAAAAGGGAAAGTATAGAAAAGCACATGGATATTCCATGAGCATCCACAGTGTTCTCTGTGACCACCACATTCAGGAGTCCAGCCTTAATTCTTCAGGCAACAGGAAGCCACAAAGCATGGCAGGGAGGCAGGAGTTAGCAGAAGAAAGGGAGCAGTCATAGCAGGGAAGATGGATTGATTAGTCAGGAGCAGCCCAGAAGACAAGATCAGTTAAGATGCTGTAGAAATTCTACAGAGAATAGAGGTTGAGGACCGTTAGCAGGGAAACATTAGTGAGAAGAGAAAGGAAGAAATACTACTGAGGACATTTACAGAGTTGGAATCACAAAAACAAAACCAGCTGGCTGAAATGGGCTCTATCATAAAGATGATTGACACTAACACAGACTTTCTTCATAATGAGGACGGCAAAGATGGAGACACAAGCTCAAACCAGAAATGCCTGGGATTTCCCCCCTTTAGCAAGGAGATCAGAAAAAAAATGAGTTTTGGAAAAATACTCTGATGGCTTCATGTTTCTACTTTGATGCCAGTTGTTCAAGATAGTGCCAAAAGTTCAGCTCCATTCCTGGAAGAAAGAAGAAAGCTCTGGGCTGGCCAAGTCCACACCGGGTCCTAGTGGAGGGAGCGACTTCCCACCAACATGAGTTTTGAGGTCTGTGCTCCTGGAAAAATCTTCCTCCAGGACACCCATGCTCTACAAGCTAAGCAGCTCTCCAGGAAGAGGGTGCCCCCAGCGTTCATGCCTTATTTCCATGTCCCTTCCTAGGGAGCATGTACCCAAATTAGCTTCCATTTCTCCCCACATTCAGAAATATTCCATTGTTATCGGTGAAAGTGTTTTTGAGGCACAATGCTGAAAGGGATAGATTCCTTCAGGACAAGCTCCTGGGCTCCCTGAAGGGAGACGAGGCTGAGAGTCTCTTCCAGGTACAAAGCTCTCCCGGCCACGGGCAGTGCGAGGTTGTGCTGAAAGCCCTGTGGGTTCTGTTTGTGTTGAGAGCTCAGCTCTGTGTGTGGTAGTTTCACACTGGCATGCACATTCTTTGTCACCTAGTCATGCTGTAATACAGACAGTTAGCATTCACTTCATGTGACATTGCCCAGAGTGCAACAATACTCTATTTTCTCATTCCTGCCTGGAGGAACTGAAACGGGTTGACCTCTGTTTGGCAAGACAAATGCTCTCTTCCCTGGCTCAGCCTATTAAGCACTGTTTTCTAAACTCACGCGAAACCCCTAGAGTCGGAGCAGATGGGCAACTCTGGGAATTTGAACAATGTACTCTTAACACATCGAAAATGACATTTCAGCCAGAATGCCTGGCTCTTTTTCTTCTCTTTTTCCTCCCACCTCTCCTATTCAAATATTCCCTCTCACTCCCCTTTGGCTCAACTGGATTCCACCCTCTAGAGCCAGTAAGGTCAGAAGAAATATGCAAAAACACAGCATCATAAGGCCAAAGGCAAGTGAGAAGAGATAGGATGGTAACCACTCACCTGTAGAAAGCAGATCTGGCCCTCCCCTCTTAGACTCTGCACTTTCCAAGGGTAAGACTTCAATCTTTTTCAAGTGCCCTCCATCAGCTCGGACCGCAGTGGACCTTGTGGGTACTTGTTAAGTGGCTCGTGACTAACCGAATGCTTTTGTTCTGCCTCAGATGCCTTGAACACAGTTAATTAAAGAGCAAGAAAGGAAACCTCACTTATCAAGGAGCTCGACCTCCGTGTGCATCTACTGGAGAGAATAGGCGGGTAGGTGTTTCTTTCCAGCAGAGACTGTTGGAACAGATTGGAAATGCCCCATTAGGGCCCTTTCACCTTTCACAGTCGCATAAGTTGTGGACGTATTTTAATCACACACCCAAACACACATGCAAGGTTAATGATTTTTAAGATCTGCCTTGACTTGGAACTCACCTGCCTACAGCTCTTTGGTGGCTCCTCACTGCACTGCTGAGAATACCTCAAACCCTGCAGTCTTCAAGGTGTTCTATGAGCAGTTCTCAAACTCTGAACTTATTTGCATAGGCCCAGTGGGGGAGTGCGTGCTTAGCAAGTATGGGGCCCTGGGTTTAATCCCTAGCACCAAAAGAAAAAGAACTGTTTAACACTCATAAAAGATAAGGACAATCTCAAAGAGTTTTTGTTTATGAGCTATATTTATCAACATTTACCTTATTAGAAATTTAAACTGAAAACATTTTATTTTTGAGAATGAATTTATTTTAAGATAACAATTGGATAATTTAAATTTAATTTTGTTTAAGTGCTAATAAAGCCACTACATTAATAAAGTAGCAAAATAACATTATTAATAAAAAGTAACATTTCTGAAAACAGTTTTTCAAAACCGTTTTTGGTGAAAAGGATGGCATCATTTCACCTTCTTGCAAATCTCTTCAGTATCTGACTTAATAGAATACAACTGGATTCTTAGATCTGTGTTCAATCTGTTGTGATTAAGTTATGTTGATAAATCTGAAGAATTTCTGACATTGCAGATATGCATTTGGAAAAGGAAACGGTATTTAACAGGCACTGCAGGTAATTATGGATATTCTTTTTTGATGCTACACCAAAACTCAGCATAGTGTCATTTCTTAAAGGCTAGTTGCAATGTGGAATCTGAAAACATATCAGTAATCTTTTCAGGCTCAATTACACTAAAATCCACTGGATTCTTTTATTCTCTGAATGCTTGGTAGTGTATATTCTATACTATCGAGCATTAGTCATTTGGAAAATGTTGGTTCACTGAGTCAGGCAGATCTTCCAAATGCTGTCATAGTACACTTATTCAATATTTTAAAATCACATTTGTTAATATCACCACCCATCTCCTTAGAAGTCTTTACGTAATAAGAAACTATCAAACTAACCACAACAGATAAACGTTTTCCAAAATTCTAGGTTTCATTTGGAAATTCAAATTTTATTATTGGCAACAAATGAATGTCTGTTTTATTTCTTGAAGAGACAGGCTTTGTTCGTTTTTGAGAAAATGTCTAGCAGGTATCCAAGTCTGAATAATCATTGTTTGATTATCTGCCAATCATTCTTTCAAGGAAAGATTCCATGAATAGAATGGTTCAGCTCCCCACTCAATCACAACACAAGAGCTTTTCCTGGAGACAACCACTGAAGTTTGGAGTGCTGCAGAGGGCTTTATGCATACTGAGCTCAGCCCTGCAGGAGATGGAGTAGGACAAGTTAGCCCACCTGAGGGGTGAGGAAGCTGGGGCTTTCGGTCTCCACCTGTCATCACCATTGCCTACAGGCTACCCATTGGGACATCCCCTTTGGAACACTGTCCACATCTGCATTGCTCAGAAGGAATATGTCAGAGAAACCCTCTGGTGGAAAGTTACAGCTGTTTGCTATAAGCCACCTTGTGTTCTGGAGTTGGGAGTGTGTAGGGGAGGGAAGGAGCAGGAGCCTCAGCAGCACCCGATGCCTTCACTATCACCAGTCTTCATTCGGCATGACTCAGGGGAACCTTCTCTTGCCCAACTCTTGGCCTAGCCAATGTCTTCTCTTTCTTCAGGCCTCAACATGAATGGCACTTCCAGAGGGACTGTCTCTGATCTACCACTCCAAAACGGGTGCCCCTGCCACATTCACTCAGTGCGGTTTTTGTTTTTGTTTTTTAAATACATGACAGCAGAATGGAATACAATTCTTATGACATACATAGAGCTCAATTTTTCATACCTCTGGCTGTATACAAAGTATATTGCCACCAATTCATGTCTTCTCAGAGAGCCCTTCCACAGTGTGCAGTGCCTATCTGTGCTCTTCTTTATTTACCGTCTTCCACCCTCTGGCTTGGAGATGCTGTAGCCAGAGGATGAGGATCCTGTCTATTGATTTCCTTCCCACTGTGGTATCTACACATGTGTGGCACGTGGTAGTACTCAAGGAACACTTACTGAGTGTATGGATGGGTGGTAGGTACAAAGTACATGAAAGGCATATAGCTAGAATGTTCCACAGCAATTCAAAGCAAGTGACTGAGGCAATCATTCTGGAAAATCCAAGTGCTCCTCTGATTATGCCCCTTAGTAGCTGAGGACTGGGTCAGAGTGCCTGAATGAATCGCAGCCTGTCCCATGAGGGACCACAGCTAGATGGCAGAATGTCATAGCCCAAGCCCTGTCCCCTCTTGCCTCCTTTTGTCCACCCCGGCACACTGCAAATCCTATATTCCCTGCCAGGATGCGGCTCCTACAAACACACAGGCATGTGGACATGCGATCCTAGAATGAGAAGAAAAGTAAATACCAGAGAAAGATGCTCAACGTATCCTCTCAGTTCTGAGAAGAGCCATAGCAGGCCACGAGTACTGCACCTCACACAGAAAGCAACAATGAGACTCAAATGAAGAATGAATGATGTACAAGGGAGAGACAGGAATGGTAGGAAGGAACTTGCCTTCCTAGATTTCACATGATTGTAATTTCTATTTCCCACAGCGATCTGCTAAGACATTTGGGGTGGGGTTGGGGGCAGGTGACTTCTTATTTGCAGGGCCAGACAAATAGCATAAATAGGAAGAAAAAGCTAACAAAAGACTTTTACAAATCACCTCATCTTAGTACTTTTTAAATCTATTACGATTTTCAAACACCCTGTCAGTAGACTAGAAATCTCCATAATCAAATTTAATTCCCTTGTATGACACTAAAACAACCAAGCTCTATGATGGACAGAAGGGTTCACAGAGGCTTCTCCAGGGTTATTAAATCTGCTGCTGGGGAAATGCTAATTCCTGAAGCTTTTTTTGAAGCTCAGGCCTGTAGGAAACTCAATCCCAAATTTAAATGCCCAGGTGCATGATTTCATATGTGCTTTGAATAATGGTATCCGCTCTCAGAAAATCAAACAGAATTAGGAAAAGCAATTACTTGCAGGGATTTTCATTTTGCATTAGTGACATGAGATCATTCATACACCAGGGCATTTTAACAATTCAGCATTGTGGAATTAGAAACCTTTCCACAAATCCATTGTAGAATGCCAAGTGTTCATTTTCCTCCTGTGACACAAGGTGAAGGAAAAAGGTGTTTGGAAATGCAGACTGTGACAAGGTAAACGTGGTAGCCATTTGCTCAGTGAAAAATACATGTATCTTTTTTTTCCTTACAGAAAAGAGACAATATTTGATTTTAATTACTTGTAAAGTATTGGAAATGTTGAGTCTAGGTCACAAAAGCCAAGTGACTGAAATAAAGCATCACAGAGAAGCAAACAAATATAAAAATGGAAATGAAAATATAATAAATGACTAAAAATAACTTAGGCTACTGAATCATAGCAAAATTGCCTTTTCCTCTCTCCTAAACATCAAAACCTGCTTTTAGGTTTCTTCAAATATCTGGGCCCCCAATATTCTATGGTGTCCTTAGGCAGAACACAGATTGCAAAGCATCTCAGCTCCAAGAAAAACACACTGGAGAAATCCAAAGGACCTGGCTCCTGGCCCACAGCAGCCCCTGACACACGTGTGCCATAGTTCCTTTTGTGATCCTTGTATTTAAGTTTGCACATGGCTGCCCAGGACCTGTAGAGACAGCCGGGTGAGCCCATGTTTGGAAAGCTCAGGGCAAGATGTTATAAGGCTCTCTGAAAGGAGCCTACAGAATGTCAGTCGATGACAGAGGCCCCTTAAAAGAGCTTTTACAGCATCCCTGAGACTCGCTGCCCTTGTAGAGTAACACCCCGGCATCTGCCTAATGTACACTTAAGCCTGTGAGTAAATCTTTACAAGCTCAGACTCCCAATCTCATCAACAGCATCTTTCCATTCCTACTAAAAGCCTGCCATTTGGTGCCTCAGTCCAAATTGTCCTCCTTATTGTCCTCGCCATGGCTGCCTTCCTCACGAGTCCCCTGATCCTAATATCGGTTCAGCCTGGCTCACCTCCCTTCTGTGTGCCTTGGGAAGCCAGCTTGCCCACCAATGGCCAGATCTGCCTTGCAGCTGGGAACACAGACCCAAGGGGAGGGAACTTCATCCCATAAACCTATAACCTCAGCCCAGAAATATTTCCAAGCCCCAGTGGGCTAATTTAGTCCTCTCCCGACCTCTACATCAGAAGCACTCTTTTTAGTATGAGGAGAAGAACCAAAATGGCCTCCAAAAGCCCAGTTGACCAGGTTGCAGCCGTGGTGTGGCTGCTCACAGCACAACTGGGACCTCACCATAGGTCAGTCGTTGGTGCTGACCACTTGCCAAGCTCTATGGAGAGCTTTTAAAACACAATTACCGATCAAAGCCTCACAATGGTGTCATGGGGGTGGATGAACTGTGACAATGCCCATTTTGAAGGTGAGGAAATGAAAGCAGAGAGAGGTCGAGGAGCTGGCACCACCAGCACAGTCAGAAAGCACAGCAGAGAGGGAATCCCAAGCAGGATGCTGGGTCTCTGGAACCCGGTACCAGAGCCCACCACAGTCAAAGGACCAGATGATAAGAGAACAAAGGGTTCAGATTTCTAGTTTATACTCAGCTATTATTTCTTTCAAAGAAAAGCTCCAATGCCTACTTTAATCATTCATTTGAATGATTAATCATGTATTAATCACTTACAGTTTGAGGTTTAAAGTCTTCACAAAATTAATCAGTTATAAATAAATATGCTGTATTTTAGAACCATAAAAGAGACATTCAATTCAGAAAGGTAATACTTGGAAAAAACGGTGGAATCTTTCTGCTCCCTAAGAACAGACAATTGCTAATGGGTAGTGCCCCGGAGCTGCACCCCAAGAAACCCTGGCTCTCCAGGGGAATGGACTCCCTGGTGAAGATAAACTCCAGCGCCTAATCGCCATTCTTAAAGCAATGTCATTTGTCATGAGTGATGAAGGTCTGAGCTGGTGGGTTGCCAGCTTAAAAAGAAATTTTCAAAAAACTGCAGATGAACACATTGCACAACTGGATATTGGGGATAAAGGAGAGAATCAAATTCAGCTCAACAAATATTGATCAAGCACATTCTTCATGCAATGACTAGAAAACTTGTATAAATATCAGCTGGAGACCTCCCTGATCTCAAGGTGCTTACATAAAAATTCAGAAAGCAGGGAGGTAGGATAAGCATAGAAATAACAATAATGTGAATTAGATGGATTGTACTACAATAAATTGCAGAAACAAGGTTATGGATTAAAGTGTCTCATTCAGATTTGGAGTAAAGGTAGTATTGGGGGGACTTTTATGGACATGCAAAGAGGTCATGGGAATTCCAACTGTCTCTTACTGCCTCTCCCTTGTCCCAGACCAAGGTTGCCAATTCAAGTCCACTGGTGGAAAAATACTGGTGGGTTACCAATCAGCGGCAATTCTCTGCTGCTTCTGGCTCCATCCAATCACTTCTACTGTTTGGGGAGTTCTGGAGTCACCAAAGAGGGAACAGACTGCCACCAGAAGTGTTCTGGTTCTTGTAGGAACCCAAGGAAACAGCCTCTTGCTAGAGAAGCCAGCACCCCTAGGGATGTGATATGAAGAGGGGCACTGTGTTGCATACCCATGGAAATGTAAACAGAATGCTACTCTAAAAGACAGGGCAAGCAGAAGGAGTTAGAAAAAGTTAACCCATAAATGAATAATCCACTTCCTATACAGATTGCATAATGAGATAGATGGCTGCTGTGTTCGTAGGAAGGTTTAAAAGATCAGGCACATCTAGTGAATGTAACCAAAGTATGTTATATGCATGTGTGAATCTACCATATATGCATATATGAAACCCATCATTCTGTATAATTAATTTACATATTAAAATATTATACATTATAATTATATATCATATTTATATTATATACCATATCACACAATATATCATATCTAATATTAATATAATAAAAAGAGAGAGATTAGGCATACCTATTTTGATCCTGACTAATGCTGAATTTGAGTTATTTTGTTTACATACTCACTGAGGTTTGCATATTACATTCAGATGGATGACATCCTTCTACAACAGTCAAGAGAATGCCCAGATCTTTCACTGTCTTTGATTATGTTCTTTTTTAAGACCATTGACAGAGGATTTGGAATCTTTTTTAATGTACAAAGATAAAGACAAACAGGAATTGATGACTTTTATGTCTTACCATTTTTTTTAGTTTTCCTCCTTGTGGGGGAAACAACTTCAAGGATAAACATTATATCATACATACAATATCACACATATGAATGATAGGATGTACCTGTTTTATTTAATGTAGAATTTTCAAGTCACATCTTTATAATGGTTATTGTTGAAATGACTTGATGCGGTCAATCAACAAATAATAAGATTTTTTGTATGCTAGCCAATTTCCCAAGGTATGGTTATTTTATGTGGTGTATATGATATTTTATAATATCATCAACTTGGAATTCTTACATAAGAATCAGTAAACCATGTTTGAGTGTATAGTTCCTTGGAGTGCTCAAGATAATGTTATTAAACTTGAGTTACTGGGCTTATGGGCCACATTTTCATCTCAATTAATATGATTCATCCCAAAGTTAAAAGAACATACTAAACTTGGGCTTCTTGGAGAAAAGGCTGATTGCAGGACTGGAGCAAGAAAGCACACCATGAGCTAGAACAACCCCTCTGCCTAAAAGTAAGGAAAGTACAAATGTGATCAAAAGGACCTAGGAGCCAGCTTACACAGGCTCCTCACTGGCCAAACAAGGGACTATTTGAGCATCAGCATGTAATACAAATAATGTGTCCTATCCTGTAATCCCCTGAATAAGATTCAAAAGTCCATACTTAGACTCAGTGGTAGCTCAGAGGTAAAGCACCTGCCAAGCACACAGGTCAATCCCCAGCACCGCAAGCACACACAAAAAGTCCATATTCATTTCCTAAATGAAAATATTTTCTCATAGTAGAATGCTATCTAATGTAAAAAGCAATAAATCCCCTATTATTATATTAAAATAATCCAGTGGTCACTTGCTTTCCAAGGGGTTCCAGGACCCGTGGGTACCAATCCTCAGATGCTCAAGTCCATAAAGGAGCATAGTATTTGCACATAACCCCCATGCATCCACCTGTGTACTTTAAATCAGCCTCAGATTACTTATAATACCTAACAGCATGTAAATACTATGTAAGTAGTTATTATACTATGTTATTTAAGGAACGATGACAAGGAAAGAAGCCTTTACATGTTCTGTACAGAAGCAATTTTCTTTTTAATATTTTCCATCTGCAGTTGATTGAATCTGAGTATGTGGAACCATGAACATGAGGGCCAACTGTAACTGATTCAAGCACGAATTATCATGACTCGGGCGAGTGTGTGAAAACAATGGGATATTTACACAGTCTCGGCATATTTTTCAATAGATTATTTATACATTACAAAAAGGAGAAAATGGTGCTTTATAGCAGAGAAACCCCCACAGATGCCACCCTAGTCAAGGATCAAAGTTGTTATCAAAACAATGAGACAAACGGACATAATGTGCCTCTTGATGGGACACCCTGGGAAGAACCAAGGTTGTCCGTGCAGTGTCTTCCCCAAAACACATAGCTTGAATGTGATCCTGGGGAAATGCCCAACAAAACCCAAATGAGGGATAGTCTAAATTACCAGCCTATAGTCTTCTCAAGTTGACACCGTGAAGGGTAAAGGAAGGCTAAAGATTAAAGGTGAGTAAAATACCATGGCAGTTAAAAACAATGCAGACTTTCAGGATGAGCTCAAGATTGGAGGGAAAGGGGGGAGATGCAGATGGGAATCGCCATAATATTATTGGAACAACTGGTAAGAACTGAAAGGGAATATATATGGTATCATCTCAATGTTAAATTTCCTGAATTTGATATTTGTTCTGCAGCTATTTAATATCCTCTGAGGTATATTAGAAATACTCCCTGAGGTTGTTAGAAATATACCCTGAGGCACTTACAGGTAAAGAGGCACAATATCTGCAACTAACTCTCAAAAGGTTCAGGAAAAGCACATGCAGCAAAACATTAACAACTGGTGCATCTGAGCAACATGTATATAAAAGATCTTGAACTATCTGTGCAACTCTTCTCTACATTTGAAATTATTAAACAACCCCTTAACCTCCCCTCCTGTAGTGTTGTTCTATCAGTCTACAATGTTCCTTTTGATGAAGAAGATGGCTACCATCTCAGAATATGTGACCACATATCACCTCTGCCTGATGGACTTTATATCACGTCATCCCATTGAATTTTCACTACAAGGAGGAAAAAGCTATGGTCCCAATTTTGCTGATTAAAAAAATGGAAGTTTAGAAAAACTGAATAAGAAGTTAGATGACTGATGAATCAATATTTGCCCCCATATCTGCTCTCCATGACAGAAGTATTCTTCCATCCTCCCATATTTGCTATGCTAGGGCCATAAGATAAATCTGGAAAGGGGGTGTTAGTGGAACAGAGCATGAGTAGAAGTTTAAAATGTCTTCTTGGTTGCATTTGCCCCTTTTGTACTTTGCCATCACTATGAGAAAAACATGTTGCTGTCCAAGGAGGATGAGGGACATATCAGGCAGGGCTGGACCTAGCTCACAGCCTAGAGCCAAGGAGACTTGAACCCAGCTCAGGCTAGCCAACACTGAGCCAATGTTTTGGGGTTCTTTGTTAAACAGCATTATAGTGATAACAGATAACTGATACAACTAACATGTCTGAAATCACACAGATAATAAGAATTGGATCCAGGAAGTCCAACTAGGCTGTTGGGTGCTTCCCACCACTCCTATACCAGAGAGCACTTCCAAATATATATGACCTTGTTATTCATGATGGCAAATGACCCTGAAATCTTCTTACATAATTTTCTGAATCATAAAACAAATATGATCATAGCATAAAATGCAAATATTTTGTTTTCATTTTTTAGTAATTAGTAATCATGGCATCTTTAATTATTTAATTAACCTTTCTGTTTACCAGCCATAGTCAAATGGTGCTACCATTTTTCAACTTCAGTAGTCATTAGCAATATTCAATACCCATGGATTTTGAGTGGTATGAAGTGAAGGCATTGCTTGAATAACCACTAATCTCTCATGTCAAATGGAAAAAAAAATCAATTCTTCAAAAATTGGGATGAATTTTCCAGCAACACTTATTGTTTTGTTTGTATCAGGGATTAAACCCAGGGACCCTAAACCACTGAGCCACATCCCCAGCCCTATTTTGTATTTTATTTAGAGATAGGGTCTTACTGAGTTGCTTAGTGCCTCACTTTTGCTGAGGCTGGCTTTGAATTTGTGATCCTCCTGCCTCAGCCTCCAGAGCCACTGGGATTACAGCATGCACCACCACACCAGGCTCCTAGCCCTTTTTATTTTTTATTTTGAGACAGGGTCTCACTAAGTTGCTTAGGGCCTTGCTAAATTGCTGAAGCGGGCTTTGAACTTGCAATCCTCCTGCCTCAGCTTCCTGAGCCCCTAAGAGGCATGCGCCACAGCACCTAGCACCAGCAACAGTTTTTATTCATCTCTGCCTGAGACACAAGGTAATAGATTTAATTGGATATTTTGATACTCTGGACTCAAGATGAAAAAAAATATATAAAGTGTTTTTCAAATTTTAGATCCAATACAAGTTTCTAATTCAAATTTAAAGATAAGTTTGTTAATTTTTCCCAATTAGTAAAAATATCTTTATTTTTTGCTAAAATACTGAAAACAATTACTAACATAATAACAAAGAACTTTTTTTGAGCTAAGTATGGTTTTTTTTTTAAGTGACATTTACCTGCAGACAAATCCTATGACAAAAAAGCATCTAGGCATCTGGATCATAACTATTCATTCAACAGGTCTCTTTTGAGGCAAGCAAAGTTAGAAAAATGATAAAAGAAATGGCCACTGTTAATTCTTTTGGGACTGTACTCTCAACACCCTTTTAAATGAGAAGATTAGACAAAACAAAAGAAGGAGAGATGCAACAGGAAGGGGAATGAAGAAGAGAAAGGAAGTTAAAAAAGAAAAAAATTACAATGTCCAGTCAATCATATCATCATGTATGCATGGTGTGAGAAATTTTAGACTAGAAAAATTTGGAGTTTTGCCTCCTTTAAAATATATAACAAAGCTGGACACAATAGAGCACGCCCGTAATCTCTGACTTGAGAGGCTGAGGCAAGAGGATCACAAGTTCAAGGCTAGCCTCAACAACTTAGATGGTATCTCAACATAAAATAAAAAATGGGCAGAGATGTCACTCAGTGGTAAAGTGCCCCTGGGTTCAGACTGCAGTACCACACATACATACACACACCAAAAAAAGATCTAATAAATATGCATAATGGAGAACTCTCTAAAATACAGTCTTATTTTCTAAAGACTGAGGTTTTTTTCCTCCTGTATGAGAAATAGATCATTTACAGAAAGAAAGTTTAAAATAGCTCCAGTGATGCTGTCTACAAGGCTGGAAATATTCTTTTTTTTTTTTTTTTTTTTTTTTGCTTGTTTCATATTCTCATTAAAGAGAAAAGGCAAAAGGAGTGTGGAATAAAGGGTGAGAAAGCAAACACTCCTTCTAGAAGAACAGAATGGATAAGCTCTCCCACTGATTTACAAAAAAGTTAATAAGGCCGATATTTGACTTAATTTCACAATAATGCAGCTTCAGTAAGTACTAAACAGATATAATTTACTTTAATAAGGTAGTCTCCTTTTATGCTATCATGAAAAATTGATGTTCTCTTGCTATCTTAACTGGATAAAAGGGACCCCCTGCTTAAAAGATTCAAACAAAGCAATTGATCAGAGGCTGGGGAAATTCCAAAGAAGGAGGATATTCCATTACTGCACATTCTAAATTTATCTTAGCAGCATGTGTGAAAAGCATATCAGATAAAACAAACAAAAAATAACAGTCACAATTTTTACTTAATGACAAAGTTCTGATTGTGTTATATGGCCTCCAGTTGTTGCTTAGGGAAATGCAACATCGTTTTTATTTTTATAAGAACAGAAGTCAGGGACTGGGACTGTAGCTCAATGACAGAGCGCTTGCCTAGCATGTGTGAGGCACTGGGTTTGATACTCAACATTACATAAAAATAAATTTAAAGAAAGGTACTTTGTTCATCTACAACTTGAAATTTAAAAAAAAAAAAGAAAGAGATTCAGTACTTGATTTTACAACCATTGCAATGAAACACTATTTTTAAGGTTGAGACCCTAAATGAGATATAAATCATATCAGAGGTGGCCAGGCATTGAGTGTGCATCTGCAGTCTGCCCTGTGAAGCCCAATGAGTGTCTCATAAAAACTTAGACAATACACAAACTATCCTGCAATGGTGTCAACAGTACCATGAAAAAATTCATCAAAAACAAGCCAGTGGAACTAATGTTACATCAATTATTTTCAAAGTCTTTTGACATCAAAGAAGTTATAAAAACACATCTACGAGGAAGAATCCATTTTGCCATCTGGAATTCAGACTTTTAACTGCAAGTAATGTGGAATCATGAATTAATCTTCTTAGTGGGAATAATCTAGTATGATATGATTGATTAATAAGAAAATATGAAATGGTACAGAAAACAGACCTTCATAATAATATTCTGGTTATGCTAAACCACATTTACCCAAAAGTGAATATACATGAAATATGAGTTTGTAGATACTTTAGCACTCCAATAAATATGGAACATTACATTTGTCTTATACTGTTGATATGGATAAGTTAAGGAGCTATCCTTGACACTTTAAGGGTTCTTGTCACTTTTTTAATTAGGCTTGGGAAGTGGTGAGACATTGCACTTACTATTTGAAGAGGCAAGAGTGCCCTATCCTCCCTTCTAAGAACAGGTGTTGTTTTCTGAGCACTTAATCTATGCCAGGCAGCAGGCTTAGATGGCAGAGCCAGGAATTGAACTGAACAGTCTGACTCTACAGCTCATTCACTTAAACAAAATGATTTGGTGCCTCCAAAACATACAGCTGAAAAATGTGACTTCAGAGCTTTCCCTACTAAAATATCCTTGCACTTGGTGGCTCTAGCTGGCAGTGACTTTGAAGTCCTTTATCCCTGTGCTATGGTTTGAATGTCTGTCCCCTCCAAAACCTATGTTGAATATAATTGCTATTTTTTATAGTATTAAGAAGTGGGAACTTTAAAAGATGATTAGGCCATGAGAGCTTCACCCTCAGGGTGGAATTAATGTCATTATACAAGGATGACTTTGCCCCCCTCTTGCCTCTCTTGCCCTTCTGTCTTCTGCCATGTGAGGATCTAGGAGCACACAAGGTACCATGTTGGAAGAAGAGAATGACCTTGCCAGACACCAAACTGTTAGTTTTTTGACCATAGACTTCCCAGGCTCCAGGCTGTGAGTTAATAAATTTCTGGTTATAAGTTACCCAATCTGTGATATTCTACCACAGGAGTACAAATGGACTAAGACACTCTATCTGTGCCCTAAGAGATTACTAGGTGCCTGGGGCAGGAAAGGAAGCACAAAGTTCAAGGATTGCATTATAGATCTACTACTTCTTCACAGTTTTGTTCCTTGTGCCTTTGGGGTGGGCACTGTGCATAGGACTTGGGAGAGCAGCCATAGCTACTATACAAGTGACATTCAAACAGCTTTATCTCATCTGAGCCTACTAAAGAGGGGAACTCATCACCTTCGGCATTCCCTGATCAGCAAGAATAGCAGCATCTACTTCCAGGAGAGGGCAAACCTTCCAGAAATTCAGACAGGGGGTTCACATATCCATAGAGTTCTGATGCAGCTTGTCTTTCCTTTCCTCACTTTCCCAGTGTCTTAATTTCCTTATCACTTAATTTAAGTAACTCCTTTCTGAAAGAAGTTTAGACCCAAATAAATAAAACACCTGTCTGGTACATAAGAGCTCTTATGCCAACCTCATTCATGACACTTGTTATTTAGGTACCAGGCAGAATATCTCCTAAACTCAAAGTTCAAATTGTTGGTTTCAAAACCCAGCTGACACAGCTGGGGAGGTAGATCAGTGTTGGAGCACTTCCCTAGCATGTGCTAGGAAAGTGTGCCTAGAATGTGCTAGGTATGTGCTCGGCAAGCATGTTCTGGGTTCAATCCCCAGAACTGGGAAGAATAAAAGTTGACATAAGCCTGTAGGAAACTGAATACGGGATTGAGGGGGCTAGATACATAATATCAAAGGGGCTTCCATGTTACCATTTTGCTATAAAGGTGACTTCATATCAAATATCAATTCTTTTTGTTTAACCAAAATTGGTGGCAACCTAAGGGATTCTTACCAATGCCTGAAGTTCCCTCGCCAGAAAATATCTACCATATATCAATTACAGAAGATCTGAAGTGCAATCCCCACAGCCAGTGATGCTAATTTAGCTCTACACTAAGTATGAATTATTTGTAACTCATGTACGGAGAAAGGAGGGGAGTAGGGAGAGAAATTCTGTGTCTGTGGAGGTTGAAGGAAGAAAATGCTAGACAATTCGTTTCTTGAGTAATTTCTTACAATTATTTTATGGTTGAATATGGTATCAATAAACATATTCTCTGAATAAATGAAAAACTGGTTGAAAAAAGGGGGAAGGAGTGGGAAAGGGAAAATGGAAACTGACTCTATATGCTTCTTTATTTTACAAAGGGTATTTAAATAGTATTTGGGAAAAGAAACTATGAAGAGTAAGGAATTTTTCAATCTGATAAAAAGAAAAAAAAATATCTAGCATCACAACAAATAGGAATACTGCCCAAAATAATCAACAGATTCAATGTAATCCCTGTGAAAATGCAGCTGGATCTTTCTTTTTATAGAAATACTCAAACTTATCCTAAAATCACATAGAAGTGCAAGAGACCCAGAATAGTTAAACAATGATGAAAAAGAACAGGGCAAGTAAATGGGAAAAGAAGAGTCAACAGATACTTCTGGGAAACTGGATATTCACATGCAAAAAATAAAAATGAAATTGAGCCCTTCCTCACACCATACACTCAAATTAGTTCCAACCTAAATGTAAAGGCTAGAACTCCTAAAGAAAAGATAGAAGTAAATCTTGAAGTGGGTGATTATTTCTTGGATATAAACCAAAAGCTCAAGCAATGAAAGGAAAAAAAAAACTAATACATTGGAGGCTGGGATTGTGGCTCAATGATAGAGCACTCACCTAGTACATGAAGAGAGGTGCTGGGTTTGATCCTCAGCACAACATAAAAATAAACAAATAAAATTTTTTTAAAAAGGAAAAAAAAAAGAATACATTGGACTATACAAAATGTAAAACCTTTGGGTTCAATGGACACTATCAAGAGAGTGAAACTACAATGTACAGAGGGAAAAAACATATTTGAAAGCCATAGACGTGACAAGGGACTCATATCTAGAATATAAAAAGAACCCTTGGAAATTAACAACATAAAGACATATAAAATGAAAATGGGCAAAGGGCTTGAATTGACATTTCACCAAAGAAGATATGCAAATAGTGTCCTTAGTTATAAGGGAAATGTAAATCCAAACCACATGAAATATTAGTTCACACTAATATAAAAAAGAATAACACCTGAGTGTGATATGTGGGAAAATTGGAACCCTCCTTCTTTTCTGCTGGGAATGTAGAATTGTGCTGTTACTTTGGCAAACAGTTCAACTGAAACTGAACAGTTCAATTCCTGAAAATACTGAACCTGGATCTATCATATGACTCAGTCATTTTCTTCCCAGGTGTATGACCAACAGAATTGACAACATGTTCACACAAAAACCTGCACACCAAGGACAATAGCAGAATTATTTACAATAGTCAAATAGTCCAAAATTGTTCATAATAGTCCCAAAACCAGAATTATTCATAATAGAAAGTGGAAATCACCTAAATACCTACCTACTGATAAATAGATGTGAACTGTGGGGGGTTTTAATGAATATTATTCAACAACAAAAAAAGAATAAAGTAGTGATACATACTACAATACAAAGGGAACTTGAAAATATTTTATCAAGTGAAAGAAGCCTGTCAAAAATGACCACAAATTACATGACTATTTTTATGAATTTTCCAGTATCAAGAAGTACAAAGGGAAGGTGGATTAGTGGTTGCCTGGGGCTGAGATGGAGTAGGAAGTAGGAGTGGGGGAAATTACTCTTGCTATATGTTGGGTTTCTTTTTAGGATGATGAAGATATTCTAAAATTAGGTTCTAGTGATGTCTTTAAATATACTAAAACCCACTATACACTTTAAATGGGTAGATTTGTGGTGTATGAAGTGTAGCTCAATGAATCCTTTTTTAAAAAATATACTTTAATGTAGAATCTACTAGTAAAAAATAAAACAATTTATTTAGAACTTAATTTTCAAATTCCAATTAAGTTATTTTGGTAGCCTCTATGAGCTCTACTCCCTCAGACCACCATTCTCCTCTTGTTTCTGGGAGTGGAATACCAACTTTGCCCAGAGGCCATTGAGAGGCCACAATGCACCTGACCCAGGTGATGAGTTTAGAGTAACCTAGCTTCAAGCTCAGGCAGCACCCTCATTTACCTTTGACAGAGGTTGGTTTAGGGGCATCCGGGAACCCAGGCCTGGCCATTGAGTCTTCTGCTAAGAGTCTTAGTGAGATAATCCTGGATTAAGAAGAAAGACCCCTCTCCTCCATTCCCTGCTTTTGGACTTCGTTTTGTGAGGAAGCATCAATGGGGTCCATCAATCATATGATAACTGTGAGAACCAAGGAGTGACCCAGACCTGCTGCATGAGTCCCCTCTGGAGTAACCTGCTTCCACACTTCTCATAAAACAAGACTGAGTAATACACCCTCTTAGATATTCTGCTTATTGCGACCGAAAGCCTGCTACTTGATACATTTTCTTTTACATGGGCTCATTTGTGAGTTCTCATAGAATTATATCAATGACTCTTTACAGAGTAAAATAAAGATGACAGAAATTTTTTAGGAAGAAAGTGCTAATATTCAGTTAATTATAAAAGAAAGCAGTGTCTTGCTCAATAAGAGAAACAATGTTTTGCATGCAAAGTGGGTTGGAGGGTTGGCCAGCCACGAGGAAGCAAAGATGCACAGGCAGATCACCTGTCCAAGACCACAGACAAGTGTCCAGTGGGGCCCATACTAGAGAACACACAAAATTCTAAGTTCCTTTCTTCTCACTGAAAAGCTTCAAAGATCAGAAACTCACCCATATTTCACTGCATAATCATCTCAGATTTTGTTCCAATTTTTTTTTCATAACAGTAGGGTGCGACCATGATGTGAAGCTTCTTTAAAAAAAAATTGTGCCCATATTTCTTAGAAATCATTTATTGTTAAATTGTCTTTGGTGTAAGATTAGTATGCTTGGAATTCTCGTGATTATATGTTAAAGCGATGGTGATGATTATGCCGTGAAATGCGGCACTTTCATACGAAAGATGAAGCCAAATAGTTCTGCTTCCAGATATGTTAATATTTTATTGCTTTATTAGCCTGGGCTCACACTAAAAACCATAAGCCAGACTTTAATTGGTTTTCTCTAATTCTTTATGAAAATTCGAACAATGTTTTAGCATTCATCATTTAAAAGAATTTGATAAATTATTTTAGGAGTGAATAAAAATAAATTGTACTCGAAAAGCACACATAATAATGGTGAAAAAAATTACCATTTTTTCTTCTGTAAATTGTTTATCTTAAGAGAAAACAGGAAGCGTGTGAAAATTTCCACAATTGTTACTGTTATAATGGAATCTCTTTATAAATCTGTGGCATTTACACTTGTCTCAATGTTATATAATTCTTAATATATATAATTATTTTAAGCACCATGATTTGTCCTGAATAAATGAAAAATTGAGGCAACCACAAATCTTTTTTTGGTGGAGTACTGGAGATTTAACCCAAGAGTACACTCTCCCTTGAGTACTCTACACCCCAACCCTTTTTAAAGTTTTACTTTGAGGCAGGGTCTCATTAAGTTGCCAAGGCCAACCTCTTCCTTGTGATCCTTCTGCATGAATTTCCTGACTCCTGGGATTTTCCTGTCATCCTAGGATTACAGATGTGTCCTACCACACCCAGCACAAACTCAGATCTTCTCTAGTGATTGAATTAATGCCACCAAGGCAGGTTTACCTGCTATTGTTGCTGTTTGGTGTTCCAGTTTTAGAGCAAAAGACAGCCGAGCAATTCTTTTCCAGAATAGCCATGTAAGCTCTGTGTACCCACTTGCCAGTACTACAACCATAGTTGGTTAAAATTATTTTTAAAATAACAAGAAAATCATTTAAAAATGCAGGAAATTAGGCTGAGCCCGGATAATTGCAAGTTCAAGTCCAACCTTGGCAACTTAGCAAGACCCTGTGTCAAAATAAAAAAATAAAAAGGGCTGGGAATATATATCAGTGGTGCAGCATCCCTGAGTTCAAAACACAGTACTAATGAATCAATGACTAAGTAAACAAATAAATAACTGCAAGAACTCCTCCTAAGGACATGCACTAAGGAAATGAAGAGCACTGAATACAATGTACCTACTAAATCTTGATAAGAACAGCAAGAATCTATGGTATTTACAACACAATTTGCTCCCTATGTCCAGCTCAGACACATCTACAAAACTCAACACAAACTCCAAGTGGGATTAACTCAAAGAAATTTGTACCTAGACGTTATAGTGTAAATGTTAAAAGACAAAGTGAAAAATATTGAAAGTAACCTGTCGCATACAAGGGAGCCCGAATGAGATTAACCCCTGACTTCTTATCAGAAATAATTCAGAAAATAGTGGGATGATATATTCAAAGTGCTAACAAAAAGCTGCCCACCAAGTATGTAGCATCCAGCAAAACTATCTTACAAAAAAATAAAGGCAAAATAAGAAATTTCCAGATAAATGAGAACTGAAAGAATCCATTGTTAGCAGAAATACTGAAGGAAGTTTTGCAGACTGAAAGAAAGTAGCCCTTGGTGATAACATGAATTCCTCTGCTACACACATATACACACACACACACACACACACACACACTCACACACACACACACATATATACTCAGAATGGGTAAAATAATTATGGAACAATAATAGAAGATAATATACATTCATATTTCTTCTTAATGGGTTTTAAAAAACAATTATAGAATGTAATACATAAATAATCATATTGTTGGGCTTGTGACATAAAGAAATGCAACACAGTTGACAGTGACAATACAGGGAAGGTAAGGGAGCAAAGTCATATCCAAATAGGGAAATAACACCAGATAATAACTTGAATCAATGAAGCTGGGCTTGGTGGCACTCACCTGTAATCTCAGAGGCTCAGGAAGCTGAGGCAGGAGGATCACGAATTCAAAGCCAGCTTCAGCAACAGCGAGGCACTAAGCAACTCAGTGAGATCTGTCTCTAAATAAAATACAAAATAGGGTTGGGGATGTGGCTCGGTGGACGGTGGACGAGTGCCCCTGAGTTCAGTCCCTGGTACCCGCCCCCCCCAAAAGGGAGGGGGGCAGGGATGTGGGGCTGGGTGGTTAAGCAACCCTGGGTTCAATCCTCAGGGGATGCATCTTAGAAAACGTAAAATTATATGAAGTAGTGATTATAACAGTATATTATTAGGATTTAACTTATACATGTATATTTAAATGGGAGTTATAGTTCTAGATCTACTGGAATGAAGTTAGTATTAAACTGAAGAAGTCTCTAGTAAGTTAAGAATGTATAGGGTAATCTCTAAAGAAACAAATGAGAAAAAAACTCAAAAATATAGTTAAAAAACATTCACTTAATGCAAAAAATAAAAAATAAAAAGATAGTTGGTTTCACTTGCTAATACAAGTGGACACAGGACAACCCAAACACTAGAAAGATGAAAAGCAGTTAAAAAGATGCAAAAGATGCTTCCCAAAAGTTGGGTCCAAAGTCCCAGTAAATTCATGGATGGTTTTACAATGCTAATCAAAGTTCACACTTCCTTAAAGATTCATCCTTAAGAGGAAAACCTACTTTTTATTCACTTTTTCTTTGCCACCAAAGTGATAATTATGTAAAATTTTCACAATGCCACCAACTACTTATAAGAAATGAAAGTGAAATTCTTGGATAGAAAGTAAATAAAATGGACTCCAAATCTGGTGGTGTGGAGGGTCTGGGGGCATATTCACACAGGATCTAGAGATTCCTCTTGGTACACATTGTGTGTCTGGAAACAAGCACAACTTTCAGGGGAGAGAAATTAACTCCATTCACCTTTACGGAATGTTTGATCAGTTCAAAGGCAGATTCTGCCCTGAAACTCTAATTGTTTTAGAGAAAAGGAGGCAATTGATTCCCTTGTAGAATGCTGAATGACCTTGACAGACACTCTAACCTCAGCAGAGCTTTTAAATGGATGAATAGAAATTACCACATTTCTCTTGGATTAGACATAACCAAAATCCCTAATTGGAGTCAGCAGTAAGGAATTTGCTTAATAACCAAACCTGTGGTCTCTGGGCTGCCTGCCAGTGGCAGGAATAAGTAAGAACAAGGATGCCGACAAAGGCAGGGGTAAAGGAAGATGTGTTGTCCTGACTTTATTGGAAAAAAAATTAAAAATACAGTTGGTCTCTCTCTCTCTCTCTCTCTCTCTCTCTCTCTCTCTCTCTCTCTCTCTCTCNTGGAAAAAAAATTAAAAATACAGTTGGTCTCTCTCTCTCTCTCTCTCTCTCTCTCTCTCTCTCTCTCTCTCTCTCTCTCCCCCCCCCCATTCCTCCCTCCTCTCCTCCCATTTTTTTCTCTGAGCCTTCTTTTCTACTTATGGGAAAAAAAAATTATTCCTTAAGCCTGAATATAAGAGAGGAAAATGTACTAATGCATGGTTTGAGCAGACAGTTGTGTAAATTGTTATAGACTAATAAAATCAGATGTCCAAGACATTTTATTTCCACTGCCACTAACCCAAGGAAAGATTCCTATTTGATTTTTATGCAGCTTCAAATCTACTTGTGGTTTTTAAAATCTCAGTTTAAATTCTGTAACGTTTTCCTACTTTATAGAGATCTTGCCTTCTGTGTTTCCTGCACAGATTGGGAGGAAAAAAATCTCCTACTGTATCCACATCTATAGCAATTTTTTATGCCCAGTGTGATGGTGGTGCACAGTTACAATTCTTGTGTTTTACTCAGATTTTTGCTGCTGTGACTACAGGACCTGACCAGAACAATTTTAGAGGAGAAAAAGTTTATTTAAGGGCTCCGGGTTTCAGAGGTCTCAACCCATAGACCGCAGGCTACATTCCTCAGGGCTCAAGGTGAGGCAGGACATCATGGAGGAAGAATGTGGCAGAGGGAAGCAGCTCACATGATGATCAGAAAGCAGAGAGAGAGACTCCACTCTCCAGATACTAAATATATACCCCATAGCCACGCCCCCAGTGAAATTGTTGATCAGTCTTTGTACATCTCACACTCAGTGGTCTCCATTCCTCTGGGTTTGTTACTCATTTTTTTTTAATTTCCACTAAAATCCCTAGAATTCCTTATTTTTCTCTGGTAGATTAAATCTATGAGTGGAAATAAGCATTCTTACTTACCTGAGTTAGTGCAGTTGTGCTTTCTGTATTAGTAGATTTGTATCTTTCATCAGCTCTGGAAAATTCTCCAATCACTATTTCATTCTTTAGCTATTTCCTTTACCTCCTTCTCTTCATTCATCCACTTCAGGAAGGATGTGGGAGTGACTCACTTCATCTACTGTGTTTTTTGTTTGTTTGTTTGTTTGTTTCACTTTGTCTACTGTGTGTGTGTTTTTGTTTGTTTGGTTGGTTTTTGTTTCACTTTGAATTAAAAAAAAGTGGGTTTATTTACTTTTGTTTATTATTGTTTTACTTTGTTAAAATAAACCAATATTTTAATCATTAATTGGCACAATTTAGAAATGACCAGTTGCAAATTAAGTATCTTGCTGACTGTACTAGTTTTCTCTTTTTTTTTTCTTTTGTTTTGTTTTGTTATGTTATTATTGTTTTTGCAGTGCTAGGGATTGAACACTGTATAACCTTCTTATGCTTTATCATTCCTGGTTTTTAAGTAAATTTTATTGTGGGATAATTTACACAGAATGAAATTTACAAATTTTAAGTGGAACTGGATAAATATATTTATCCATGCAACCAGCACCCCATTTAAGATCTAGAATATTGCCAGAAAGTTTCCTATGTGCAGTAAACATCTCACCACCACACCCCACTCAGCCATTGGTCTGATTTCTATCAATATATGTTACTTTTGCAGAATTTCAGCATATAAATAGAATCATACAGTCTTCCCTCTATGGCCTCCAGTGGCTCTTGTTCAGAATAACATATGGAAGATGCATCCTTATTGCTGCATGAATATAGTTGGTTCCCTTAATAACCAAATAGGATTCCATTGTATTAATAGATCTCAAGTTGTTTTATCCACACACATTGCACACATTATTCCAGACAAATAAGTAATCTAAGAAGTTATATTGTAAAATTGAACATATTCAATGTAAGATATGAATTGGTGACCTCTAACTGGCTTTTCTAGCTCCGAATTTCAGTACATTCTTATTGACAAGATCAATCATTCCTTCATCCTCACTATCTTCTACATACTTTGCCCTAGTCCTCTTTGGGGAGCAGTCCCTCTGGCTTCCCAGTTTTTACTTCACATCATATACCACTTTCTCCTTTGTGCTATCATTACCTATACACTTATCTAATTTCAGTCACCAGTCTCTATGCTGCTTCAGGACAGTATGCAAATGGTATTTATCTTTGCCTTCTTCACAGTACTGAGGAAATGACTGGCATATGGGAAGTGCCCAGCAAACGTTGCTGAGTATATAAATAAATAAGTGAATTCCTCCGTTTGCAGGTATCTTCATTGGCTCCCCATTTTGTAGGTTGTCATTCAAAATCTTCCACAGTTAGCTCTAATCTTGCTTTCCAGGTTCATCCCTGCGGTTTTTCATACATAATACCTCTTCTCCAGTTAAATTAGTCTATTTGCAGCTGTCTGTGCTTGACTACAGTGTTGTTCCTGTCTAGAAGAACAAACACACACACACACGTACACACACACCTATCTTTATTCTCCGTACCTCTTGAACAATAGTTAAAACCTCAAGGTTTCCATGTCCAGGGGCCCTTGCACTATCCACCTTTGTCAGCCTGGACCATGTGCGTATTAGCAGTGGTAGATTGTGTCCAGTAGGGGGAGGCATGCCCATAATCTCCCACTAAATCTGAGGCTTTTCTGTAGCCCTTGAGATTTTAAAGCCACATGTGTACAGAAACCTTCGGTAGATTAGAGAAATAAACAATAGTTCAACTATCCCCTTCCTCTAATCATCCATAAGCTGTGAGTCATCTCTACTAACCAACGGGATTGAACACTGTATATACACTGTATAACTAAAGCATAGTCACTTAGGCCCAAATAACAACGACAAAACCACTTGATCATTTTCAGTCTTGAAGGACTGCACTCCTTTTGAGTCCTCATTAAAAAAAAAAAATCAATAAAATGTACTCCCACATTGAATTTCAATCTGTTTTTGTTGAATTAAGAACCAATAATGGAAAGTTGAATACCTTGCCTTTCATAAAGAGAGATAAATAAAAAATAAAAAATGTGTACTGCTCGCTTTTTTCCTATCTCCACCCACTTCTTTCTTCCAGTTAGGTTTTAAAAATATGTTTTGTAACGGTTTACCATGTGGCAGTTATTTTTTATATACTAGGCTTAAGATACCATGGGACTCAGCTTGACTCAGAGGTTAATCATTGGTTCATACTGAACACACCCCAAAAATCAACAATCATCAGGAAACAGAGCAACTGTCACTCCACTGGGGGAAAAAAGTAGCTCATTCTGTGCTCACACTGGTGGTAGATCACAACCAGGAATGAATAAAGCAGTGTTTCATAAGTCTACACATTAATGAAGCTGGAAGAGACCATTCCAGCTCACGGATGGAGACTAAGATCTAGAAGACAAAAGGAAGAGACCACAGCCAGTTAGGGACCAAGCAGGGACTGGAACCTGGCACTCGGGAGTAGATTTGTCCTGGAGGCTCTTCATTGACCAACACCATTGACTGCTCCTTCAGAGATAGATAGAAAGAGAGGATATACCTACCATCAGGGTCACTTTTGTGTCCTTGTCCTTTAGGGATGCACTGAGAAGGCAACACAAACCCTGAGTCGTCTTGAATAAAGCCTCTTAGGAAGAGAGCCTGACTTTCACCTTCTTATGGCAGCTCATGGGCACCTTTTTAAAAAGTCCTTGTGAGAGGAGAGGAAGAAAGCAGAAGCCAGCCCCGGTGAAGATTGCACGAGTCAGCACACGCTCTATTCATTTTGTAATTATTTGGGGGTTATGGGAGGCAGCCGGAGCATATTATCATATGAGGCAGTTACTCATCCCTTGAACCTAAAGTGTATGTGGACAGGTCACATTTTACATCAGAAGTAGGATGTAAATGTCAAAAGCTCCGTTGAAACGACAGTGCTTAACCATGATGACACCCAAGCTCAGGACACTTTTCATGGTGGATCTCTAAGTCCTCAGTAAACCTTCATTACATTTCAACACAGTATTATTCTAAAGGAGTATCATATTGTGACTTCCTTTTTATAAGTCACAGAAAAGAAAGATTAAAAAAAAACTAACAGGCAAGTTTGGTTTGGGGCCTTAATATCTCGATTTGTAATTGTGCCTAATTTTTACAAATTAGTTTTAAAAGCCTTCTTGGGCATAAGTTTATATACATTCTAATTGAGTGATAAATAAGTTAAATGATTGATTTAATCAGGATCAGAACTCTTTTAAGTCCCGTGCTCCTTCAGAGGCAACACTAACTTTTCTCAATTCCTGACATGACATTCATATAAAGAACCCTCATAAAGCCTCACCGAAAATTCCAGGGGTGGAGTGTGAAGCCATCCACCAGAAGATACAGAGAAAGATACAGAAGCTAAATTATCTTCCCTGGTGTACCTAGCAAGAGTAATGTTATTCCAGGAATTCAGGTTTACAATGAGGTAGGAGGATGGGTGGGAGGGAATCAGAAAGCAGGGAGCAGCAGACAAAGACTGTTTAAATATTTATGATTTTTTCATTTGAAATCAGAAAAAGATTCCCTACTTTCAAGACTTGAAGTGTCAGGCTAATTAGGTACTTCAGATATTTTATATTATATCTGATGGGATTTGACTTCAAAGGAGTGTTGAGGACAAAGTGCCAGAGGGCACAGAGCTTCACTGCAGCCCCTTGAAGCCTTCACCCTTATCACAGAGGGCTTGGCCTCCTCCTTCACAGAGGAGCTCTACATCTCAGGACCACAATTCCTAAACTCCAAAGTGGACAATGAGATACAAGTGGAATTTAGATAGAGTCCCTGGAAAAGTTTCTAAAAAGGGACCAACTCAGCTACAAAGGGGGCTGTTTTCTTGTTCCATCCAGGTCTCCTTTTTTGCAATAGAATGTGGACATGATAGCTGGAACTTCATTGCCATTTTGTGTCTTGAGGTAGATCTTGAGCAAGGAAGCTACACCCTGAGGGTGGTAGAAGAAAGATGACAGGTAGCAGCCTACCTGATGACCAGGTTGATGGCATGCCCATATACATTCTAATTGCCTACCTCAGATTTCTTTCACATAATAGAAGGTCTTTTAATTGGTTTTTATTATTTATTCACTTACACAGCCGATTCAATGGCCTTTAAGGTTTAAGTGACCCTACTTTTTTTTCCAACTGCCTTTGAAGCCTATAATCCCAGTTATTCTTGCTTGACCTAAGTTCAAGGCCAGCCTCAGCAGTTTAGCAAGTCTCCAAGTAACTTAGTGAGACCCTGTCTCAAAATAAAAAATAAAAAGGGCTGGGGATGTAGCTTAGTGGTAGAGCATCCCTGGGTTCAATCCCCAGGGGGGAAAAATAGAATTGTCTTTGTTTCTTGAGGAAGCAAGTTAAGTGCTGCCCTCCTTGATTTCCTAGGACAGGTCCCATAAGGCCTCCACATTAACTCTGAAGGACACCAAGCACACTGTGGCCCATAGACAGCTCGTGCTTAGATGACGTGTGAAATACGGTCCTTGGACCCTGTGCTCCTAGCTCATCCCACTGTCTTAGAATTGAATTTCTGCTTACCTTTGAGCCTCTTGGGGCTACATCATCAGGGAAAGATAAAAGTGTCCCTTTAGATTCAAATGTTAGCCACATGATCTCTAATATAATCTGTGGTTTTATAATCTCACTGGGGGCTCAGACCACAGGCCTCAGACGTGAAACCTACGAGCCACTCTGGCAGATACATGAGTGTCATGAACCATCCATCATGCCTCTTTCCACAGCAAAATTGAGGAGAAAGGAAGGAGGGAGGGAGGGAGGGGGCAGGAGGGAAGAAGAGAGGGAGGAAGGAAAAGGAAAGAAAAAGTCTCCACTCTGAATGGAGCCAAGAGCATGTCATAAAGCAAGGCAAGAGCTAGGGAAATTATTTCCCATCCCAAACAGATAATCACCAATAACATTCGTTGTGTCATTGCTTCCTCTGGGCCAAACACTTCTCTCCAAGCGTTTTACATATACTAATTCATTTGGTCCTCATAACAAGCCTCTGAAGTTGGTGTTATTATTGTTAAGCTTCTTGTGCAGATAGAAAAACTGAGGCAGGGAATGTTTAAGTGACTTGCCCAGAGTCTTCTGGTTGCTATGTGGTGGAGTCAGATTGAAATGAGGTCTATTGGACCCCTCCCCATCACTATGCCCCAAAGGTATACAGTTAACCACCTTATTGTCCCCAGCAGCTTTAAACCAGCCATGCTGTGCGATAAACGGAGGATGAGGAGCTCTAGACAGAAAGCTCCTGAGGGAGGGCACTTGTGCTGTGTTCACTGCTGCATGCCCAGGCCTAGCACACTCCTTGGCTTGTGACTGGCACTCAAGTGATTGTTGAAAGAAGGAAAAAGCACAGGAATGCTTGCAAGGAATATGCAAAACATTGCAGTACTCCAGGGTCTAGGATTATGCTTCAAGAATTGCTTTTGGGGTCACTGCGAAGATCAACCCAGGGGAAACACTCCCAAGAAAGCTGCATGGGAGATGCCACCTCCGGATCCTAATAAATCATTAACATCAGCCACAGCAGGAAATCATTAGCAAAACCTTCCCAGGGAGGCTTATAAAGCACTTTCACTTACACTACCTCATTTAATCATCATAACCACCAACTGAAAAAACTAGGCTCTGGTGACAGCCAGAATCCAGACTGGAGGCCTCACCAACCCCATACCATCGATGTTAACCTGGAGTGTCTCGCCAGAGGTGAGGCCAGTACCCCCTGACCGCTCACATTCCACTGCTTCATCCCCCTCAAAACCGTGATCCTGCGCATTCAACTATCCCTGGCCCAAGATCCGCCCTGTGATCTTAGTGTTCCAGGTCTTTCCTGTGGAGTAGCAAGCCACCAAAGAAGCTTAACAGCTTAAACAGCTTAATGTCATCACTCAGGGTTCTGAGGATTGGCTGGGATCTCCAACTGGTTCTTGCTCAAAGTCTCCCGGGAAGGTTGCAGCCTGTTGTCATCAGCCTATAGTCATCCCAGGGCTCCTGGGCTTTGTGTTCTATGAGGATGCCCCTGCTGGAGCTATGGACCTAGGTGGGCCTCTGCCTGGGCCCTGGGCTGCTCACACACAGTGTCTGGGTGTCCAGGTACATCCCACAAGCAAGTATTTAAAGGGGCAGGAAGGTGAAGCTGCCAGCCAGTGGAGGGTCTGGCTCAGACCTGCCTCAAGGTGATTTCTACAGCATCCTATTGATCAAAGCAACACTGGGGCCCACCCCATTCCAGGATGTGAAGGAAAATAAGCCCGCCCTCCCATTGGGGGAGTAGGAAAGTCACATTGCTGAGCAGCAGTGGCATGGGAGGTGTTGCAGCCATCTTTGGAAAATATGATCAGCAGCCTCAGCTTCACCATTAACCCACAGCTAAACTACACAGCTGCCGATAAATTTCCATTCACACTGTTATTACATGTTTAATTGGGCACAGAATATTGTTCAATTTATTTTTTTAACTGTTGCCAAGGTTACATTTCAGGCCTCAACAGTTCTTAGTTCATTTCCTTCTACACCTTTCCACAGTTATTTGAATTCAAACAGGTATTTTAGCTCAAGGATAAGAGAACTCCCGGGAGTTCTAGCCAATGGTCCCCATGCCAAATGGTGGGCATAGGTGAAGCTGCCATTATTGTTTATATTTATGATAGTCTTGTGTATCTGTGGCCAGATTCCAGCCTCTCAAAGGGGACCAGGCAAGAATATATAAGTATATCGGTTCAAATCCATCACAGTAACACAATTTTTTCCAGTTCACAATGTCCTCTCTTTCCTTCTGCATGAGTGCAGACTCCTCCTCCATGTTGCAACCACACCCGACTCTCCCCTTCGACCTCCGGCCCTGTGTGTTCTCCTTTCTCAGTGCTCACATCTCCCCCTCCCAGCCCAGATTCTACTCCCACGTTGCCATTGACTGGAACGTTAACTGGCAAATTCAGATACACTTCTGTGACCCTCTGTCACTCCTGCTGCCTCCCCATAGACCCTCGCCTTGCTTACTTGGAGTCACAGCCCTGCTGGGGCTTGTACAGTTCCCCAAGGTGGATTGCTTCTCCCTACCCCACTGGGCCTGCACCTCCCACTCAGCAGGTGTTGAATTGGATTAAGCTCCAGGAATGTCACTGTCATTATATCATCATTTTCTCTAATGGCCTACGCCTCCAAAGACCTTATTCACCCTCCAGGAACATTCTTCCTTTGCCTTCATCCATTTGCCCACTCATTATTCAACAATTATTGACTGGGAATGGTCTGTGTGCTGAACCAAAAGAACTTTGAACATAACTGAATCTGGGCTAAACCCTCCCATCTCTAAAAGTAAAGGTATCATACCAAAGAAATAGGCAGCCCATGTGTGAGGATGGCCTTAGGCCTGAGCTAAGCAACTCCATTTTAAAAATTCCAGTATGAAACCTGCAGTTTCACCAGGCACACCCACAGAGCCCTCCACAGGGTCTCAAACAAGTTACTTCCCTTCACCCTGATAAACAGAGTGAAGCCCCTGGCAGGCTGTCCTCACCTGATAAGAGGGAAAGGCAAAGATCAGGGTGGAGACCACCAGACCAGATGTTTTTGACCCCAGGGTAAATGATGTCATGGAGAAATCTGGTGGTAGCTGTAAGGATTGAAAGGGGGGTCAAAGCCCCAAAATTTAGAATAAATAATAGAGCTGATGAACAAGGATTCAGCCAGCCAAAACAAGGATGCAGCTGGAGAGCCTGATGAGGATCTGACATCCCATCCCTTGTTATGGTTCCCTGAGCCTCTGCGTGATCCTTACTGCTCTCAACTCTACCGCCTGGACCTTGGTGAGACCCATAACTTTTCCCTAACACCCTCTCCTCAACTGGTCGTTTACTCCACGCCAAGAAAAGCCTGCCTTGGTTCGGGACCTGGTCACCTCGGTCTAAGTGAGTGTGCAACTGCTGGACATGAAGCCTAAGGCTTAAGACTTTTGAACTTAGCACGCAGAGGGAATGTCTGATATTAGCCTGTCATGATTAAGTGTGTTTTGCAGGGCTTAGAATTAATCTAGAATTGTTTGCTGTGAATTGATTATGTCTATTGCAGTGCCTAACATTAAGGGTTGTCGTTTTCTTGATTAAGAACCTATAGAGTGAAATCGTATTGAGTAATTTGAAGAATAAAGCATTGAAAGGATCAGAAGTGCATAGACATTCATTATTTCTCCCCTCAACTGCATATGTCGCAATTTTGCCCCCTCGCGACACCATATCACACACCTACTCCAATTTTGGTATCTTGAAGACCAAAAGAGTTGTACCTTGGAGCTAACCAGAGCTGACCACAAAGACCTGAACATAGCTTCTACAGGGGGATCCAAGTTTTTCTGTCTTCTTTTTATTCCACACAGTCTCGGCAGCCAGACCTTGAGATGCCTCTAAAATATGGCTTCTTCTGATCCCTGCACACATGTGAGACATCCTTACTGACCCTTCCTGATTCTGCCTTTGCTTCACTCACACTGAACCTGAGCCATTCACCCGTGCTTTTCATGGGTTCCTCATCTGTTCCCCTGACTGGCTTGGCCAGTCTTTCACCCCAGGAAAAAAGGATGGCAAGAAGAATCCTAGCAGGACTCTTCACAGATGTGTCAGTCAGGATTCTCCAAAGGAACAGAACCACAGGACAAGGATAAATATTTCAGAGGGAACTTACCATGGAAATTGGTTCATATGATTGAAAATTGAAGAGAAGGCCCACTGTCTGCTACACACTAGTGGGAAACCAGGAAGGCCAGTGATGCAATTTGTCCTGAGTTGGAAGGCCCAAGAACCCAGAGCTCCAGGACCCAAGGATGGGAGGATATGGATGTCTCAACTCCAGAAGAGTGGAAAATAGAAAAAAGTAAATTAATAAAATAGGAAAAATGTAAATTAATTGCCCTTTCTCTGCCTCCTTCCTCCTCCTTCCCCAACTTGGGTCCTAACAGCTTGAGTGATGTTGGGAGGGATACTTTTTATCAGTCTAACTCCAATGTTGCTTTTTCCCAGAAACACCCTCACAGACACACCCAGAAATAGTGTCCTATGAGCTTTGCAGTATCCCTTAAGACCTAGTCAAGTTGACATATAAAATTGACTATTGCCAAGGAAGGCAGTCAGAAACATCTAATATTAGGTGGGACCAAGTATTAAGATGTACAAATACAAGTTATTTAGCCACCCTGTGTGTTTTAGTCAGTTTTTTTTTTTCCTGCTATGACTAAAAGACCCAACAAGCACAATTGTAAAGGAGGAAATGTTGATTTGAAGGCTCATGGTTTCAGAGGTCTCAGTCCATAGACAGCCAGCTCCATTCCCCAGGGGCTTGAGTTGAGGGTGAACACCATGGGGAGTGTGTGGCAGAGGGAAGAAGCTCGCATGAATGATGAGAAAGCAAAGAGAGAGACTCCTCTTGCCAGATACAAAATATAGACCCAAAGCCACGCCCCTAATGCCTCACCCTCTCCAGCCACACTCACCTGCCTTCAGTTACCACTCAGTTAATCTCATCAGGTGCTTAATTCACTGATTGGGTTAAGTAACTCAATCATTTCTCCTCTGAACCTTCTTGCATTGTCTCACATGTGAGCTTTTTGGGAGACACCTCATATCTAAACCATAACACTGCGCCTCCATTTCCTCAAGTGAAAATCGTCAGTGCCAGAGGTCACTGACAGCAATTAATGAGCTAGTCATGAGCACATTACCACCCTGCCTGATGCACAGTAAGCAGTCACAAATGCTAGATGTTCTGGTTGTTTTTAAATTATCATTGTCTTGGCCCTATCAAAAAATTATAGATCATTGTTCTACACCAGCTCCTGCCCTAGGCCCAACAGACCAAAGTAAAAATCAAAATGAAGTCACTCACACTAAAGTTGACATGGCCAAACCCAAGCTAAGTCATTTATCCAAACTTCTGAGAAGTCGGGATTAAAAGAGAGAATAGCCAAGTTTTCCAAAGAGCTCAGTTTCAACTGACATGATAACAAACTTCCCCATTGCTTAAATCCTTACCAAAAATAAATAAATAAATAAACAAATAAAATAGGCTGATGGCAGCAGTTATTTTCCTATTGTTCTGGCGTCCTGTTCCTGCCTTATAAGGAAAGTCGCTTTGAAATGACCTGCCCCTTTTTGTTCCTTTGCTGCTTTCTTAAACCCTGCTTTGTCTATTAGCCCAAGCTCCCTGCTCAGCTCCCTGGAATACCTACCCTGTGAAGTGAAGTGTTGACTGATTCTGCAATAACAAATAAAGCCAATTAAGGTCTTTAAACTAGATCACTGTAATTTTGTCTTTTGACAAGTCATGTTTTCAAAAGCAGAACCCAAGACAAGAAGGGTGTGATTTGGGATGATTCCCAGGAAGGGCAGCTTCAGCCCACCCCATCAAGGAAACTCAGGAAATCAGCTCAACTGAGAGTTCCAGGCACTGCCTGCAGTCTTCCTAGACAGGCAAATCAGGGGTCCACGAGCCTAAATAGCCTAAATAAAGCCTAAAAGAGCTGGGGAGTGCAGAGCAGGATTAAAGAGGAAATCAAACTGGAGCTGGCCTGCTCTGCCGAGAGGTCATGGTCCTCCTCTGCAAAACATTTTGGGAATTCTCTTCTCTGATTGGCCTTTTCCCTCCACAGCCTCAATTTGCTGTTCTATTTTCTGGCCCCTTTACCATCTACAGCCTGTTCATCCATTCAGCAAATATTGACTGAGTCCTAGGTGTTAGGTCCTTAGGCCAAAGTAACTCCATTTTGAAAAGCCCACCCAGGCATGACCTTCTCCTTAAGCCTGCCCCAAAGAGTCCTAACTACTGAACCACAACAAAGACACCAAGTATCAATCACAGGACCAGATGGGTTATTTTTTAACTACTCCATTGTGTAAGACTATATAGTCAAGAAGTTTTTCCAGCAGGCTCTGCGCCTTGCAGAAGGACAGCCTGGCAGATATTCTCTGTCAATAAACCTTTGCTTGACTCAGAGATGTGCCTCTCGTGAATATTTGCTCCAGCTACCCTAACACTAGGTGCCGAGCATGATGCTAGGAATATATCACCGAACAAAATAGGCAAAAATCTGTGCTCTCCTGAAAATCTGCGTTGGTGCCAATTTTTACCACTTTTCAAAACAGACCTGATTTCCAAAAATAGCTAAATGTTAGAAAAGATAAAATTAATTTCCATAATAGCATTTTTTTACTCAAAGTTGGAATTACAAACTAATAATATTGATTTTCTTCTAAGCTTGTTAAACTAATCTTCCCCAGGCAATCGTTTTCATAGGACTTCTTTAAAATCTTACCTTTTTTAAGTTACATAAGTATATAATCATACTGTCAAAAACTTGGAAACTAGAAAAAAGGAAATTATTCACCTATAATTCCACAGGTTCACTACAACTACTGTTAATATCTGCAAATACATTCTTCCTGTCTTTTTTCTTTTTTTTGGCATTTAAAAAAAATTTGAAATCCTTCATGTATATTATGATTCCTGTTTTACTTTATATTTTACCATAAGCATAGTTCTACAGTCTCTCTTTTGCTTGTGTGTGTGTGTGTGTGTGTGTGTGTGTGTGTGTGAATGTGTGTGGGTTTCCAGGAATTGAACTCAGGGGCACTCTATCAGTGAGCTACATCCCTGCACCCCAACCCGTTTTTTTTTTTTTTTTTTTTTTTTGAGACAGGGTCTCTCTAAGCTACTGAGAATCTTGCTAAATTGCTGAGGCTGGCCTCAAACTTGTAATCCCCCTGCGTCAGCCTCCCAAGTAGCTGAGACTACAGGCATGCTTCACCATACCTGGCTAATATCATTCCTTACTCACTCATTCCTTATAAGCAGCCCTTTGAGTTGTTTGCAATCTTTTCACTATTAATTATTGAACTGACCAAGTCGTAAAACACAATTCCAAAAGGAAAGTTCTAATTGTGTGTGTAGAGCAAAATCATCACTAAAATGAGTTCGCTGCCAGAGAACTCCCTGAAGAATAATTCTGATCTGGGTACCTCAGGTTTGTCATGTGGCCTCAAGAAAACTAATAATGTTACCAGGCAGTTTCATATTTCACATGTTTAAGGTTTACCAGGAAACCTCCCTAAAAGAAGATTCTCAGAATTGATATTTATCTCTGTCCCACAGCACCACCAAGGATCTCCCAAATCTCCCACAGAGTGCTCAGGGGAACAGGACTTGGAGAAATGTGATGTCCTGTGATTTGCCAGTGCTACTCAGCTAACTCCAAAGGGCCCTCCCTACGGTTTTCCCGGAAGGGCCCCCAGGTCTCAGTGTCATCAGTTCTTCCAAAGGTTCTCCAAGGCCAGACATATCTGTTAGACACCACCCAAGACAAAGCCAGCTGGGAAAGCTCACAGGAAGGAAGCCTGCTGTGAAAGGGGCTGCCCCTGTGTCCCTCTGAAAGCCACAGCTAACTACTGTTGAGTTTCCAAAGGCCTAAACTGAAAGTTGTTGCTGAGTCCAGGGTCAGTCTCTTGGCCTGTGGCAGAGTTAGAGGGAGGGAAGGGACACAGAAGTGCCTGTGTCCCCAAGAATTGCTGCCAGCCACTGACAGAGCAGCTGAGGGGTCCAAGAGCCAGGAGTCCCTCTCGAGAGGGTCTGGCCTCCAGGAGACCACGCGGCAGCCCAGACAACGGGCCATTAGCTCTCTTGTGGCTTCTGCCTGCCCAGCTTGACATTTGCTGCACGTCCTGTACTTGCCAGACTAGAACTCCCTGGAAACTGTGGTCATTGTAGTGAAAACTGCCCGACAGCACCTGCACGCGCTATCAGGCAGGCTGGTGCAGGAACCGAGTCTTCTTTGATCTTCTCTCCTGTAAGCCTTAGGAAAGGGGAACCAGTTATAAAAGTATACCAGCGGTTCAAAGTGGGTACATGCTTTCACACACCTTATCACTTTCTTCGGCAGATATCTGACATCAATGCATACAGCACCATTTTTTGACGAGAACAAGCATTCAGTGGAGAGAAGTGGGCATCATAGGAGCAACAGTAAAGAAAACAATCTCGGAGCTGCTGTCTGCAGCTTCCCCTTAACTGCTTCTGCAACTCGTCAGAAGCCCTCTCGTGACAAATCATAAGGCCTAGAAGGGGGCCACTAGGGCAAAGGGTCATGCCTGGGTGCTGGCCCGCAGGAGGGTCCAGTTAGGCTCTCCAGGATTAAAACTGGAAATGATCTCACACTTGATGGGTTCAGCCAGATGCTTTTTATTTTGACTTGGGTTGGGGGAGGGAGCGGTTCCTGAAAAAACACCCCCTAAAAAGAACCCAAGGAGACCAGGTTAAACCAAACAGGAACATACACTTTGCTATCCTACCATGGTAGAATTCGAGGACTGATGTATCTTAACACCTCCTCTAAGAAATAGCCAAAGAAACACCCAAAAGAGCCCTGTGATGAGAAAATCTAATCTGGAAGCTGGAGCCCACCTTATGGGGAGGAAGGCACACTGGGGTAGGCTTCCCAGTGGCCATGGCAGTGGGTGGAGCTGGGCATCCAGAATGTAGTAAACTGCTAACCATGAATGATGCTTAGCCTGAGCACCTCAGAAGTGGCATTGATATATGACTGCTGTTCAGAACACATGCTCTGGTGAAGTTATATCTGCTGTTAAAATGATGATGGGCTGCTGCCCCAAATCCTTCCAGTGCTGCTTCTCCTCCTCCTACCCACCCCCACCCTCATAGCAATGAAAGACAAGGGCAAGATCTTTTTTTTTTTTTTTAAAGAGAGAGAGAGTGGGGGGGGGAGAGAGAGAGAGAGAGAGAGAGAGAGAGAGAATTTTTTTTTTAATATTTATTTTTTAGTTCTCGGCAGACACATCTTTGTATGTGGTGCTGAGGATCGAACCCGGGCCGCACGCATGCCAGGCGAGCGCGCTACCGCTGAGCCACATCCCCAGCCCAAGGGCAAGATCTTGAGGGGCCAAACTTGGCACTTGCCACCTAGGAGCACCTGCTAGTGCACACTGATGGCCTCAGGTTCATCTCTGCATATCCCCCTAGCCAGCAAAGGCCCAAGCAATAGCACTGAGGCATGCCCAGGGCCCAAGTGATCCTCAGGACATAGCTTCTGGGAAATGCAGCTCCCTGGGGGTGCCATGTCGTCATTTTTGAACATCAGCCTTGCCTTCATATGGACTGAATGGCAGAAATTAATACCCTATTTAAGACTTTCTCAGATCTTAAAGTTAGCAAAGTGCATGCATGTAGCTACAAAATGCTTTTTCTTGTGTAAAGAAAAGTGTAGGACAGAGAATATTCAAATAACATCCCTATAAACAGTAGTCTTAACGTCAGCCCAGTTGGAGCCAAGACTCTGAGGTCCTTCAAATCCATCAGGAAGAATCGATCTTCCAAGGAAGGGTTTGGGGAAAGACGTCCCTTCATTGGTTAGGCTCTTTCCAACCAGCAGGAGAACACTCAACCATATTCAGAGAAGGTTTAGGAGAAACAGTGACCCCAAATGGATGTGCCCAGCTCAGTGGCTTGTGTTTCATGCCTACGAGGAAAAGTGTTCCATGTCTGCAGCAAGATTGCCCAGTGAGTAATCAGCAAGAGCTAAATGGCCTCTAGTATATCCCATCAATTCTAATTATTTTTTCTTGGTAGTCCTGCATTTCTACCATGCATTTTTTCTTTTGGTGATAATCAAACTTATGTCATATTCAGACAGGAAATTCTCAGGCTACATCTTTAATGATGAGTTGTAAAGAAAGGGACCTGCTCCAGTTGCGTTGTTCCCTCTCGGCCCTCAGCTTATTCATTTTCTACTTTTGGGTTGTCATTCCCAATTGTCCTTGATTTAGTGAAAACATGTTACTTTTAAAAAATACCTGAATGCAGATCAACATCATCCTTAATATGCCAATGTTTTGGTTTGGATGTAAGGTGTCCCCCAAAAGCTCATGTATGGGACAACGCAAGAAGGAGAAATGACTGAGTTATGAAAGCCTTAACCCAATAAGTGAATTAATCACCTGGTGGGATTCACTGAGTGGTAACTGAAAGTGGGCAGGGTGTGGCTGGAGGAGGTGGGTCACTGGGGGCATGCCTTTGGCTATTTATTTTGTATCTGGTGAGTGGAGTCTCTCTCTCTCTCTCTCTCTCTCTCTCTCTCTCTCTCTCTCTCTCCTTCCTGATCATGATGTGAGCTGGTTCCTTCCACCACACTCTTCTGCCACGAAGTTCTGCCTTACCTTGAACCCTCAGGAATGTATCCAGCTGTCTATGGATTGAGACCTCTGAAATTATGAGACCTCAAATAAACTTTTCCTCCTCTAAAATTTTTCTGATCAGATCCTTAGTCACTGCAGAAAAAAAAAACTAATTAAAACAGCTGATATCTATTATTTCATTATATCATGATATTCTGAGTATAATTATTACTACAGATACTCTGAAAAAATAGTTCACCAAGGTCAGTTTCTGCATTTAAATAAAATCCATGTTAGGTGGTCCTAGACCAATCATAGATACATGCTAGAGTGTAGTACTTGCAGTTGAGACTTTCCTCACTCGGAAACCAGCTTGCTACAGGATAGGAGGACAAGTTTCTATTATTTCATGAGGACATTGTTTAGAGCAGAGTTAATTTTACCTAATTTAAGTGTCCCATGATGGCTATTGCAATATTAGCAGTTTTTCATTCCTATCTTTGTGTCTTCTGGTTTCAGAGAGAATGACCTTTCCCATGTAAGTGAACAGCCTGGTCCATCTGTTCACCTTTCAGTAACATGAAAGACCAACGAATATTTGTCAGCTGCAAGGCAGGCCCAATGACAGGCTCTGTCAACCTCAAGTAGTTGAAATAGCCTGTTAGGGCCGTCCTGAGTTTGACTGAGGTGACCAGGCCCTTCATCTTCCCATATAGGTCTGTGCATGAGCTGCACATGAGAGTGGCCATTACCTTGGGCAGAATGAGGCAATTCCTCACCGTGACCTTGGGCAGAATGAGGCAATGCCTCAAGAGCATGACAGCTGAAGGCTATCTGCTGATGGTGCTCCCAGGAGGTCTGGGTGGTGCAACACAGGCCTCTCAGGAAAACCATAGGAGTGTTGTATTTTAGATTTTGAGACAGGGTCTCACTAAGTTGCTAAGGCTGGCCTCAAACTTGAGATCCTCCTGCCTCTACCTCCCAAGTCACTGGGATTGCAGGAGTTTGCTGCACCATGCCCAGCCTCCTTCAGATCTAGACTTGCATGCAGGGGGTTGGACTGGAGCTCAGTCTCTTCCAATCTCATCGAACTTGGAACTCTCTCCTCTGTGGAGGAGTTCTGGTCCCTCAGGCAAGCTCTCCTCACAGGCCACCCCACAGATTGTCAGAAACACCTGGGCAGTGGGCACAGCTTGAGTTTCCTTCTCAGGTGGTTCATAAAAGCTTAAGGTGATCAATGGTTCACAAGTTATACCTGGACAAGGGTAAGCCCCCACTGAGCTGAAACCAAATCATATGCTACCTCGGGATGAGCATGACATTTCTTGTGTCAAGGACCTCTAGGGGCTGGGCATGTAGCCACAGGTAGAGTGCACCAAGCGAGAGGCTCTGGGTTCTATCCTCAGATCTGCCCCCTGCCAAAGGATCTTTAGGTAATACCTGTAGAATAAGGGTGTTGACTTTGTAATGCCTTTCAGCTAGAGGGTTCTTAATTCTAAGACAAATTAGAAGGCTACCACAACGGTCTAAACATTGATGATGAGTACTTAGGGAAACATCAGAGAAAATGAAGGGAGGGTTGTATTCATGGAGTAATAATAAAGACCAATTTCATGGAAACTTTGCTGTGTGCTGGGTGGACCACATTCAGCTATTTACACACCTTGTCTAACTGAACTTCAGAACAACTGTGTGATATAGGAAATGCTGTTGTTGTGGCACGGGGTGGTCTGTCACTGAGCTACATCCCCAGCCCTTTTTATTTTTTATTTTGAGACAGGATCTTGAGGAGGTTGGCCTAGAACTTGCCATCTTCCTGCCCTCAGCTTCCAGAGTCTCTGGGATCACAGGCCTGCACCGCCATGCCTGGGATCCTTGTTTTACAAATAAGGAAATGGAAGCCGAGCTTCTTATGTTTATACAGATACAGTAGCTAGGTTGGAATCTTAACCTGACTCCTATCCTAGAGCCATACTTAGTTACTATGCTACACAGCCTTTCATAATATTGATAGAAATGGAAAGCACTGGATCAATGAAAGACAAGGTAGGTTCATGGTACAAAGGAAGTCAGTTAACATACTATAGAAATGATCCTGAAAGGAAGATCAGAAAGGAAGGAAACTCACCTGGAGTCTGGCTTTCCCTCACTCACATGTGAGTCCAATTGGTGTGGGTGTGCATGTCTATCTATCTGTCCACATATCTTTTACACCCTCACACCCATCCATCCATCCATTTATGTTTCTATCTATCCCCAAACTTCTTCGGAAAATAACTCAAGGAAACTTAAATAAATAGGGAAGGAAAAAACTCTTAAAAATAAAGATAAAAGAATAAAAGCCGTATAACAAAGAGGAATTTTTTGTAAAACTGGTGCAAATAAGCACAAAACTTCATTTCTGAGCATCTTGACTTCCAAGGTATAAAAAGAAACACCGTGAGTTACAGTTCGCATTAACTTAGGAAAGGAAGCACGACCATCTGTCAGCAGAGACAAACTTTCATACTACCAAAATCTAAAACAGTGAACACACGGGTTTTATTTATTAAAATAAATAACATAAGGCCAGTATCTTCAAATGCAGATGAATCCCAATAAAGGCAGTATACATAACATGAAATTTTCATTAAAGGATTCCAGGGTAATATCATCTGAAAATGCTCTGTCTGTGGTGGTTTCTAGACTTACACATTAAGGAAATCCAGCCATGTGACCTTCTGCTCCTCTGTAGTTCAATACAGCCTCACCTTCACCTTAGCACTGGCTTCTTCATTTTGCCTAGAGGGAAAACAAAACAAACAAACAAACAAAAACAGAAGGGGATGCCAATTAGATACCTTCATAGAATGTGGAAGAGTCAGGAAGGCAAGACCACAGGCACCCAAGAAGATGTCACCAATGTGGTGACTGCCATGCAAGGAGTGAGAGACAGAAAGAATATGGCTTTTAAATTCCTTCAAATACTAGCCCACCACCTTAGAAAAAAATCACAGTGATATATTTCAGGTAACAAGACTTTTGTTCTTTCCTTGCATCTCCACAGCTATGAAGAGCTGAGCAGAGGAGAGACTTGCTGAAAGAACACAACCAGAGCTTCCCTCTATAGGTGGGAGGTGTCTACCTGAGTTTTGACTCAGGGAAGGGTCTTTGCATCTTGGAGCAAAATTGAAGGAAGGTAGAAGTGACATCTCTTACCACCTTGAAAAACACAGGTTGCCGCTAGCCAGTGAAGGATGTTGCAACCTGAGAGGATGTTTGCTTACAGGGAAGGAGACACGTTATCCAGGCACCCTTGACCTGCTCACAGAACCCTAGATCAACAGCAAGTGTTAGAAGCTCTTCTTGAACCATGATAGTTAACTCAATCCACATTCTTTGGGGTTCCTCTTTGTGAGATGTTGCAAGTTTCTGGTTGTCACCACTATTTTTCCTCCTGGTGTTTCTGGGTTTGAAAACCATACTTCCAGCCATTGGAGGACAATATAGATGCCTGCTTTCTCCTCTGCAGGAAGATTCAAGTGTGAGTATCTGGGCACCTGCCAGCCATCCTTTCTTTGCATTGCTAATGTCACTGGCCTAGTCAGATCTTTATAACTAGACTAGTGCTCCACAACCTTGTTAGTGTCATGGCACACAAAAAAATAACATCATTCACTTTGTGTAATGGGGTTACAGGGCTGGAGGAAAATGGCTCGGCTCCACCCAGGCCCTAGAAGGCCGCAGAGGTGGGCACAAGCATCCAAAAATTGACATACTTATAACCCAGTCTGGGTGCACCCACTGGAAGCTCTGATCTGGAACACGGAAATAGATGCTTAATTTTGTCCCGTTTCTGTTCCCTTCCTTTGGTTCACATTGTACATATTGCTTAGGTTAATTTCCCCCAATTCAGCAATTTTCATTATGTTACTTTGCTGCTCACATCATGAGCCGAGGCTGCCTATCACCTGTTGGAGTTTTGTTTTGTTTTTAATTCTTTTTAATTGTTGATGGACCTTTATTTATTTATATGTGGTGCTGAGAATCAAAACCAGTGCCTCACACATGCTAGGCAAGTGCTCTACCACTGAGCCACAACACCAGCCCCACCTGTCGGATTTTTGATGTCCTTGACCTGGCAGTCAAGGGTTGCCACAGCGCTGCCTCTGGTTGTTTTCCAGGATTATGTGGCACAGGCCCTGAAGTCACCACTTCCTCCCATGTGTGCCTTTATCACGCCACTCTTTTGCCTAGTCTGCTCTTTACGTTGTCCTTCCCATCTGCCCTTCAAGATCTAGATCAAATCACGTCACCTCCATGACACCATCCCATAACAGGGTTTTCAAAGGTAATTAACTAGGTTTTTGTTTTAACCTCTTTTCCAGTTTTATGGTCCAATGTTCTCCAAGTCCCTCCCTGTGTCTCAACAGCTCAAGGAGAAGAAAGGTTTAAACCAACCGTCCAATAAATTCAGAAGATGCCATAGTATGTCTTTCCCTCTTGAGATGCAAAGCATACATCTGTCTAAAAGAATTTATTAACTTTGTTTTAACCTTGAGTTATTCAAACTTAGTTCAGCATGGAACTTTCGAACAATAACACTTATTAACTTCCCATGAGATTTGTTCTATAAAGTAGACTTTAGGAAACATAGCTGAGATCTTCCAGATCATATTCAAATAGGCTCTAGTCTCAAATTTAGCTTGCACTTTTATATTACAAGGTAGAAAAAGCGAATTAAACCTGATCACAAAACTAGATAATCTGAACTTCCTATAAATAATCTCTTTCCCAGCAATGCTCAGTACTGAATAAGAAAAGACATAACAGTGTTACCTGTCAACTGTATAAGATCTTAGATTCAGCTCTGTGTTTGGAACTACAGCAGAAGTTTGCTAGGATAAATTTGAGTTTGCTAGGATAAGTTTGCTAGGATAAATTCAAGAATAGTACTAGTAGCAGTAGTAGTAGTAGTAGTACTACCAGTAGTAGTAGTAATAGTCGATAATGAGCACCTAAACCAGGGGCAGTGGCACACACCTGTAATCCCAGCGACACAGGAGGCTGAGACTGGAGGATCACAAGTTCAAAGCCAGCCTCAGAAAAAGTAAGGCACTAAGCAACTCAGTGAGACCCTGTCTTTAAATAAAATACAAAATTGGGCTGGGGATGTGGATCAGTGCTTGAGTACCCCTGAGTTCAATCCCTGGTACTCTGCCCCCCCACAAAAAAAATGATCACCTCAAAAGAACAGCAATTGAAAGTGCTTTTTGTGTGTTTTAAATCTTTATAACAGCACTATCAGGTATGCTCTATTCTTAATCTCTATTTTACAGGTGAGGAAACTGAGACACAAAGAGATGAAGTTTCTTTCCCAGTTCACACATCTATGGAAATAGCAGAATATCTCAAATCTAGGCCCTTGATCACCAAAGTCTTGCTCTTGATTCTGTTATGCTGCTCCTCAAGGAAATCAAAGCTCTTCACTCCCTTGCATAGGGAAGGCGTTTTGGAGGTGCATCGGTCAAATGACAGCAACAGATTGATTAGATGCCTTCTTTATGCAGCTCTGCCTAAATATCTACTGATGTCTATGCTCAGAAGTCTAGTTTCCCTTTATTCCATGTGGGTAGTTTTGTCTCCATAGTTCATTTTAAAGATCACATTGCACTTATTGTTTGTACTGTGAGTCTTGGCCTTTGACTAGAAGCAAATAAAAATTCTGATCTAGGAACTCTTCCCTTGTCACTCCACTGCAAAAGAGGTTTCTCCTTTCTATGAACTCCTTTGGCCTTTATTGTGTCTTCTATGTATTTGAACATATACTCTGTTTTGAAATCATAATGGTCTTGCCAAGTGACTGGGTCTTATTTTTCTAACCGGGTCTGCTCACTTAGTGTTCCTTGCACTGTAATGCTCAGAGTACCTGAAGGTCCGTTGGCTGATTTGTGACTTCCAAATTCTGGAGCATTTCATAATTACACCATATGAACTCCTTTGGTCCAGCAGATTCATCTCTGCCTTCCTTTACCCTGCTGGTCCTCAGGGGGCTGACCCATGGGGACTCATCCATGGGCCCGGATGCTTTCTGGTCTCTGGTTTGATGCAGTCATCAGAAGGGACCAGCAGAGACGCAAGGCAGGGAGGAGAGACAGGCTGGCACTCATCCTCCTAACTTCCTCCTTGTTAGCTACGGGTTGTCATGACTAAGCCACTGTACCCAGAAATTGGGTCAAGAACCATTTTAAGAGCCATTTATTAGCCTCATACTCCACAATCACTAGGAATTCCCACTCTTCTCTTGTTTTGTCTCCTGTCCTTTTGCAACTTCTTGGGCACTTGACTGAAGAGTGAATGTCACCCCCAGCCACATGCCCTACATAAAACAAGTGCCACATGCCTCTCCTTTAGGAAAGTAGGTAAGGCATCCCTATGCCCTGGCTACTTGAGGGGAAGTACCATGTGTTGCAATCATTCAAGGACAGCACCTGCCATGAGAGATTCCCAACTGGCCCCAGGAGGCCTGCAGTTGAGGACAGTGAGGTTCAAGTCAGATTCCTGAAGCTCATGGTTGGTGGTACATTTTGCCTACTGGGAGGAATCTTGTATGAGGGCCTGTCTTACTACAGTAGCCTGCTTCTGAACAGTCTGACCTTTTTTAGAAATATATTTATTTTTTAGTTGTAGTTGTCAATACCTTTATTTTACTTATTTATTTTTATGTGGTGCTGAGGATTGAGCCCAGGGCCCCACACATGCTAGGCTAGCGCTCTACTGCTGAGCCAAAACTGCAGCCCCAGGTTGACCTTTTTATCATTTACATTAGGGTCTGAGAATTTCCTGAGATCCCCTGACATTCTATTGCCTTGTATTGAATTAGCTACAGCCATTCTCAGCTAGATTGGATTTTTATTTATGCTTAAACAGCTCTATTGAGATATAACCACATAACATACAATTCACCCATATGAAGTGTACCATTTAATGATTTTAGGATAATCTCAAGGTCGTACAACCCTCACCACAATCTAATTTTAGAACATTCCCATCTTCTCACAAAGAAGCCCTATACACATTTAGAGTTATTTTCCTTTCCTTCCTTTTCAGCCCTTGGCAATCACTAATCTACTTTCTGTCTCCATGAATTTACCTATTCTCCTTTCTATGAACTCCTTTGGCCTTTATTGTGTCTTCTATGTATTTGAACATATACTCTGTTTTGAAATCATAATTGTCTTGCCAAGTGACTGGGTCTTATTTTTCTAACTGGGTCTGCTCACTTAGTGTTCCTTGCACTGTAATGCTCAGAGTACTTGAAGGTCCGTTGGCTGATTTGTGACTTCCAAATTCTGGAGCATTTCATAATTACACCATATAAATGGAATCACTCAGTATTTGTCCTTTGTGTCTGGCTTTTTTTCACTTAGCTTAATGTTTTCGTGGCATATTCATGTTATAGAACATATCAGTGCTCTGTTGCTTTTCATGATTGAGTAATATTCCATTGTATAGATAGAAAGCATTTTCTTTATCCATTCATCCGTTGATGAACATTTGGGTTGTTTCTACTTTTTGGCTGTTGTGAACAACACTGCTAAGAACATTTGTTTGTACATTTTTGTGGGGACATATTTTTGTTTTCCTTGGATGTATACCTAGGAGTAAAGTAGCTAGTTCATACGGTAACTTCCAAACTGTTCTTTAAAGCTGCACTGTTTTGCATTCCCACCAGAAATGAATGAGGGTTCCTGTTTCTCTATATCCTTGTCATTGTCTGTCTTTTTATTGTAGCCATTATAGTTAGTATAAAGCAGTTTCTCATTGTCATCTTGTTTGCATTTTCCTGGTGGTTAATGTGATCGCACATCTTTTCATGAGCTTATTGGTTTTTTTGTATCCAGTCTTTATGTCCACAATTCCCTATCCAAAACTTTAGCAGACAGTTGGGTATGGTAGTATACATCTGTAATCCCAGTGACTCAGGAAGCTGGGGCAGGAGGATCACAAGTTCAAGGCCAGCCTCAGCAACTTAGCAAGGCCCCATGCAACTTAGTGATATCCTGTCTCAAAATTAAAAATAAAAATGACTGGGATGTGACTCAGTGGTAGAGCACGCCTTGGTTCAATCCTCAACACCTAAAGGAAAACCAAAAAAAAAAAAAAAAAAAAAACCCAAAACAACAAGAACAACAACAAAAAACCTGAGGAGTCAGATGGAGTTCAGAATTCTGAACTTTCTGAAGTTCATTTAAATTACAAGTTTTCTCAGATATGGAAAGGTAGCGTAATTTGTATCCTCTAAAATGTTTAATATTCTCAGTAGCATCCCACAATCACACTCTTCAATATTTCTGCTGCAAAAATACAATGATTGGACCTAGATGGGATTAAAATATATGATCTTATGTGATGTCAAGTCATTTTTTGCCCCCCAGTGAACTGCAAAAAACACTTGTTTTCCAGAACTTTTGGATTTTGGAATTACAAAGGAAGGACCAAGCCTCTGTACATGTCCTTGGGTTCCAGCTAGGACAGTGAGATAGTCATCATCTGGATGCGCCATCGCTTGCTCCATGACCCCTATGAGCACTGTGCTCTTTAGCATGGCCCCTTAGGAATGCTCCTCAGAGTCCAGCAGGGAGCAGAGTCCAAGGACAGAGCCCTAGGTCACATCTCCTCCCTGACCTGATTTTTCTGTTGCCCCATGCTGACTAAAGAGGCATTCTCAACATAGCACCACATTGCCTCAGGATGGTTGGGGTTACCTTGCTTCTCCAGAGAAAGAGGGGCAGCCAGTGAGATCTTCAAGAGAAGGGTATGGAGAGGTCATGATACCTAGTGCAGGCGTAGGTACTAATCCCTGCACACATATCCAGATATCTCCGTTGCATTTTCCAGACTCCAACTCTAGCTGTAGAGAATGGGGAGGGTTAAATCTGGCAAATCAACAAGAGATTTTTAGGGCTAAGGGTCATTGAAATGCTTGGTCTTCTTCAGCCTCACTGTATCCTTTAAAATGCTATCAGTCTGTGGTCTCCCTACCTGCAGTGGGCCCACGGGGACTTCCTTTGAGAAAACAGATTATAGCTCCTTAGCTATCTTACTGTGAGATATTCTGTCCCAGAATGTGGAGAGGGGCTCTCTGTCCTCCCCAACTCTGCTCCTAAGCCATGGTTATCTGCTCAGAAAGAGTCTGTTGCTTAGAACTAACCCTATGATTTTCTGAGGTGCTTTGAGCTAGAGACCATCGAGGTGATCTCAGGAAAAGGGAGTTGGTTGTAAAAGCAACCAGTGCACAGTGCAGACGATGACAGTGAGCAGGTCTCCACTTGCTCCTTTCTGCTCTGGCCCATCCACCTGCTGCCCAGGTGCCCATTCCTTGCTCCTTGCTCCATGTTTCTAATTCAAATAAGAATGGTTCAGTCTGGCTTGCCTTTTGATGTTCTTACTCTCCAGGAAGGGAGGTAGAGATGGAGGAGGGGCAGATGGGGGTTCCATGAAATAACTAACAACTCTTACAAGTGCTTTCCTCAAAGGCAGGCAAGATTGTTTTCTCAATTTCACTTGCCCAGGATCAGGGACTGAAAAACAATTTTTACTAGGCTTCTTTTCCTCCATGAGAACATCTATCTGACATCTCCAGAAGAAGATAGCCAACAACAATGGTTTTGAAGAGAAATCAACCCTCTGATGATGTTTCCTTATTGCTTTGTGTAGTTCATGATTTTGTCCTGATAAGCAAAAAGTAAACAAAGGTCCCAGGTGCTTTCTAAGAAATGATTCTCCTGTCGTGCCTGTATTCTCTCGCCTCTTTAGGTCCCTGAGACCTGGCAGGTTGGTAGAAGGAGGAGAGAGGCCTGTAGGCAAGCTCTTTGGCTTGGGAGGGAAGGAGTCCTATGGGCTATGGTTGGACACATGGGGTCAACTCTGGAGATGGTCCACAATGTTGGGCCCCATTCTCATGGGTCTCCTTTCCTATTACCTCCAGGTGCGTGGCTTTGCTCTTCCAGCTGTCTCTGCCATGAGGTCCCATTAGTGACTGCAGTGGTCCTAAGTCCACGGGCATCTGATGGATTCTTCACTCTGGGAGATGACAGCAGTTAGTTTCTAGTTAAAACCCCACTGCAATCATTTGCAAAGCTTTTAACAAGCTTTGGCTTCATTTCCTAACATTCTGAGGAGTCTGCATAATCTACTTTCAACCTAAAAACACTTAGAATCTTTCCACACAAATGATCCACATCCCCCCTCTCATTCTAACTAAAAGGCAGAGTCCTTAGAAAGCATCTAGGTGGTTTAAAGTACTGGGGTTCCTGTTCCTCACCAAACACATCTCCTATATTCCCCAACACCCAACTACTGGCCCTTCCTGCTCTTGCCTTGGGACCTTGCAGACACTGTTCACTCCCTCCAGTCTCCTCCCCGCTAGCCTCCTCTTTCTAATCTTGCTCCAGTGTCACGTTGCTCATAGTCCTATTCCCCAGACTTCTCTTCCCCTTTTCTGTCTTATTCTATTATGTTGAACCTATTTTCGTTTGGCCAGGATGCATTTTACTTGTATTGGCTGACACACCTCACCCTCTCTAGAAAGTAAGCTGTGTGAAGTAAGATTACTGTCCTATTTTGTTCACTCTTGTGATCATAGTCCTTAAAGAGTGTCTGCCACATAGTAGGGGCTCAATATGTTTACTACATGAATAAATTAAGACTTCTAGAGTAGCTCAAAACTGGACATGGGGTTTTTACATGGTTTCTTGTTTGTTATCAAAGACCTGAAGATTCAGTGAGTAAAATACAAAATTCCTTATCACTCCTGCAAATGAACCAGGGTAGACTTTTCTCAAATTCTGCACTGGAAACAAACAGCAAGACCAGCTCCTTGAGAGAGCATGGTAGAGGCTTTTAATGAGTGTGCCTTCCCCTTCCATTGCTCTTTTCCTTCTTTTATCCTGCATTACTAATGCTTGGCTAATCCCCTAATCTTCTCTATAAGGTAATCAGTGATAAAGCTTTAAGGTGTTAGCACTCCCAGGAGTCTTTATCCTTTAAAGTGAGGACCACAAAATTTCCAGGATCCAAAGGAAGGAATCTCACCAGGTAAATTTTATTTATTTAATTAATTAATTTATTTTTAATATTTATTTTTTAGTTCTCGGCGGACACATCATCTTTGTCTGTGGTGCTGAGGATCGAACCTGGGCCGAAGCATGCGTGCTTGAGCCACATCCCCAGCCCAGGAGGAAGCCATTTGTTTTGTTTTGTTTTGTTTTGTTTTGTTTTGTGGTGCTGGGGATTGAACCCAGGGCCTTGTGCATGCAAGGCAAGCACTTTGCCAACTGAGCTATATTCCCAGCCCTCACCAGGTAAATTTTAGATCTTGCATATTTTGAGCCAGAGAGGGGGTCAATTTGGAATTCTTTAAATTTGGGGGAGGGACCAGAAAGTCACCAGTTCTAAAAAAAAAAAAAATGAGTCTGGAACATTGATCAATTTGAAGCTAAGGTAGTAAATACAGATACTGTCATTTCTCCCACTCTTGTCTAATTTATATACTAGAAATAATAAAATTTTGCAACTTCCAAATTTGAGCTCATTTCTAAGTCAAATTTATCTGTATTATCCCCCTCCCATATTGCTGAATTTTCCTGATACTACATCAGGATCTTCATCAACTCCAACCTCAAATGCAGACAGGCAAAAGTATGGCAGAATTTGTACACACACACACACACAACTTTCCTCCCATATACCTCAGATGCTTCCAAATTCTACCCCATTTTTGTTGTTATTGTTTTGTTTGTACCAGGAAATTGAACCCAGAGGCGCTTAACCACTGAGCCACATCCTTTTTTATATTTTATTTAGAGACAGGGGCTTGCTGAGTTGCTTGGGGCCTTGCTAAATTGCCGCGGCTGGCTTTGAACTCATGACCCTCCTGCATCAGCCTCTCAAGCCCCTGGGATTACAGGCATGCACCACTTTGACCAGCCACCTCCTGTTTCTTTCCAAGGTCATCCCACCTACTGTCTCTTCCATTTCCCACCCAGTCTTCTCTGCTTAATATGGATATTCAGAGATATTTCAATGCCTGGAAAAAACACTGATGTAAGGGGCCTCCAAGGACTCTTTGCCAATCAATCATCCCTGAAGCCCAGGCAGTAGTTCTTGGGGCCCTGTGTCTGTGAATAGGCGTTTAGAATGTAGGGCTCTGACTTGGATCTTTCTAGTTTAGTGGTCACCCCAAATCAATAAAATCCAAGAATCCAGGTTAATTTGGACTCATTTGTCAGTAGACTTAGCATTACCTTGTGGAATAAAATGCTCTGGTCTTTGAGGGTGGGCTCCTCTTCATCCATGTGTCCCTTAATTTGGCTCAGAATCAGCTGGGGAGTTCCAGGGCACTCTTGAGTCATACCTCCCCCCAGGATTACACAATGTATGGCATAAAAACTGAGCTCCGGGGCCCATGTCTACTCACTTTTTATACTCATCTCCTTGATAAATTGACAAGTCTAGAAAATTCAGGAATCTTTGTGTTCTTGAGCTCAAATTTAGAGCTAGGATTCCACTATGGTTGGATATGATTTAAGCGTGTCCCCCAAAAGTTCTTGTGTTGGAAGCTTGATCTGCAGTGTGACAATGTTGAGAAGTAGTGTATAGCCTTTAAGAAGGGGGAACTAGTGAAAGGTGGTTAGGTCATTTGGAGGCACTGCATTTGGAAGTTCTCATGGGATCACGGTTAACTCTCCAAAAGAGGTTGTCATAAAAGAGTAACACTGTTCCCTCCCTGGCTACTATCTCACCATGGGATCTCTCCTCAAAGGTGTTCCTGCCAAGATTTCATCCACCATGATATGACACAACAAGGTGGAATTTTTGCTTCCAACACTGTGAGCTAAATAAACTTCTTTTCTTTATATTTAGACTCAGGTATTTTGTTATAGTAACAGAAAACAGACTAAAACAAGTTTTAAATTCTGGCCAGAATCTCCTGGACATTTTCAGAGGATGTTCTCACATCTATTTATTCTTACAACCACTCATGTTATAATTCTCCACATTCCTCTGGAATGTTTTTCTTTACCTAACTCACCCAAACAATATTCATAAGGTCAACATGTAATCTTTCCTTAGAACGAGTTTCATTAGAAAATTTGGAGGACTAGTTAAATATGTTAGCTCATGCATTAGTTATAGCAAGGTTGCTATAACTGTAAGTATAATAAACTGGGCAGCTTAAAGTAATAGAAATTTATTGCTTCAGTGTTCTGGAGGCTAGAAGTCTGAAATCAAGTGTAGGTAGAGCCATGCTTCCTCTGAAAACTGTAGGCGAATCCTTCTTTACTTCTCCCTTGCTTCTGGTGGTCTTCTAGCAATTTTGGTATCCTTTGGCTTGTAGATATATTGTCCCAATCCTCCATCTTCATATTACATTCTTCCTGCATGTCTCTGTCTTCACACGGCCATCTTTTTACAAGGACTCTAGTCACATTGAATTACTGCAGTATGACTGTAGTCTTAAATAATTACATCTTGCAATGACCCTGTTTTCAAATAAAGTTGCATTTTAAAGTATTGGGGGTTAGTCACTTTTTAAGGTAAAAAAAATGGAGTTTTGTTTTTTTTTTAAGTTGGGCATAGGTTTGATAAGAAGGAAAGAAAGTATACTGATGTACACGCTGAAGTGTCTGAGTTAGCTGTCGTTCCACATTTCAGTTCATGCCTTTGGGCTCTAGGCACATGAGTACCTGTGTAATGATGGCAAAGGATCTCTGCATCTTGTAGCCAAGACATTAAACATGAAAGATGTGAATAATATAATACAGTATATGATTAAATGCTAAAATGACTGCTGCTGTAGAATCCAGAGATAGGAAAGATCAATTTGAGTTATGTAGGAGCTTCATGAAAGGGGATGAAATTTGAGCTGAATTTTGAAGGTTGGGTAGGATCAACAGCAGCTGTCATGAAACCCTGTTTAGATCTCTTGCACATGCTTAGATGGAAGAAAGAAAAAAACCCTGTGTGCAGCCTTTTTCTCTTATTGCAATCTGGGTGAGTTTACATGTGTGTCCCACACTTGCACACAAGTCTTCTGTACCACTTTTTGGGGCTGACTACCTGAGATAGAAGAATTGGCCAGAATCTAGTCCTAAGACTAAAGCCCTGTTTTTGCCCAAATATACACCAACTATCCCTACCCACCCTGATCCCCAACACCCTCAGTGGTTATTACACACAGTCAGTCACTTTCTCCTTCAGGCTCACTTTCAACACCCCTTACCCTCACACTCACCCTCCTCCAACATGGGCTAGGCTTTTTTACTTGCCACTTCCCAGGTACCACCAGCAGGGTATTGCAATCTTTCTATGGTAGCTTGCTATCCAATCTGTCCCTCTCCTCCAAGCAATTTTTATTTTTTCAAATTCTTGACCTTTCTCAACCATTTTATTTTGGTGGCAGTGAGGGGGTTCTGTATTCACAATCCAAAAAACGGGGTTATTATGGAAGGGATGCAAAGAGAAATAGGTTGGCACATGGCTTCTAAGTTTTAAGAGATACTTTTGTAACCTATGGCAGAGAGAATAAGTGGAGGGAAAAGACTGTATTACTGGGGATGGAACCCAGGGCCTTGTGCATGATAGGCAAATGCTATACTAATGAGATATATCCCAGCTCTTTCTTAAATTTTATTTTGAGGCAAAGTTGATTAAGCTGCCCAAGCTGGCTCTGAATTTGCAATCCTCCTGCCTCAGCCTCTTGAGTAGCTGAAATTATAGGCATGTGCCACTGCACTCAGCAAAAGATTGTTGAACATTGAAAGTTTTCTCTTAAACAGCACAAAGGTTATGCTGAAAACAGTAGAAATGGAAGAAAGCATTGTGAAGCTGGAGTGAGGTTCCCCTCCTGTCATTCACATATCTCTATCTATCTATATTTTTTTTCATTTTTCAAATTTGGGTTGGTGGTAGAGATGGAGAGCATTAAACCCCAACATGACTCTGAGAAAGGCTGTCCCCAGCTAGGCTTGAGGGATCTGAGAGCAGAGATCTTGTTCTTTGTTTCTAGGTCTGGGCAGGCTGGGGTCTGAGCATGCCTGTGAGCAGCTGAGTATTTTCCAGGGTGGCTGGGAGTAGCTCAGGAGGGGCACTGACTGCCAGCAGACCTCAGAGTTCCCACGGTTGGATGAGGAGCAACCGCTGAGGCATGGCCTTAGCAATGTCCGCAATTCAGGAAGGCTGTGGAGTTGGAGGGGAAGGCATGCCAGCATGAATTTAGGATGACCAACAACCAGGTACAACCTTTCTGTTCCCACTTTGAAAACTTATAGCTGAAAGCTCAGCTATAAGCCTTGGGGTGGGTGGGGGGGGGTAAGCAGCAGGGGGAAAGCACTCAAAAAACAAAGAAAAGCACAAAAGTTTGGGTTTTCCCTGAACTAGGATTAAGCCGTTCTTCCTCTCAAGGGGAATGCTAGCTGGAGACAGAAATTAACCAATAGGGGAAAAAAAAAATAAGAAAAAGAAACATTGTCAACAAACCTGAGTTGACAGTTGGTGAAATTTGGGTCTATTGCTTTTTTTTTTTTTTTTTTTTTTTAAAATTTTGACCATCCAGTAAAAAAAAAAAAAATTCAAACTTCTAATGCTTGGGAGGCTGAGGCAGGAGGATCACAAGCTTAGCTACTTAGCCCTAACAACTTCATGAAACCCTGCTTTAAAATAAAAAACAAAAAGGGGTGGGGCTATTGCTCAGTGGCTAGCGCCCCTAGGTTCAAACCCCCAAAAATACATAAACAAAAATTAAAAAATGAAACAATAAAACTTTAAAAACAAAATTTTCTCTTAAATAGATTGATGTTTACTAAAAAGGTTGTGAAGAGAGTTCCCATATGCCCTATACTTGGCTTTCCCTATTATTATCATCTTTTATTAGGAGGGTACATTTCTCACAATTAAAGAAGCAATATTGGTTCATTGTTATTTACCAAAGTCCATATGGTATTCCAATTTTCTGATTTTCTCAAGCTTTTATATAATGTGGTTTTTGGTTCCGGGATCTCATCAAGAATACTACAAAGTATTTAGTTCTTATATTTTGTTAGGATACTCATGATTGTGACAGTTTCTCTGACTTTGTTTGTTTTTTTTTTTTTTTTTTTTAGATTTGCTTTCTACACTTACCTGGGCATTTCTCAAGTATTTAATTTTTTTTAATATTTATTTTTTAGTTTTAGGTGGACACAGTATCTTTATTTTATTTTTATGTGGTGTTGAGGATTGAACCCAGCGCCCTGCACATGCCAGGCAAGCGCGCTACCACTTGAGCCACATCCCCAGCCCTGACTTTGCTTATTTTTGATGACCTTGATAGGCTGGGATTGTGTTGGTCAAGTAATTTGTAGGCTGTCCTTCAATTGGGATTCCTTTGATGTTTTTCTCACTATTAGGTGTTATGGGCTTTTGGGAAGAAGGACACAGAGATAAAATGCCATTTTCATCACATCATATCAAGAATCCATGCTATCAACAAGACTCATTGCTTCTGATGTTCACCTTAATTATCTATCCAAGAAAGTGTTGGTCATGTTTCTCTATTGTAAACGTACTTTTCTCCCCTCCTTTTCATTTTGTATTCTTTTTTTAAATTATTATTTCTTTTTAGTTGTTGACCTTTATTTATTTAATTTATTTATATGTGGTGCTGAGAATTAGACCCAGTGCCTCATGCATGCCAGGCAAGTGTGCTACCATTCAGTCACAGTCCCAGCTCTCATTTTGTATTCTTTGGAAGGAAGTTCCTGTATGCAGCCCACAGTCAAGGAACAGGGAGTTTTATTCCATCTCATTCAGGGCACAATACAGACATAAATTATTTTTAATTCTTCTGCATAGGAGATTTGCCTGTTTTCCCCTATTTATTTACTTAATCATTTATTTATATCAGCAGATATTTATTTTATACTCTTGGCTATATTCAAATAGTGTATTATTTATTTTCTTGTTCAAATTTTCTGGCTTTGGCCATTGGGAGCTCTTTCAATTGGATGTTGTGTTGCTTTGACATACCCCCAACATTCTTGTTAATTAAAACAAAACAAAACAAAACCCAACTTTTTAGGTGGGTGTGGGAGAGAACTTCCTTACCTTCTGACACAGCAGGATGCTCCAGTTTCTTGTTAAATATTTCCCGTCCCAGGATTAGAATCAGCTATTTCCCCAAGGAGGACTGGTTCCTTTTGTTGAAGAATGGTACTAAAAAGAAGATCTGGGTGCTAGCTGTGTTGGTTGTCCTCTGCAGGCCCACTTAGCTGATAGAGCAAGGAGATACATGCATTGTGTTACTACCCTGTGTAAACACATATTTATATCTATCTAATCTCTCTCTCTCTCTCTCTCTCTCTCTCTCTTTCTCTCTCTCTCTCTATATATATCTAATATATATATCTCTGTAGCTCTACTAAGCCAAATAAGAGTTCACACTGATGACTTCAGCTCTGACCCAAGAGCACATGGACCACTCTAGCCTCCTTCTGCTGGTCAGTAACAGGTAAGAGACCTGGTGGCCATCATCCACTATTCATTTATTTAAGTGTCCATTTCCAGTATATATGTGTAGTATATAGTTGAAAGTTGTAGTTTCCGTGTTGGTTTCCCCAGCATTTGATTGCTTAACTTTTGACACCAACCACTTAACTCTGCTTGTAGCCACAAAACCAGCAAACGATGCCTGGCTCTTCCCAAAAGGCGCATTTCCTCTGGTCTCCCATTGTCTTCCCCGCTCGTTTTGGGAGACTGAGCGCAGTGGATCTGGGAGTCTGAGGTCAAGCCGGAGGACGCTCCGGAGATGGGGAGTCCTAGATTAGGAGTCTCAGTTTGAGGACACTGTGGCCTCCGGGACTGGGGCAGATAACCTGTTTTCACGACCTCTTGGCTCATCCAACAACTACTGGAGCTCCACCTACGTGCCAGTGCCCGCGCTGCGCCAGCGAGGGACACACCAGCCCAGTGCTGGAGTCACCGGGCCCGCCGACGACCTAAGAATGAAAGGGCTCTCTCTAGTTCTGGAAGATGGTGCTCGCGGCGCCGGAGCGAGAGCCCTGGCAGGGGGCGCAATGCCCGGCCTGGGAACGTCAGCTTGGTAGGCAGAGCGTTCTACCCTCTTCCTGAGGTATAGAGCTGCCGGGCGGAGACCTCGCAAACCGAACCCTCCCGCAACCGCCAACCGGCCCTCTGAGCGTCCCGGAGCCCGGCGCGGCCCCGCCCCTCTCGCTAGGCCCCGCCCACCTGCCGAGCC
>NW_026000068.1:11480373-11489344 GCF_001458135.2 Marmota marmota marmota
GCCCAGGAGGGCGGACCAGGTCGGGGCCCCGGAGGGACGGGCGGGCAGAGGGCTGGTGCCGGGTGCTGGTGGCGACCGGGTGCAGGACCGGTGGGTAGCCGACCCTCCTGAGGAGCAGTCTGCGCTGGGGCAGGCGCGCGAGACCGGTGGCTCAGTTTCTAGGTGGCCTCTTTCAAAACCAGCTTCCCAAGATTCGGTGAGATCAGTTGGACAATTCCGGTCCCTAGGAGCAATTGCAGCCGGAGGCCTTGGTCAGAGGCAGAAGTTAGTAGTGCCGGTAGATACGTGATTTAGTACTGTCTTCCTCTCCTTTTCTTGTTCTTTGCCAGGCGGGATTATTTTTGATTCATTTTAACGGATTGGTCGTGACTGGCAATGACACACTCCTACTGTAGTGTCGGCTTGGTGTTAATATACTCTCCAGTGCTCCCACTCCTGTGAGGTCCCTGCAGAAAGCAAAGGTTTATGAAAACATTAGCTCCTTCAAGTGGAACTCTTTTCCCATCCCCTTTTCCTTTTGTCCCCATCCCCCCTTTCGTGTGTGACTAGCTTGGTAGAGCAGCCCTGTCTTACCTCTTAATAGCAGAGCTATGACGTGTTCCCTTCATGCCCTGAAGCTAAAGTCTAGCCTGTCTTCTTTCTATACCACCTGTCACAAAATAATAGATTCTGCAGAATTCAGCTCCTTTCTGTTAGAAAGTCTCTTTGCCCTGGAGATGGAATTTTTGGTGCTTGTGAGACCAAACTGTCGTATGTCTTTATTATGCATACCTTAGGAATCTCTTCTTTTGCTTGAAGAGCCCCAGAAGACAGTGAGTTGAACTGGACTTCCCAAAAGCTTGTACCCTTTCAGTGTAGCTCTTTCCACGATATCCTTTTCTCTTGGTTGTGTTGCCCCGACTGCCTAGGCTCCTGTTCCAGTTGAATTTGGAGCAGAACCATATAATGTTGTTCATTGGCTTGCTTCTTTCTTTCACCCTCCAGAATGACTTAAAATGACTTGACAAACTTCCCTTTCAGTAGTTTGACTTACTGTCAGGAGCCAGGACAGATTTTTAGCAGGCATTGGTACCAGTGTCCCATTCCAGAGGTAATCTGGAATCTTTAAAAAAGAGCTTTTCCCTGCTGAGCACGGTGGTGCGGTGGCACATGCCTGTAATCCCAGTGGCTTGGGAGGCTGAGGCAGGAGGATCTCAAGTTCAAAGCCAGCTTCAACAATGTTGAAACACTAAGCAGCTTATGAGCCCCTGTCTCTAAATAAAATACAAAATAGGTCTGGGGATGTGGCTTAGTGGTCAAGTACTGCTGAGTTCCTGCCCCCTCCAAAACAAAACAAACAACAACAACAACAACAAAAAGCTTTTCTCTGTTTTGGGCAGCTTTGAATCCCTGCTCTAGATCTTGGCTGTAAGGTCTAGGCTTGGGATGTCTAGCAGAGGGTAGAGAAGGGCTGATAGGTTGGATATGTAGGCATGGAGTTTGAACTGTCAGGACAGAACAAGCAGGAGGGCCCTGGGTGGAGACCTCATCTGGGAGACAGGGGCCTCCTGGGTAGTTTTGATTGAATGTGGTTGCTGAAGATAGGAAGCAGCCAGGTCTATCTGTACAATCTAGCTTTCTTTCCTAAGATACAGAAACAGAAAATAGGTTTTTATTGATGGAGAGGAAAGATGAGGGTGTGAACCTCTTTTCCAGAGTGTTTTTGAGCCCAGTTCTTGACATTGACAAAGTGCTGTAGTTGAGGGCTTTTCTGTCAGTTGTCTTTCCTTTCTCAGCCAGAAAACTCTGTTTGCTCTGCTGTCTTTTCTTTCCTTGTTTTTGCTCCTCCTGCATTAAATTTATATTTAATGCCACAGATTGAAAACTAGTACCCATGTTTGGTTGACAGAAGGAGAGAGACTTTAGTGTAATAGAACTTTTAAATAACTAGAGCAGTTCAAAAATAGAGCTGCTGTGTGATTTCTCCATTAGAAGAAGTGTTCAAGCAGAGTTGCTGCCACTTGCCAAAATTTGGAATTGGGTGCTGGGGAGATGATGCCTGCTCTAAAGTGTCTTTCAGGGGGATGACTGGGTTTTTTTTTCTTTTTTGTTTTTTTCCCTTTCTCTGAACTTTGTGGTTCCCTTTGAGCCCCAGCACTTATACATTTTTCTCCATTTTTTTCCTTATTTATTTTATTTTTCAAATTTATTTGTTCTTTTTAGATATACCTGACAGAGTGTATTTTGACATATACATTATATAGAGTATAACTTATTCTAATTAGGATTGTTCTCCATTTTTCTTTGGGTTTCAAAGCAGTGGTTGACCTTCCCTTCTGCTCTCAGTCACCTGCATCCACCTCACTCAAGGTCTGAGCCCTTATGCTGTCATTTTATTCTCTGGTCTAGAAACTTGGTATTCATTTTGACAATCCAGACCACTCATTTATAGAACTGGAACATAGTGGGCAGGCCAGTTAGTGTTAAAGTGGGTTAGAAGTTGAAAGATGAGTGATTGTGTGGGAAAGGGCAGCCAAAGATTTTCTGCAAGTGTTAGTGGATTTGAACTTCATATTTATTTCTCCTTTGTACAGAGCTCAGCACTGAATAAGATAAAGCAGATTTCAAAGCAAAAGCAAAAAGTAAAATTAAAAAAAGCAAACAAACAAAATGATGTTATAGAAATGAGCTAGTCGTCCCCCCTGCCCCTCCTCCCCTCGTAGTTTACAGTTGAGGAATCACATTCTTAAGGAGGTTGTGTGAGTGGAATTTGGTAGAGGAGGGGTTAGGGCCAGGAAGCTCACCCTGGATTCTGGCCCTTGATTCTGGTGCTCTTTCCCGGATGCTTCGCATGGCCAGGACGTTGCTTACATTAGTTCTCAACCCCACTGGGACCAATCACTTTTATTGCTAATCTATTTTGGGGCCTTGTTCTTGTGGCAATAAATCACTCTTTCAGAGTTCCCTGTTTAACCTTGCAAGAGTATGTGTGCAGGGGTGCTTACATAAATGCATTATTTTTAACCCGCCTGGCATGCTTTAGATGGGCCTTAAATAAATGTGTGGAGAATGAAAGTTTGTGGTTATTCTGAAGCCATTGTGCTGAGTTTCTTTCTTATTAAATTTTATTCTCCAGCTTCTAGCTAGAGACCCTTACTTTTCAAAGAACACATGAAGAGAATCAAGTCTGTGACTTTTTGAGAGAGCAGCACACCTTTCCATGTTTTGATATGATGGTTTTCTTATGGAGTATTAGGGAAGCTTTTCTTCATATTTATACTCTTAGCACCATTTAAGTGGCTAGCCTTCAAACTTGCTATGTGACTGTTAATATTAGAGGCCTGGAAGTTTTGGTCATAATACAATAATTACTCTAATAAGCACTAGAGTAATTATTATATTATGAAATAGGTTCTTGGTATCTCAATAAAAAGGTGAGCTAAAAAAATGTTGTTTGATAGTGAATATTGGCTTCTCCTTTTTAGATGGCACAGTCAGGTTCAGTTTTAGAGGAAAGCAAGATTTCTAAAAATAATCAGGCTATAAGTTACTTTCCAGAAATCAAAGAAGAGCAGTAAAATAATCATTGAAAGAAGCTTTTCATTGAAACCTTGTAAACTGGCTTATTGATGTGGAATGTTGTATTTTATTCATTTGTAATTTAACCATCCAAGATCAAGTGAAGATTTAAATAAAGCCATTTTAACCATTTCAATAATTAACAAAGACTTAAATGAAGCCAGTGGCAATGTTCACAGTGAAATGTGGTTTCAATATATTCTTTAAATGTATGTTAAAAATATGTAGTTGGGATAACATTTAATTTTTATGATACATTTGGAATTTGTTCCTAACTGAAAGTGAGAGGTGTGTTGGAAGCTGTCGTGATCTCAACCAGCTAGATTTAATATTTATTTTGTTTAATTACTTGACTTCTACTGAGAAAGTAAAATTTTATGTAATGTCTTTGGCAGAATCCCAGTGAAAAGTCAAAACCTAGGCTGATAGGGATAAGCTATGTTTTACTGTAAAAAGCAAATTTACTTCCTTCATTCTTCCTCAATCTCTAATGAATTGGTTTTTATTTCCTTATGTGCATTGTCTTGACAAATTTTTAATAGTGCCACTGGCAGGAAGTCAGCTACTCAAAGGAAAGTGAAGAAAGGGATTTGAATGAGAATCCCACTGAATTCTGGTAGAAAGCATAGTGTGCTCTGAGGTCCCTTCTTTCATTCTTGCCTCTCCCCTCACTCCAGTATACTTGGCTGAACTGACGGGTGACTGAGTGATTTGCCTTGTGGATAGGATGCTGTCTGTTATCCCTTCTCAACCCCTTTAAGCTGAGGAAAGCAGAGGACAGCAGAGGACAGGATGGACCCACAGTGGGAGCAGGGTTGAGTGGGTTTGGATGGTGTAGCCAGAGTCTCTTTTGCATTTCTAGATTCTTCTGAGGAACTGATTATCTTCTGAGCTGTAGGAAAGGAATGAACTTGAATGGGGGACTTGTGCTCATTGAGCTTCCACTTAGGAATTCTGGCTGCTTTGTTTGTTCTGGAGCCATTTGGAAATGCCTGTGTCCCTGCCTCTGAACTGAGGGAAAAGCAACACAAGGGAATGGGAAAAGGCCCTGGGAGGTTTTCCTCTGTTGCTCCTTCCCTTTCCTGTTCCTGCCTTGAGGTAGGCCCCTGGTCTTAGACCTCTTTACCCCTAGAGGAAGCCTTGGCTTCTCACAACAGATGCCTCGCCCCTGCCAAACCCCCACTTCACTCCCTCTTTGCCCCGTTTATTAAGATGAAACAGAAATCCCTGACTAGATCCCTGACCATCTCCAGTGTGGTCTCTCAGCTTTTTTGTTATTAATCTTTATATGCAGGCATTCCTGTTTTTGGAAAATCTCACATTTAATGGTTAGCAAGTATATGCATACTCATTTTCACTTCTCATTCAATAATGGAAACAGTTTGCTTCCTTTGTTGTTACCTTAATCTCTTTTTTTTCTGTTGCCTCACCATGTAAAGAAGCCCCTTGAAACCCGAATTATGAGCCACCTCCCCTGAGGGAAAGATTGTACATTACAGGAAAGAAAGCCTGAATGACTTCACACAGGAGGTGGAGGGAGTGGAGCTGCAGAAAGAAGTTGGCTTTGAGGCTTTTCCTTCATGAGACTTCGTAGTGAGTAGAATATTTAGTCCAGCATCAGGTGAAGATGTCAGACCTCTTTTGGTGATAAATGTACTTGAATTTTAGATAACTGTTTTAATTAGTCACATGCATACTCTTGCCTGCTAGGGAGAATTGCAGAGTCATGTATAGAGCAAGTGTGATATTTTGGAAGCATCATCCTGTTTGGGTTTTGTCATAACTATGTACATTTTAGCAGTTACACAGATGTTGAAAGCTCTCCTGAAAATATAGTCAACATAAACCCTAGATTCCAGGTCTAGAGTATTCTAGGTTAACAGTGTCCATGACAATACATCAGGCTTATTTTCTTAGCAGCCTGTATCCCTGTAGGGATGAATTGTATATGGTGTCTATTCAGAAGGGGTTTTCATAAGTGGTGGCGATTTGTCCTAGCAGCTGTATGACCCTCCTTTTTCCTCAGTTCCAGGAAAGAGGCTGCTGGGAAGGGCTAGGGATTCTTTGCTGTTGGTTGTTAAAAGTAAAACAATATAGCTGTGAATAGATAAGCTGTAATGCATCAGTTCAGTAAATGCTGAGTGAGAGAAGGAGTCCCAAAAGTATGTTCCATTTATATATGACATTCACAAAAAGAGCTGTAGTAACAGAACAGATTGGTGGTTGATTGCCAGGAGTTGGGGTGGGAGAGTGGTTGCAGAGGTGCAATGGGAGGGGCTGCTGGGGATGATGGAGTTATACTGTGCACACGTGCGCGCGCGCGCGCACACACACACATACATATAGCCAGTTTAACTATTATTTTAAAATATAACATTAAAAAAAGGCCAACAGCTGAGAGAAAAATGTTTTTTACAAATTTAAGAAATATATATATACACACACACACACACACACACACACACACAATTAATAAAAGGCTTAATCAAATAAGAAGCAAAAGGATTATAGATATACAATTCACAGGACAAATGGCCAACAAATATTCAGCTTTACTAGCAATCAAAGAAATGTAAATAGAAAAAGTGAGATACCAAAACAAAACAGAACAAAACAACAACAAGCCCCAAAGCCAATATTAGTAATTTCTCTAAGTAAACTTTAACAAAATTGAATTATTGGGGCTGGGGTTATGGCTCAGCTGTAGAGTGCTCGCCTAGCCTGTATGAGGCCCTGGTTTCGATCCTCAGCACCACATATAAATAAATAAAATAAAGGTATTATGTCCAACTACAACTAAAAAATAAATATTTAAAAATTTGAATATTTTGGAAAGATCTTTCTATTGATTTGAAAGTTATTTCTCACATTGCCATATGTAGGAGTAAGGTTTCTATGACTGCGGAAGTAACCTAGAGAAATTTTAAAGATGGGTATGGGGAAATAAAGATAACTTTCCTGGGATTCCATGAGAGTGTCACCTTGAGAATCCATCTGGCTTGTAAGGCAAATCCACTACTTATAGCACAAATGAATGATCTTTAGATAGGGACAGTCATCATTTCTGCTGCTTTAAAGTCTGAAGGATTCTTTCACTGATGATTTTTGCTGCTGTTCATATAGAAAAAACAAGTAACACAAGTAACACATACAGTATGTACCTGAGTATTCCTAGCATTAAAGAAGGACTTTCTAGGAATGTATTTTATTTTGGGGGAGGGTTGTTCCTTCATTAGTAATGTGTGTGAGATCATTGCCCTCTGTTCTTGGGCCTTCTGGTATGTAGTTGACTTTGTAGGCACCTATTTCACAGTGTTCATATTAGTGAATGGATATACAAAGTGCCTGTTCTCCTTTTTAAGACTTTAAACCATAAAAATGAAAAATTAATCTTGAACTTGCAAAAAGCATAATTCACATTTAGAAATATGGCCTGCCACTATTTTTAAATAGGGATTGTGTGCTTGGTTTTTCTTGGTGTGTGTGTGGGGGTATTAGTCTGTATATACCTTGAAAAATCATAAAATACCCCACTTTGGAACTCAGTGAAGTAGGGGCTTCAATGCAAAAAGGAATGAATGTAGCAGAGACTGATATTTGAAATCTATTTTAAAAGAATTCATTTTTCTGGTATATATAAAGTGACTTGCAAATGCCATGGATGCTTTATGGCAAAATGCTTTAATTATAATTCAAAAATCATGCATATGGATGTCTTTAAGATGTTGGTCAAAGTAGTGTGTGTTTGTGTGTGTGTGTGTGTGTGTGTAGTTGATTTCCATTGTTTGTTCATTTTCTTCCACTTCCTATTCTCTCACTGATTCATCATCATCCTCATGACCCCAGTGGTTCTTGCTACCTTTATTGCTGCTGTGATTGAAGAACTACTCTGCACTTGTGAGAGTGCACTCTTGGGTAATTTGGATTTTGAAAGTTTTAGGTTTTTTAACTTGCATTTTTTTATATCATTTTGTTCTTCGTGATAGGTGTGTTACAGTCTGAAGGACTAACACAAAACTTTATTTTTGTATAACTTACTAATTTAACTTTTAAATGATAAGGGCCCAAAGTATAATTTCTCTTGTTTATTCTGATGCTACCTCACAAATATTGGGAAACAGTGCTTTGATCAGAATGTTATAAGATAAAATATTTCTATTTAGCTAGTCTCACTCAATAGTGTCTCAACATAATAGAAGTTTTAATAGAAGATTAATAGGAGACCACAGAATAATAGGAGAGAACCACAGAATAGTTTTAATAGAAGATAGACCACATATAAAGATAGACCACATGTAAAGTTTAAGTTGCCTTATATTTTGATATTCAAAAATCTGGAGTAAATTTCTCATTAATCTAATGCTAAGTAAGTTTTGTTTGTAGGTGCCTTTTTACAAAATTTAAATTTATGATTATGGGAAATTCTTTCCTGTGTTCACTATACTTTTTCAATACCATAGTGATGATAGCTAACATGCAAAGACCCTTAATTAGTAAAAAGCTTGCATGGGCAGGACATATTTCACACTTTCATTTTAGAGTCATTTCACCTCCATCTAAATTTTGTTGCACTTGTCCTAATGGATTGTAGACCAGGAGCCTAGAGAACTGGTGCTAATTTGATTGTTTCCAGGCCATTCATTTTCTTGCCTTGCCATTTCAGGTCAATGCATCCTGATAGGTCACCCACAGGAAAGCAGCTTCTCACAGGAGAGGCTTCACTGTAGTCGCTTACTGCCAGCATTTTGTTAGCTGGTATATTTAAATATTTCTTCCCCAGTGTTTAATTGCAAAATTTGCAGGATTCATTGTTAGATATTTCTTTTATGTCTTGGTTTGTTAGAATATTTATACTTTTTGGTTGCTGAGTTTGCAGTTGAGTTTATCTTGTTTGGGAAATCGGACCTGTCCTCTCAAGAGAGCTGGAAATCTTAGACTTTGAACCCTGTGCAGGGTTGAGTTGGAATCTCTAATAGATTACCTGTGGTAACCTGCAATGTGGATCTGTGGCCCATGGCCTATTTTTTTTGGCAAGTGCAGTCCTATGGTGGGATGTCCCTCTCCACGCATAATCTTGCTACTCTTGCTACCTTTTAGCAGCCAGGGAGCAGAGTGAGAGGCCAGGACCAGTCATCAGAGATGAGGTGACACCTTTTGTGTCACCTTAAAATATGGACATTCAGAAAGAAACAATGTGCTTGCAGTATCATAGGATGACATTTAAAATACTGTGTTTATTTCCTGTTCTTCAAAAATGATTACTGTCAATCTTGTCCTTCAAGAAAATCTGGTAAAATCTTTCTTTTTTAAAAAAATCTCTACCACTGCCACAGCTGATCACCATTTAAGTGCCAATGATTTACCAGGTATTGTGTAGGGAATTTTTATATACTTCTTTTGTGGACTCACACCC
>NW_026000068.1:11490360-11499771 GCF_001458135.2 Marmota marmota marmota
CACCCCCTTCAGCAAGCAGGTGGGTGGATGCTATTTCTGTGTTATGGATGAGTCTTGTCAGCTTCTGCTGAGGGTAAATGACCTGCCCTAGATTGTTCTTCTTCTAAAGGCCACAGCTGGGATTAGACACAGGGCTCCTAACACAAAGCTCTCTCGTGTCCTTTTTCTCCTTGATGAAGTAGTCCAGGTAAGGGATGACCCTCACTCTATACAGCTTCCCACAGAACCCTGTATTGTCACTTAAAAATCTTTAAAGTTGAATAAATTCAGCAATGTATATCCTTGTGTGTTGAGAACCACAGCTATAATTTTCTAGTCTCATACCAAATAAAAATTGAATGAAAGATTCAAGGATATAGCCAATATTTTTCTCATGTTTGTTTGGGCCCTGTACTTTAGTTTCTGTGACTTCCTTCTTCTCACCTAATTAAAACTTATGTTACTTTTACATAAGTAATCCTAGTAGTCCCAGCTTTTCAAGTGAGGTGTGTTGGCCATGTTAAGTTTTACTGTCCCGTACCTGTCTCTGTCTGGGTTGGAACCTTGGTTGAAGTGTTGCTCCTCTGTTTCCTTGGCTATCTGGAATGAGTCCAAGCGTTGGGTGGGAAATCCGAGCATTGGCTATTGGCGTTGGGGATTGGAGTATGGGAAGGGCTGGGGAGGGACATTTCTTAGCCCATTGCTGTGTGACACATTATGAAGTTTACCAGGACTTTCTTTCCAACTTAGGAAAGAAACGGGAGGACAGTAAGGACAGGAGGCTGCCAAGCTGCTTTTCCAGGACAGTTTAGTGAAGTGGGTGTGGTAATTCCTGGCCTCTCTATATATAGTTATTTTGTTGCAGTCACTCATTATTTTGCTGTTATTCATCAAAGTGAGGCAAGTGGATGATATTACATTGTAATGGTGGGGAGGAGGGTTGTTTCCCTCTGTCCTCTTTTTAGTGAGACAACTCTTAGGCACCTGTTTTAAGTTTTCTGTTTGTGGGATGCATTTTCACCAGTCACACCTCCTGTAGTCTCCCTCATAATCAGTAGATAGCATGAGTTTTTTGGGATCTTAAGCCTTTGTTTCTTAGCATCATGTTTAGACTGGAACTAATGTTCTGTTTTTACATGAGTCTTTCCATGTATAACTCACATTTACCTTAGAGTTTTAATAGAAGATAGACCACATATAAATCAGAAGGTATATTGCACTCTAAAAATTTGTTTCATTTCCTCTTTGTTTGCTCTAGGAGTTTCTAAAAGTTCCAGTTTTTTTTTTTAACTTGGGTTTAAGTCTTAGTTTTTGAAAATTTTTAAAATTTAGAGAATAGAATTGGAGTGTTGTTTAGTGTGAAATTGTGGGTTGCTTTTGACCCAATATTGTAGTATATCTTTTATTTTAAACTAACAGAGCTGGTGCGAAGTTCAGATTCATATCAGCTTAGTTTAATTGTGACTTCACTGTATAATTGTTGGCTGTTGAGTTGGTTTATGTCTTCATTGCTGATTACATTTGACGTTTTTTAATTTTTTTGGAAGGGGAGGGAACTTTATTTTGAGAAACCAGAACACATTCAAAGAAGCAAGAGCATTGTTACTATTTTATCATGGTTGCTTTATCTCTCTCTCTCTCTCTGTGTGTGTATGTGTGTGTGTGTGTGTGTGTGAGAGAGAGAGAGAGAGAGAGAGAGAGAGACTTTTGCTATGGTTATAGGTACATAATTTACTTTTTGTTTCTGAACCATTTGAAAGTAAGTTACAAAATGGTTTGTTATGCATTTCTAAGAGCAAAGACATGTTCTTACATATTGATCAAGATCAGGAAATTAATTTTAATTCAATATAATCATCTTAGTCTACTGAAATTTTACTGATTATCCCAGAATTGCCCTTTTTAGCAATTAAAAAAAAAATGATAGTATGGGATCAGGACCACACATTGCATTTGGTTGTCATTTCTCTTTGGTTTCCTTTAATTTAGAATATTTCCTCAGTTTGTTTCCCTCGTCTTGGCATTTTTGGAGATTACAGACAGGTTATTTTGAATGCCATCTCTGGGTGAAGGAGGCATGACTCCTTAGGCCTAGATTTAGGCCATGCATATTTGGCAGAAGTGTCATGTCTTTGCCAGAGTATCACATCAGGATGCACAATACCAGCTGTCCCACTGTGGTGATGATTAATTTTATCACTTGGTTCAGGTGGTGACCAACAGGCCTCTCTACTGTATTTGTACTTTTGTCATTAGTTAGCATTTTGTGGAGAGCTAATCTGAGACTGTGTGAAATCCTCTTTTCTTCCTTATTTCATAGTTGTAGCATCTGTTAGTGATCCTTGACCAGATAGATCACTTACTGCTGTGATGGTTGCCAATGGTGACTGTTTTCTGACTTCACCACTTTTTCTATATTTAATGGGTTTTCCTTCTGCTCAACTTATTTATGTAAGTCTGCCCTCATAAATTTCCGTTTTAAGCAATGAATTAAATCCTTTGCTATCGTTATTTAGTTTGTTGTCCAAATTGTCTGAAATTGACCAGTGGGAATCCCTTCAGCCTGGCTTCTTTATCTTTTGTAACATAGCTTCATAATTTTTTATTTTATTTTTTTTAGCACATTAAAACTTTCTGACAGAGTAAGCAGTTCAGGGATGTCTTATATTTCCCTTGCCCCAACCCTGAGATAAAGCATTTCTTCAGAGACCCCTGGCTCATTTTGCAGAGGGGTCATTGCTACAGAGGTGCATTGCATCTAGAACCCTTTCAGTGAAAGAGCTAGGAATGAGGTATACATATACACAAGCATATATATGCACATGCTTCTACACAATTATATAGATGCACACAGACTGAGATCTCTTTCCATACCTATCTGTCTTTAATAAAAACCCTTTGTTTATTCTCATGCTTCCAATTTCAGTCCTGCTCCACAGGGTGAATTTTAGTCTCTTTCCATGTTTGTACTTCCTCTCTGACAGTGATAAATATGGCTCCCCTTACCTTCAATATCTTTTTTACTCCATCATAGAATACATGGAAAGTAATTTCAGAATGCTAGCCTATCCCAAGGCAATCATGAACTTCCATCTTGAGGTTTAAACTGTTCAAATCAGCAGTTAGTGGTCAGCTTCTGTTTAGCTCAGGGCCTTGTAAGTTAGTCATCCAAACAAAATAGATGAAGTAATGCTCAGCATCTCCCCAGAGGCATGTTAAGAGAAGAGCTGCCAGACTCCATCAACAGCTTACTTTCTGGTGATGTTGAAGCACAAAATAAAAAAATAAATAGTCTGGAAAGAAAGGGATGTTAATTCCTAAAAGGTAATTTATAAAAATGATACCTGTTGTTGGAAGAAGTTTATAGTTTTCATGACAGCGTACTAATTGCCAAAGAGAAGAAACAAAAAGGAAATTGTTGAGCTATTAGGACTGGATAAGGAGGTATCTGTAGGTGAGAGACTGATGGTGTCCGGTTGAGCCCATCTTTTCTCAGGAATCCAGTTCATTCTATAAGGAGGGGAAGAGGCTGAGTTAATGTGTTGAAGTCATGAGTCATGACTTGAAAGAGTGTTGCTTTTTGCCCTCCATTGTATTTCTTCCTAGAAACCATTTAATGCAATGATGTTTCTGCTTTGGTATGGGATTTCTGAGGGGTGTGTGTATATGTGCATGTGCACGTGTGTGCATTTGGTTCCAGAAATTAAGGAAGAGTGGGTAAGATCTTATGTTACAAGTAAAGTATTTGCTGTTCTGTGTGTTTTGTTTTTAACATTAACTGATGACATTGAACATGGGCCCCTGATTTTTGGAGATAGGTTCAATTTTTATAGATTGTGTTCTATACTTTCCATAAATGTCCTCATAATCATTAGATTGTGTTCTTGAAAATTTGGCCTTGTATTTCTAGCAGGCTTTCTTATGACTAGACATTTTTACAAGAAAGGAGAATCAAATTTGCTATTAATATTTTAAAAGGGAAAGACTTTTGATATTTAGAAAATTTGGAGAGCAAATTTGGAGCTGTCATGAATTGGGGAAGAATGATTACTAATTTGGAGATGATGGAGATGTCCTGAAATTAGGCAACGATGATGGCTTCATAACAGTGTGAATATACTAAAGACCATTGAATTGTACTCTTAAATGGTGAAATTTATAGTATGTAAATTACATACCAAAAAGGAAAAGAGGGCATTGCTAAATTTGGAACTCATTTCAGATTCTTAAATAGCTTTAGTTATTGAGCTACTACTAGGTATCAGCTACTTAATTTTCTTGGCTCCCTGCAAGATGGTAGTGGCATCTAGTTTTATACTGAAGGAAATAGAGCTCAGAGTTGTTGTTTGTTTGTTTTAATAGGTGCATATTATACAGAATAATGGGTATCATTGTGGTATATGCATAGATACAGAAAAAATGTAATCGGTCTCCAATACCTCCCCCAACAGAGAGTTGTTTTTTTTTTTTCACTTGCTTCAGATCAGGTAGCTATTTGGGGACATACTCAAGGTCACTAAATGCACAAAGGTCTTCTACTCAAGGTATGCAAGATTCCTGAGTATACGCAGGACTTTACCTGATGATGGTTTTATGTTCTCTGACTAGGGTCAGCTTAAGCTCAGTAGTTACTTCCTCACATTGGACTTTCCATCCATCGTATTCTCTGACATGTGCCTCACACTGAGGTATCTGACTCCATTTAGGGAGTTTTCTACCTTTTTGTTGGTGTCAGAGAACAAAAAAATTAAAAAATTTAAAAAAATATAAAGTCACTCATTTGAAGGAGGAGATTATGGAGAAGATTTGATATTCAGTTGCTATATGTGGTGGCATATTTGGGCTTTTGTAGACCAACTTGAATTAACTTTTTACAAAGTCTCAGTCAGAAAGATATTTAGGTTCCTACAGATTGTCTCAGACCTGATGGTGTATTTTGGGTTAGTGAAGGGCACATCTGAGAGAGTTGAAAGTGAGGATACTTTAGTTTTCCTACAAACATTTTGGGGAGTTGAAGGTAAGATGCAGCTTTCTGCTGTTTCCTATTGAAAATAATTTTAACATGGAACATTATAGCTATTCCTACTAGTGCAAGTTTTGTGTTCTTGGATATTGGAGTCACCTCTGCTCACTAGCATGACAGCTAAGGTATAGAATATGATTCCAAAACAGAAAATATATTAATTTGCATAAAATCATATGCACTCTATTGGAAGGATTTTCATTGTGCCTGTTTTAGAATTGAGCTGACATTTCATCTACCGTATTTTGGCACAACTTAAAATGAGACATCTCTCAAGGAAGACAAATTTGTGTAGCTTTGAATTTACTTTTGGGCATTGTCCCTGACAGAAACGAACCACCCAAAACTTTTGTTCTTGTAACATTTTGAAACTTTCTTAAAGACACATAAAGCAGGTTGCAGTTTGTCATCTGGGTAGAGTGAAAGGGATTTTTAGTTTGAAGGACTAGAGCCTCTTAGCTCAGAGCCTGAGCCTCCTGCTGGGTAAGTGACCTTCTTATGATGTTTGGTCTGTCATCTTTGTCTCTCAGGTCCAAATGCCCAGCTTAGAATTAGTTAGCACTTGAAGTGGTTTTCATCTTCAAAGGACATTATGGGCATTATTTAATATACATGACACTATAATGAATGAGCTGTTTATCCCCGAGCAGCGTCAGTATGCAGGTGCCATCCAGCTGGAGAAGACAAAAATAATATTCTGTCCAGTGGGAGTTTAGTCTAAAGAGGCAAGATGATTAGGCACATTCTCTCTTTTGGCCTATTTTAAAAATGTGCTGGGGAATAATATAGAAATTAAAATTAAAAGAAATGATCAACTAGCTTAAGTCTATATAATTGAAATTGCCCTCAAGGTGAAAATGAAATTTGAAATGCTCTTAAAAAGACATCATGTATTAGTCATCAATGCACACAGTACTTATCCTGTGATACAGGTGAGAATATCAATGAGACTAGGGCAGAATCACTCTCAGTTTTTTCCTTAAGGTCTTCATCCTTTTCTGCCACCAAACTTTCTTTCTATTTGTATGGTCTAGGATGGTGCTTTGTAACCAAGTCACATGTGAGTCCCAAACATGCTTTTTTTTTTTTTTTGTCCAAGGGATTGAACCCAGGGGCACTTAACCACTGAGCCATTTCCCCAGAGGCCCCCTGCTTACCTTATTTTTTAAAGTTTTGAGATAGGGTCTCACTGAGTTGCTGAGGCTGGCTTTGAACTTGTAATCCTCTTACCTCAGCCTCCGCTAGGATTACAGGTGTGCACCACTGTATCTGGCCCAGATCAGCTTACTCACCTTAGCAGGGCCAGGTCAGGCCCATGGGAGACATGGACTTCTTGCCCTATCACATTGCTCTTCTCTGTGTCCCATGATCTTGCAATTGTGGGTTTTTGGGTTTGCTGGTCCCTTCTATTCATGGTTTTCCTTCCTGACACACCTCAAACATCCTTATGTTTGGGAAACTATATTGTCTATCCATCCCTCCTCCTGGGGCCTGTTGGTATTGGTGTGGCACCTTGTGTAGAGCTGGATTCTGGTTCCTTTGGATTGTAATTGTTTCTTTACTTGTGTCAGCTGATGTGGCCTCTAACACTAGTGCTGGCCCCCCAAAGAAGCACAATTAGCAATTAGTATGTGTAAATTAGTTGATTTACACCTGTGGTTTCTTAATTCAGACTGTTAGAATATCATCTGGAAAGGTTTTTTTTTTTGTTTGTTTTAAATATAGATTCTCTAGAAATTCTGATATAGTAGTTTTAGAATAGGGTCCTGGAATCTGTATTTTGAAAAACACGCTATTGATAATTCAGATGCATAGTTAGGTTTAGGAACCATCAAATTATGCTAAAGCGTATGTATTAGTTTTAGGTTATGGGATTGTATTAGTCTGTTTGCTGTTACTACTATAACAAAATATATGAGGCTAAGTACTTATCAAGAAAAGAAGTTGATTTAGCTCATAGTTTTGGAGGCTGAAAGTCCAAACTATATAGTGTTAGTTCTAGTGAGGTTACCTTTCCCCATTACATGGCAGTGGCATCATAATGAGAGCACACTGGAAAGAGAGATCACATCGCCACACAGAAAGGCAGATTGTAATTCAGGGATCACACTTACTCTCATAGTAACTTGCTCTCACAAGGCTTAACTCAGGGCCCCATGAAAACTGCATTAATCCCTTCTGAGGGCAGTGACCCCAGTGACCTGAGGACCTTCTACTAGGCCCCACCTTTTAAAGGTCCACTACCTCCCAATATCACTACATGGAGGACTGAGCCTTCAACACTTGAACCTTTCAGTGACAAAGCCATAGCTGGGACCATGACCCACCTAAGGTGTCTTAAGGGCAATTTATAGAATCCTTTCATTTATACACGTGGGACAGATAGAGTGGATACAGGTCATTTAGGATGGGGACATGCTTTGTGAAGGAGCAGGCCTGGCTCATAAAGCTCTCTGCTCAGTGAGCAGACTGAAGGCAGAATTTGAAGTCATTGTGTTGCCATAGAGATGTTTTGTAGTGTTGAAGGAGATTAGGGAAATTGCATTGTAAATTATCAGAACAGATGCCTTCCAATTTAACACTTGCCTAGACCATGTTCTTTACAGATACTAAAAAACACTGAATATATTGATTCTTTGACCTTTTACCTGTAAAAATGACAGAGTTCAGATTAGCTAAGATCTAAACTAGGTAGTAAATATGCCACAGAGCAGCACTATATGGTGGTGGTGTAAGATACAGGTGGTATTTAAGACCTTTTAGGAGTGACCTCTTTAATTTTGCTCTTAGAACCCACATGCAGTTTGCCCCCCAATCCTGTTGACAGATTTTATACTTTTTAAAAATAATTATCATCGTTATTATTGCAGGAGTTGGGATTGAACCCAGAGCTGTGCACATATTAGACATACATTCTACATTGAGTTACACCCCATTCCTCTCCTTTCTTTTTTTTTTTTTAATATTTATTTTTAGTTTTCAGTGGACACAAGATCTTTATTTTATTTTATGTGGTGCTGAGGATTGAACCCAGTGCCCTGCGCATGCCAGGTGAGCGCGCTACCGCTTGAGCCACATCCCCAGCCCCTCCTCTCCTTTCTTATTTTGATAGTACCAGTCAGAAATAATTTGTATCTCCTGACTTTATAGAAATTTCTAGTGAAGAATTATTATATCATTATTGTAGATTCAGGCCACATATTCACTTCCAAAGTGTTTTTTATATGTGATTAGCCAAATAAAGGGTATTTTCTATAAGGAGACCTGTTTGAAAAAAATTTTTTTTTCCTCTTCTAACCTGGGACTGATGTGCATTTCTTAAAGATTTTATCCCTCATGAAGAACAGTGACTGTCTCTTGCAAGGCGCTCCAACTTGACTAGAGTTCTGGCAGATACATACCCCCGTATTGCTTATTATTTATATTGTGAGGCTGACCAAAGTGGATGTGTGCCTAAAATTCTTCAGACTAAGGAGATGACAGTCCTATTGGTGTAACTAAAAAATGCAATAAAACTTAACTTCTTTTTAAGGTACTTGCAGTGACACACATAATTGTTCATTCTCACATGCTGTAAATATTCAAGAATCTTAACAAGCTCTCCCAACATATATTTTTATATGAGTTTTATTTCTCATGTTATATATATGAATAGTTATTTGTAAAATAAATTAACAAGTAAGGTTTCTAGTCTCCAGACAGTCTCTGAGTGCATTTTAAACTGAGTCCAGACATTTCCAGTGGTGGCTACTACTCTGATTCCTTCTCTGCCTACCTAAGTATGCTGTGCTTGTTGCACTGATGGGGGTTCTGATGCCACTTAGCAGTGGGACACAGGCCAGTTACAAGCCTGATTCTGTTGTAAGTAGTAATTTCTTGTTAGGATGATTCATTCAGGTTAACTTAATTAAGTTAAGTCCTTTGATACTTCTGTGTCATTGTCAAATAAATTGTTTCAAAAGGGCTTGGTGATTATATCAAAAAGCATCTGAAAGACAGTCTTAACAGAAGGGTTCAAGCATTACAGGAGCAAGAGAGAAAAATGTGGAAACAAGTCAGTTTCTTTGATGAGCATGTCACACCATACAGCAAGGTTAGCTCAACCTCCTGGTAACTGTCCTGCCACACCAGCTTGAATGAATTAGAATGAAAAATGCCTGATGATTGAGCTATATGACTTGAGGAGAGGCTGTTTGGTTTTGTAAAACATATATCAGTAGTGAGGAGAGACTGACAGTAGTGTCTGCTGTGGAATCTGATGTGTATTAAGGGTAGGAAGGCTCTGTTTCACCCAGGCCTAGGATCTTGTTTCCTGAGATTTAAACAGTGACCTCTCACCAATTGGATAAGTGTTACTTTTGCTCAGGGTATTATCCCAATGGTGTTGATGTGCCCTCCCCCCCCCCCCC
>NW_026000068.1:11500040-11510058 GCF_001458135.2 Marmota marmota marmota
CCCCCCATTATTCCCTTGTTTGTCAGTTAGCCCTGCAGGGGAATTTTCCTCATTGAAGTGCCTGTGCTTAAGTTAAATTCAACTCTTCACATACAGGTCCCATGACCTGAAGTGTTGGTGTCGTATTGCCTATTGAGTTATTTCAAATACCAAAATGCATAAAGGCCCCTGGGAACCATGGATCTGGAGCACACATACCACAGCAGAATGGCTATTTCCAGTTGGTCTGTAATGCACAGTGGTTGTGGAGGCAGCCATCTCTGTAAGGGAAGGGCACACTCAAAAGAAAATAGATGAATTAAAGCAGTCTCTCCCACCTCATGCTGCTCCTTTAAGCTTCCCAGGAGGTACATCTTACTTTTCTCCTTCCTGTTGACCACCCATCTTTTTAGGGCTCAAAGGGACTTTCCTCTGTTGAGGAGAGTGACTCACCAGAGGTCAGTCTCATTGCCCCAGCCTTTCCAGGCATCCTCATCTGCTCATAAGTAAGCTTTTCCAAAAGGCTCCTGAATGCCAGAAATAGCTGTCACAGATACCCTCCTAGAGAGCTGTGCTCTTACTATTGGTATCGTCCTTAGACCTGTGTGTCTGGGTTTTTAGCCTCCAGAGTCTGTGAAGGCAATGAGAATGGAATGGTTGGGTTGGTAGCTTCTGGGGGCACATTCACTGAATGCAGTCTTGCTGAATTAATGAATGTCTTTCTTCCCTAAGTGGACTCTATCCTTTGTAACCCATCGTTTTCTTGTTTGTTCCTTTTTCCTGCATTTCTTTTATCTTTTGTTCTTTGACCATTTTAGACTGACAGTTATACTAAGGGCCATTGCCCAATTTTGCTAAAGGCAGTCAGAGAGATAGGAGTTGGATTTCTGGGGCAGCAATTTGGGGGATGCTCCCTATAGAATCTGCCAGATTCCTCATTGGTCCCTAAGTAAAGTCTTTAGCTGGAAGGAAAGCAGTGCCTTCAGAGGCTCTCTATTCTCTCTTCTGCCCTAAAGCCTTGAATCTGAACAGTCTCCACCTGCCCTTCCTGTCTCTGCTCATTTGCCTCTTTGCCTGGTAAGGTCTCCTGACTCTGATTCTCTTTCTGCTCAACCCTACCCCCCTTAATCAGTTTTATCTAATTTAATATTTGCATTTGTAATGACCCTAGTAAAGTTGGCTTAGTAAATAAACTTGATCATTCTTTTCTTGGTAGGGTAATTTACCTAAAAACATTATTCCTCAAAAGTTGATTACAGATACCCTAGCACATATAATTCTTAATATTTTATTTTCATTGAAACTAAATTTGTTTGTGCCCCAGTGCACAGCACACAGTTGGTGCTTCTTAAATGTCTGCTAAATAAATAAGCAAGGGAATACTGCATCCCCTAGTTCCAATGGCCTTTTTATCTCAAGAGGCTGATGTTTGGTGCTAACTATGGAGTCAGCAGACTTGGGCTAGAGGCTCAGACAATGTCTTCTCCAATAGAAATTTGAGAGGGAGGAGAGGGAAAGGAAGGGAGATAGCACAGTCTTGCAGATGGGGTTTGCACATGAAATATGGGTATAGACAGCAATGGAGAAGGAAAATTTGATAGAAAAAGCTGTCCCCTCTTCTTGTTTTGCTGTGTTCACCTTTTACCTGAGACCTCAAGCTCCATGACTCCTCCTTGGAAATGGGTCTCTGGGTAATTACCCTGTCTCTAGATTGGCCAAGTGCAGCATAGGCTAATCAATATTTGCTGATTGATTATGGGATTTAATCAGTCACACTGAAGGGTGAAGCAATAACGTTGTAATTTTTCCTTTAAGATTTAGTATCCAATTGCTGCTGAATGTTTTATTTTAACAAGTCTCTCCCCTTTTCTGTTCCTCACTTGTTTCCTGGGACTTGCCCCCACTCCCTCACCCCTCTTGAGGCTTTATGTATGTCAGTCTCAGAGCAGGCACAGGGCCTTTTAAAATGATACACATCAATAGGAGGACAACCCAGATTTTCAAAATAGGTCACATTGTTTCCACTAGATTTCAGAAACATTCTGTTTAAACAAAAGTAGTTTAGGAAAGATGACCAATGTCTAAATCTTAACCCTGTTGATAGGGCTTGCCAGAATATTGGCACTAGAAAATGTTGATTTCTGTGACCTGCCTTGGATGAACTAGAACTTCCACAGATATTATTGAGGGAGACCTCTTGGGAGTCAGATATGTATAAGGCCTGTGGATAGGTTGAATGAGAAGGCCAGGTGTGGGCCTGGAAGGAGCTTCCCTAGAAGTGGACTCATTCTGAACTGACACAGGAAAGAGCTGTTTCTAGCAGCATTTGCTCCAAGGAAGGTAACTTAGTTTTTTTTCCTCAACCAGTGAAACCAAGTACTGTTGCTTTACCTATCAGATATTTATTTATTATTTAATGAAGAGAAACTTAAATCTCTTCTGTAAGTTCTTATTGATGATTTTGCTTTTTATTTATATTCAGAACCAACTAATAATAAACAGTGTGGTACTGAAAAGATATTCAAAGCCATAGTGAATCTGTAAGGGAAGAAACAAAGGTGTGATTTCAAAGTAGTTCCTTAAAGAAGGGGAATCATTTCTGGCCTGATCCTTGGAAAAATTTGTAGGATGTTTTCTTCTATTTGTAAAACTAAAAAGAAAACTGAAGGGCTGTGGAAACTGGTTGCATTCACTGGGTAAACATCCACAGCCTCACAATCAAGCACATCGTTAGTGAAATGCTTTCTCACTGATTGCATGGGCCTGATGCATGAGAAGTGCAGGTGTCACATGCTCAATTCATGGCTGATAGCCTCCCCACCCCACCCCAACACACACACTGGGCATTGAATCCAGGGGTGCTGTACCACTGAGCTATATCCCAGTCCTTTTTATTTCTTATTTGAGAACAGGTCTTGCTGAGTTTCTTAGGACCTCGACCCTGAGATCCTCCTGCCACATACTACTGATTAGCTAGAATTATAGATGTGCACCACTATGCCCGACTTTGTAATTGAATTTTATGTGTTGTTCATAACAAGAAATACACTTTAAGAAAAGTTTCCTCTTAAAGTCCCTCAGAATAAGATGGGTATGGTGGTGCATGCCTATAGTCCCAGTGACTTGGCCCTAAGCAATTTAGGGAGACTCAGTCTCAAAATAAAAAGGGCTGAGGATGTAGCTCAGTGGTAAAGTGTTCCTGTGTTCACTTCCCAGTAACCATGCCCCATCTTCCCCCAAAATAGGGAATTCCCTCAAATAGGGAATACCCATATAGATGACCTAAATAGAGAATTCCTACAAATACATTATTCATAATATTTTTAAAATAGAAGATTCCCAGTAAATCTGAATGTTTGGCAACAGAATGAACATATATATATAGCCTGGTATAAAACTCTTCATTTTTCCTTGTAGTTTATTTTCAGAAGAGTTGATAACCACTTTATTATTTTCATATATTAGGATATTTTGCTTTTCTATTGCTTTGGGTTCTGTTTTCTAGTGCTAGAAGTGCTTGTATGTGCATGTCTTCTTCCAGTTCCTTCTGACTTGGAATTCTGCATTTTTAGCTAGTATTCAACTTGTTTGGCTTTTTGGGGGCTGCTTTAACTTGTTGGTGAGTGCCATGGTTTGCTGTCATTTGCAGTTTTAGCATTTAAATTCATGCTATTTTATATCCATTTTATTCATCTTATTGTCCTTTGTTTCAGCCTGTTTTTTTCCAACTTGTGTTGAAATGCAATGTATTGTTGGAAGTGTCATCAAAAAACCCAATTCTGTCTGATGGTCCCATTCTGGAGCAGGCCATGTTCTTTGTCCACAGAGTGGAACAGGAGCCATGGAGTAAGTAGGCAGGTCTTGCCTATTTGCCCACCTACATCTGATGGCCAACTTTGGTAGTCACTAGGTGTCCTTTGTAGCCAGTGTCCTCTGAGCGACTACTTAGAAACTTAGAAGATTAGTTTTTTGATTAGTACTGGTTGTTGTTTCTTCTTCTTCTTCCTTCTTACTTGTTGTTGTTTCTTCTTCTCCTTCTCCTTCTCCTTCTTCTTCATGTTTTTAGTTGTAGATGGACACAGTACCATTATTTTATTCTTTTATTTTTTGTGGTGCTAAGGATCGAACTCAGTCCTCACACATGCTAGGCAAGTGCTTCAACACTAAGCCACAACTGCAGCCTGTGTTTGTTGCTTTTTAATTGGGTTATATGAGGTGAATTCATAGTTTAGGTTTCTTGCTGTTTGTGTTGGAAAGAATTAAAGGGAAATTTAAGATGTCGAGATTTGCTTGTGTTTGTCACCCTTGTTGTGTTCTTAATGTGCTTAAGTAAGACTTCCTTTTTTCTTTCTTTTCTCTTTTTAGATGGAAGATTTCACATTTTTACTTTTATACACAGTTCTTAACAGTACAAAAGTTGTATTTTCAAGAAAGTGTTTCCCATACTTCCATTTCTTTGATTTTGTTGGGTGATATAATTTCTCATGGGTATGGATAGAGTATGTCTGAGTGCCTCCCACTGATTACAGGTTTTATTAATAGTGACTGAAATTAATGATCTGATTTCAAAAATGGAAAATTTGGGTTACTTTCTGACTTCACTCCTGAGTCCCAGAAAATAGCTTGCCCTGTTTCACACTGCTTGTTTCTCTATGGGCAATTATCAAGTCTTTAGTGTTCTTTGTTTTATTCTACTGGTGTGCTTGAATTCTTCTCATAAAACACATGGCGATGAAATGCAGTGTGACTTGTTTGTCCTTACTTTGTGCTATAGTGTTAATAACATTTTCTAAGTCTTTTAATTGTGACTTCTTATATCTGATTCACCATGAGTTCTTAAAGAAAGGCTCACCACCAGTATATTCAAATCTATCTTTGGAAAATTAAAAGTGTTAAGTACTTAATGGCATTTTAGGATTAGCTTGAAAATGTATGTAAATTAATAGGACTTGGATCATACAGTTGTGTTGTGAGCAGCTGTAAAGTGATTTGGTAACCAGACAAAGCATTTTTGAAAGGACTTATTATTCAAAGCAAATGACAGTTCATAGGCAGAAGGAGAAAGTTGTTTAGAAAAGCACAGCTCCAGGTGATTTAATGGAAACAATATAGTTGGGGAGAGGGAGAAGGAGAACATGGGGGATTGGAAATCAGGTCACTTTTTAGGCACTTATGGAAATGACTTATGAACTAATTATATTACTGGGGTGAGTTTTTTGAATTTTATCTAAATCAGCATTTCTATTGTAATATGTTTTGGAAAGTTTCTTTCCAAAGAATAATAGAATAATAATAATAGAATAATAAAATAATAATAATAATAATAGAATAATAAAATAATAATAATAATAATAGAATAAGATAATAGTAGAATAAAAGAATAATAGAGAAGTTCTTTGTGATAGCTTTTTAATGTAGAAAATATTCAGCTTTTTTCTTTTTTTAACTAAAAAAGAAAGTGGAGAAAGTACAGTAATTTGTATGTACTATGGTTAAAAAGTTTTAGTTTTCGCTATTCCTTGCTTTAGTAATCTTTAGCCAATCACTGAACCCTTTAGTTTACTTGTTATTTAAAACAATCTTTGCTGTTCGTTATACATTAAAGCACTTTTTGAGCATTCATGTTCTAAGTAGTCACTAGAAGTAAAATTTCTCTTAAAGTTGATTTGAGGTTCTTGACCGCTTCCATATATATGTAGAAACACATTTTACCGTTTTATTCAACCATTTGCATTAAAAATACTAAAAATGTAAGGACCTCTCTATAACAATATGCAGTTTCAGCATAGATGAAATCGATGGAGATGCAATATTAGCAATTTTAAATAATGAAGAGTTGTTAAAACTTGCTCCTGTTTCAGCATTTCAGTTCTTAAGTTGAATCCAGCCTTGTGTAAAATCAAAGGTCATGGAGATATTTTATGGGGAGGATTGGAAATTCTAAGAATCCTAGAGTATTTGTGATAATTAAGAATGTTTAAAAGACTCAACCAAGCCTAACTTTCTCAAGAGAGTAAGTAAATAAAACATTGTTTGTTACTACTTCTGTGTGCATGACCACAAAGAACTGATTGATATTCAGCAAAACTGTATATACAAAAAATTATTATACTTTTGTAAAAAAACCAAAATATTATTTCATAATAGCTTTCCAAAAACAGTTCATTATAAGAAAAACCTATTGGTTAAGTCTCTTATTGGTCACTGTGTAAGTAATCTCTACTTTTGACCAAAACGACAGTCACGCAAACCTAAATTTTTCAATGTTTGAAAGACTATAAAATTGCACCATTTTAGATAATGTTGTCTTGCTAAACTTGGTGACATTTGAATGTAGATGTAAACTGAGGGTCCTTATGAATATTAGCCAATTCTAAAATGATTTGGAATAATAAAGGACAAACGCAATTTTTGGCCAGTAGCAGGCCATCTTTTCACTTGGTAGAGACGCAGGTAGAAGTCTTCACAGAGATATGGGTAATTTGCTTCAGAATAATTTTTTAGTAGACCATTAAGTGATAGTGTGTCTTAACTAGATTGTTTTTAAGGACTACTTGGTTGCTGTTCCTGGTTATTTTTTTGGTCTTAATCTTTTCTGGTTTTAAGATTAGAAAGTAAGAAAGAGAGGAGGGAGAAAGAGAAGGGAGGGAAAACAAATGGTTGGCCATAATTAAATGTGTGCACTGAGAGTGGCCTTTGCTGAATGCTTACGTGGCCATATTATAGGGTTTCACAAACATGATTATACATACTGCATTTTTGTTTTGCAAAAGTGAGAAAAGATTTTCTTACTAGCAAGGTTTAACAGTCCTTTTCTTCTTATATTTTGAAACAAGACAAAACCAAACAAAACAACATCCACTGGAAAGTTGAAAGAATGGTGCAGTGAGCACAGCAAGCCCTGTCCTTAGATCCTCTGGTTCTTCACTTGGTCCCAGTCTGTTCTGTGTCCCTGGTGTTCATCAGGACTCAGATAACCATAGCACCATTACCAAGCTGTGAATTCCTTTTGCTTAAAGCAAAGGTTGGTCAGAAAAAGATTGTGCATATTTTTGTTTTCACTTGTCTTGAGGGTTGATTTGAAGCTTTAAGACTAGCACCATAAATGAATAGCCAAGCAGCATTTACCTGTGAGAAGTAGGAAATGAGACAAACTCAGAGGTAGAAATGCACAGTCAAATCTAGCATCTTGATTTAAACTAAATCAAGCTCCAGAGTCACTAAACAGTATCTTAGAGAATTACAGGATCCTGGTGTCTTAGAAACAATGGCTCTTGTCTTTTGGGTAATGTTCTCTCCCCAGTATGGATCTGGCATACAGAATGAAGCCCTTTCTACTGCAGCTCTATATTGATGGAGTGAAGCATGCTAACAGCATTCGATTAAGCCCGAACTTCACAACTCTAACCAAGCAGAAACACATGAGGTAACAATAAAAGGAGCAGTGATATCATATCCACATAGTGCTGCATTGAGGCAGGTGCCGATAATGCCAGCATGGACTTTGGAGGGGCAGCCTTTGCATTAGGGATCTGTGGTGGAGTGGAGGTCACACTGGCCTGTAGTGTAGGTTGTAGGGAGGAATAGTGCAGTCCACCCACTGGCCTGTGCATTGGCTTTCAAACCTTTGTAGGCAGCAAAACCTTTTTTTTTTTTTTTTTTTTTTTTAAAGATACTTCTTCCTTTCTTTCCCTGCAGCCTTTAGGTAATCCATAGTTTAAATCACTGAATGGTGTGATCTCAGATATTTGCATGTGTTATGTTCTTAACCGGCTCTGAACCGCTAATCAAAGTTATCTTCATTTAAAGAAGAAATACACACTATCACAAGGACACTAGGAGAATCAATTAGAAATAGGTAAGGTGCCAGGTGCAGTGAATGGTACACATCTGTAATCCCAGCTGCTTGGGAGGCTGAGGCAGGAGGATCTCGAGTTCAAAGCCAGCCTCAGCAAAAGGTGCTAAGCAACTCAATGAGACCCTGTTTCTAAATAAAATACAAAAGAGGGTTGGGGATGTGTCACAGTGGTCAAGTGCCCCTGAGTTCAAGTACCCCAGTACTCCCTTCACCCCCCGACTAAAAAAAAAAAAAAAGAAAAAAAGAAAAAAAAATAAGTATTTGGAGTGCCTTTATTTCAGTAAGAACAGAATTGTAAGCTCCACATTTATGACTGGAATACAAGACCAATGCTGCCTACTTACAATGATGTCATCATTTAGTTTTCTATGTTTGCCTATTACTAATTAAAAGCACTAATACTGACATAAAAGTGCAGAGGTTTAGTTTTGTTTTCCATATGTAAATTAGAAATGTCTGTCTCTGTGACTCTTGTCCTCCAGTGCTGGTCAGATTAAATATAGAGACATTTGCTGTTTGTACATTTTGATTGTGCTCTTAAAATACAGTTTAATGCCAGAATAACTAGCAGTGAACACCAAAGGCTACATGTAAGCTTATGCAAGGCTGTTTTAGGAAAGTAACACAAAGGAATATGTTTGCTGACTTTTCAGCATCACCAAAGTATGGATTCTTCATGTACCTTTTAGAAAGGTCTGCTTTATAGTGCTGCTGATTTACAGAAAAATTAGATTTAATTGCCATCCATCCATGTTGATATAACCCTCTGGGGCGTGGTTAATACTTCCCAAGATGAGTAGACGGACACATGAGCAGTTTGTGCTATGCTTTGGATGTCTGATGTAGTTAAGGCTCTTTTGGTTGCTGGAGCAAAAAAGAGATTTTATTACAAGTGTATAGGGGCCTCTCAACTAACCCCAGGAAGGGAGGTGAAGTAACTTTGCCTTGCTCCAAGAAGAGCTGCTGGGGTGGAAGGGAGACTGGAAAGCCCTAAAATAGCTGCTCTTTTGTTTCTCCTTAGGAGTTCATTTTGTGCCTCCCTGCCTGCCTGCCTCTTACCCAATTTTAGCTCACTTTCATAGTGAGAATAGATGGACTGGCAACTCTGAAAAATTTCATTTTTCTGATATTCCATTCTGATCAGCTGTGGGCAGGGGCATATAGAACAAACACAGGGCTGCTGGTCTGAACTTTGAGAGAAGATTCTGCAGCAGAATTTATGGTCTCCAGTTAAGAAATTCTTCTTTGTGGACTTTTTGTTGTTGTTGTTAAGTCACATTTCCCCCAAAGGTAGATCAGAAAAGCCAAATGAATAACAGTGTCTATAGTAGAGACTTTTGTCTGGAGTCAGAACACAAATTTCAACAGGAAAGAAATTAATTTGCATCTTTGTTTTCATGTATCTTTAACAAAATACAGTATTTCTTTTTTTTTTAATTTCTTGCTGTATTTTCTTTCTTTCTTTATATATATATATAATTTATATATTTATATATATATTTATATATTTATATATATATATATATTTTTTTTTAGTTTTCGGCGGACACAACATCTTTCTTTGTCTGTGGTGCTGAGGATCGAACCCGGGCCACACACATGCCAGGCAAGCGCGCTACCGCTTGAGCCACATCCCTAGCCCAAAATACAGTATTTCTTTTAATTGTGAATATAATATATTAGTTCTAGTTATGTCTCTGACTTGTCGCCAATGGATAGCACAATAACATTAGTTATTGCATAGCTTTCAAAATATCATTCAAATTCATCACCACATCAAAATTATAATAGTAACTAGGCTGACCACTAAATCTTTTTACTTAATATGTAGTAAAGAAAACATGTTTTGGGGCTGGGGCTCAGCAGTAGAGCACTCGCCTAGCATGTGCGATGCCCTGGGTTCGATCCTCAGCACCACATAAAAATAAAATAAATAAAGATATTGTGTCCAACTACAACTAAAAAATAAATATTAAAAAAAGAAAACATGTTTTACTTTAAAATCTTTTGATTACTTTTTTTTTTTAAATTTTTTATTGTTGGTTGTTCAAAACATTACAAATTTCTTGACATATCATATTCCACACTTTGATTCAAGTGGGTTATGAACTCCCACCTTCACCCCATACACAGATTGCAGAATCACATCAGTTACACATCCATTGATTTACATATTGCCAT
>NW_026000068.1:11510115-11510978 GCF_001458135.2 Marmota marmota marmota
TCTGTGTCCTCTATTCTGTACCATTGGTCCACCCGCCTGTTTTGGTACCAGTACCATGCTGTTTTTGTTACTATTGCTCTGTAATATAGTTTGAAGTCTGGTATCGCTATACCGCCTGAGATGGGATTGGTTTTCTGTTTAAGTTTCTCCACTTTATGAACTTAAAAACAGTATTCTGAGAAGAGGTTCATAAATTTCACCAGACTGCCAATAGTTAGAAATATACAATTACTAATGAATTGCTAATTGAGATTGAGAGCATCATTTTCTTTTTATGGTTGTGAGGATTCAGATGTTTTCTAGAAGGAGTTTTCTGACTTCCTGCCACTTTTCTCCATTCTTTACTTAGAACTCCGTTATCCCTTTCTACAATTCCTAATTCCTTTTATTATTTAATATCTAGTAATGGATTCCATTTTTTTGTTGTTCTTTGCATAAATTGCACATTCTTTGGAGCTGAGGATTCTAGATTACTGTAGTATTCCATTTAGAGATATGCCAGATAAAACTAGGTCTTGGAGTATAACCTCAAGATGTAGAAATGTGATATGTTTTTCAAACCTGTGTTTCTGAAGGATGAGAGTGATGCAACTCAGTTAAAAGTCCACTTAAATCTACCTAGGTATTTTAAATAAAATTAGCTTTATCGCATTGAAAATTACAAATTAGAAACACTCCTTCATATAATAACATTAGCCTTTTTTGGGTATAGTATATTGTAGATCTATTATTTATGACCTCAGTGAAATGCATTAATTATGGAAATACTTATGATCCCTAACTACTATGTGCTGGGTTGAGGAGACCTAACTGTGAAAGCTTACAAAAAAAAAAAAAAAATATATATATATATATATATATGT
>NW_026000068.1:11513780-11518529 GCF_001458135.2 Marmota marmota marmota
GTGGGTGGGGGGGTGGAGAAAGAAAAGATAGTCTATGTCAATTCCTTTTAAAACAGGACTTAAAATTTAGAAACAACGAACCTTGCAAAAGTAACTTTTTTGCTTTGTCTTTGTGCTTTCTATCTAATAAGTAGAGAGAGGCAAAATATTTATTCTTCAAAGCATAGTCATTTGAAAATTTGGTTCTGTATTTGTGGCTATTGAATAGTTTACATACACATTTATAAGGTTGATTATTAAGATATGCTCACTTTAGAACTAAATCACCTGACCACTAAATTTGTTTTTTATAAGAATATTTTGGGTAAGCACAGACTGCCCCTATACGGAGGTTTTGTGTGTGCTGGGTCACAGTGCCACACACAGGTCTCTGGCAGGCATGTGCCTGAGGTGTGAGTCTGTGGCACTCACAGCTGACAGGAGTGAGCCTGCAGGGAAATGCAGGCGGACAGGAAAGACTTTGTTCTGGAATGCACCTGAGAGTTGAAAACAAATTAATATTTATGTTAAATACTGGGGGGAAAATTTTTTTATAAATAAATCACACATTTAAGTTTTGATTTTAGTGACTTATATTTCACAAGTTTATGTTTTTGACAATAACTGGAATATAAGCAGATACAATGGAAATTTCCTTTTCATTGTGGGAATTTTCAGACCCAGAGGTCTTCCTAGTGCTGTGTTCTGGCATTTGTATGCATTTCATGATAATTCCTGGTGTCTAACAAAGGGAGGAGGTGGGGAGAGAGAGGAAGGAGAGAAAATACTGCTGGACTAACTAGCCTTCCACTCTGGGCTGGCTTCCAGAACCAGGGCTCCATGGAGAGGAAGAACTCTACTGTCTCCTGCCCAGGGCTCTTCTTTTTCTCATCACTCACTGGGCTAGGTGCTTAGGCATTTTCCTCCTGTTGATTGCTGAATGTGTTGGCTCCATGAAAGAAAGGCTGCTGTGTATCTTTATGCAAATGTAAGACTTCTCTGGAATTTCTACAGGGCTGTGATTACAGATTTCAACAAAAAAACAAAGCAGTGGTTATAATGTGGGTTGGCTCTGTTTGCTTTTTCCTTTTTGGTTATTTTAATTTATTCTTTACTATTTGGTGTTAATAGATGACTGTTGGTGCCCGATCTTTCTTGTAGTTTATGGTGTAATTCTTCATTTTTCTACTATTTTTAACCATTAATTATTCTCCCAAAATACCTCTTAGGGCAGAGGTTCCATTTGGCTCTTACTGCTTTAGATAAGCCAAACAGAACCATGTGAGTGGTACATGTGGTGCTAAGACCACACAGCAAGGGCTGAGATCAAAACAGTTCATTTATAGGTGATCCTTTTCAGTGCTGGAGGGCTAGTACTTATAAGGGAAGTTAAAATAATGTTCAAGTTCTCTGATTAGCCAAAGTTTGTCAAGATTCAGCTTTTGAGGCTAGGGTTGTTTACCTTGCATACCAGCCATATATTGAGAACCCTGGTGTGGTGTGGTTAGAGAGCCTGTCCTGCTTGGTGTTCAAGGTAATGCGTGTTGCCATGCATTATCGATGCTTCTGTAGCTGCATTCCTTAGTGATAGGCTGACTGTAAGACGTTTTTGTCCACTGAGATGCTTTTGAGAGTGAATTGGGGTGTTGCTGATACTTATTCTGTGTGAACTGGGACTCTCCTGTCAAGCTCTTGCTTGACAGGTGAGTGGATGGTGACTCTTCCTGACCAAGTTCTTACAATCTCATTATGCAGAGGAAATGATGTCGATTCAATCCTGGACACATACAGACATGGATAGTTGCCAAAAGTGGTCAGAGAGATGATGCTGAGTCAGAAGCTCCTGTCACCAGTGTTCTGTTTGAAAACAGGCCTCCAGTACTTTCAAAGAGACCCCCTCCTCTTAGCCCCTGGAGTGGCTGAATCACTCATTTTATGTGTGAGCTAAGTGTGACTTGAGCTGTGAATCAGGATTTGTCAGCATTGCTGACCTGGCTTGCAGCCTAACCTTCTTTATAAGAGCTCAGAAGGGGGTCTTTGTCTACCCCAACCCCACAGAAGCACAGAAGGCCCTGGTGAAAAAGGCTCTCTCACTGCCTTCCCTTAGGAGTGAGTCACAGCTCCCTCTGCCCAGGACAGTCTGTCAGCATTCTCGGATCCCCCTCCTGGGTCTAGTGTTCCAGAATGGAGAGAAAACCCTGCCAGCAGTTAGATCCCCTGAATGAAACCCTGGCAACTTCTTTCTTTATTTCTTCTTCTTTTTTTAAAAAATATATTTTTAGTTGTTGATGGATCTTTAATTAATTAATTAATTTATTCATTCATTCACTCGTTTATTTATTTATATGTGGTGTTGAGCATCGAACCCAGTGCATTGCACATGCTAGGCAAGCGCTCTACCATTGAGCCACAGCCCCAGCCCCTGATAACTTTTTTACTATATGTTAGAGGAATTATTCTGTATTTGTTCTCAATTGTCCTTTCGTACTAGATTATTGCAGATTTAAAACTATCTAAAAACATCTTTTTCTTTCAGAATTCTTCAAATTTAAGCATTTAAATGTGCTAATAAATAGTGTTGAAACATATCTTTTTCTCTTAATCTGGAATTTATACATATTTTATACCTATTTAAATTCACTTGATTTTTCAGAGGTATTCTGGGTACATTAATAATTAACTACAAAGTAGATGTGGCAAAAATCTATACATTACATTCCTAGTTTTCTAGCACATCTTGAAATAACCTAGATAAAAAGTTGGTTACATGCTGGTATTTTCAGTCTCTCTGGCCTGAATTTCCAAACCGATCACTGCATACTGCCTAGAGCTTCCTTATTCTCATTGGATTAAAAAGATTATTATGAAGGGAATTAGGCAAAAGAGGATAACTGATTTTACCATGCTTCCCCCCCACCCCCTTCTAACTCTGCTAAGGATATTGTGATGTTTAATGAGAATTGTCAATATTCTTACCCAAATAAAGTTTGATATTTATCTATCTATCTATCTATCTATCTATCTATCTCCTAAATTGCTCTTTTGTAAGAATCTCACTTTTTGGCTTTAAAAAAACTCCACAAAGGTAGTGTGTGTGTTAGAATGGTATGATCTTTGAATATGAGAATACAGGTAGATAGTTTTAATTTTTTCTTGGAATTTATTATTTGAGTTGTCTAATTTTTTTTAACCTATGCTACAATATTTAATTTTGTCCAGTGAAATTCTCAGAAAAAAGTTGTGATACAAAGAACAGGCAAGAAGAATGGTGTCTGTGCATATAACTTTTCAGATTTCCTTAGTTCCATTATATGCGTTATTATTATTTTTTTATTTTTAGTTGTAGATGGATACAATTATTTATTTATTTGGCGCTGAGGATTGAATCTAGTGCCTCACACATGCTAGGCAAGCACTCTACCACTGAGCTACAATCCCAGCTCCCATTATATGGATTATTAAAAACTAACAATGGAATATTATGGTGCATTTTTTAAAAATTCCGTTAGCTTCATTTGTCCTGTTACTTCTTCATAGGACATAAAACTAACATTACACCTTGCGTGTGTGTGTGTGTGTGTGTACACATCTGTGGACTGTATACACAGCTGTGTGCATGCTATGCATTTACTCTACCACTGACAGTAACCCCGTCCCAGCTTCCAAACAAAAGGAAAGGAGGAGTTCAGCATCCATGGTTTCCATCCTTGTGGGGTCCTCTTCTGAGCCTTTCCTGTGCAGGATCTCCTATGATGGGAGAACATTGCTCATTCTCTCCATTTTATAGATGAGGAAAGGAAGGCTCTGAGACATTAATCCACTTTGTTTGCTTAGGGTCACAAAGCCAGTAAGTGTAGACGTGTTGGATTCTAGACCTAGTGCTGAATTGTGTCGTGTTATTCTTTGGAATTGCATTGCCTTTCTTAAGTTTCATTCTTTCTTTCAGCTAAGCTCTCAAACGTGGGTTGTGGGTAGAGAGGTCTGATCAAGGTATCTATATATACTTATAACAGAGGTTATAAATGCAGGTTTCAGCCTGGACTCAGTGGCACAGAAAGGAGAAGATTCTGAGGGTTGGGCAAACTAGGTAGGAAGAGAGCAGTGGGTCAAGGCTGGTGATGGAAAAACAGTGGCCAAGGACCTGGCGTGGGCAATCCACACTATTCAGAGTGTCTGCACCTGGCCCTGAAGCTGAGCATTCACCTGATAGGAAAGTGGATGGTGTGTGATTTCCAGAAGAAAGTGGGCACCAAGGAGAGGTCATGGGCAGAGCCACACATCCAGCACTGTTTGTTGGTCACTGATGACCGTGTCCTCTGTTTTCAAGTGTGTGTTTACCAAGAGGGAGATTCAACCTGAGCATGCACTCAAGAGTCTCACTAAGAGAGGATCCAACATGGCGGCGAGAGGGGAGGCAGCGCTTTCAGTACCTCCTCAACAATGGGGTCAGAGAGACACATGGAAACGCTTAGATTCGACCTGCTGAGAAACTCCTAGCAAAATTCCACTAAAGAGAGACCGGCCGGGAATCGGTAGGATTTTTGGAGGTGACAGTCTGCACTAGACGAGTGAATCTCCGCAGCGCAGAGGTCCAGACCCGCCAGCTGCTGCCCGCGCGACTCGGCGACTGTCGGCTGCCTGCACGCGGCCCCCGCGTCAGGGCGGATAGCCTCCAAGGCGCAGCGCAGCAGGAGCGGTGCAGGGACTCTAGGAAGAGGTCTCTCGCCAAGCCTTCATGAAATAGCGAACCGGGAGCTGAAACCAACCAGA
>NW_026000068.1:11521205-11532983 GCF_001458135.2 Marmota marmota marmota
GAGGGGAGGGGAGGGGAGGGGGGATAGTAGAGGATAGGAAAGGTAGCAGAACACGACAGTCACTAGTATGGCAATATGTAAATCAATGGATGTGTAATTGATGTGATTCTGCAATCTGTATATGGGCTAAAAATGGGAGTTCATAACCCACTTGAAGCAAAGTGTGAAAGATGATATATCAAGAACTATGTAATGTTTTGAACAACCAACAATTAAAAAAAAAAAAGAGTCTCACTAAGCAGTCTTAAGTCTAACTCCATGATAAAGATGAAGAACACTGAAGCTGAAATCCTGTATTGGGATTGACCAATTATTTTTTAAATTTATTTAAATTTTATTTTTAGCTGTAGATGGACACAGTACCTTTGTTTTACTTATTTGTTTTTATGTGGTATTGAGGATTGAACCAGTGCCTCACACATGCTAGGCAAGCACTCTACTACTGAGCTACAACCCAACCCTACCATTCTTGATGTAGATTAGTGGTGTTTGATTTTGCTTGAAGTATATTTTATTTTGGTTCATGAATTTTGCACTATTTGTAAATTTTTGTGATTGTAGCTGATTCCTGTGTTAAATACAGGAATATTCAGAGATGAAATGATTGGATTATAAGAGCAATAACCTAGTCAGTCCATCCTAATTTGAATGGACTAACTGGGTGGTAACTGTGGGCAGTTGGGGTATAACTAGAAGAGGTGGATCACTGAAGGGATGCCCTGGAAGGGTTCATCTTCCCTCCTACCCCTTTCCCCCACCTCTCTCTGCTTCCTGCCCACCTTGAGCTGAGTGATTTTCCTCTACCATGCCCTTCTATCATGATATTCTGCTTCACCTTGGGCCAAAAGCAATGGAGTAGGTTGATCCCCTGAAATCATGAGCCAAAATAAACTTTTTTTCCTCTAAATTGTTCTTGTTGGGTATTTTGGTTACAGCAATGAAAACCCGACCAACACACAGCCTCTTAGGGAAAGTTAACCAACTGTGGCTTTGTTTTTAAGAAATAATATGGTTTTTCTCTTCCAGCCATTTCCTTAATTTCTAGGGCTTATGGTGGTCAGACAGTTAGAAGGGTTGACAACTGGAATTCAGGAGGTTACTTTTCATGAAAAGAGTACTTGGGAGGTTCCTTCTGGCTTGTGACAACAGAAATGGTGGGTAGAAATAATGGTTGGGTCAGTTTTTCAGTTTGTTGTAGTTTCTTCAGCCCTGCCAGCACACCACTGAGTTGGGGTGACTTTGTCCTTGTTTCCCTAGACCAGAGATTCATAATTTGAGACTGTCAATGATTTATATATCTTTATCACCCATCAAATTATATTCAAAAGTATGTGTACGTGGACATTTTCTGAGGCAATGGTCACAAGTATTAATTAGACTCAATGTGAAGAATGACTGCCACAAGCCAAAGAGGCAATTCAGAAATTCCAAAATATAAGAAAAGCTTTTATTTTTAATCACCTTGTTCCTTGTTTTTAATCTCTTCTGTCCTTATCCCTCTACTTCAGCAATCTTTACAGTTTGAAATCTAAAACATTTTCCATTTATTCCAGTTTGGGCAGTTAGGTAGTGTCCAGAATTGCAAAAGCTTTTTCTGTTGAGCTTTGAAATAGTTGAAGAGAGTGATCCCATCCCTGTAGGCTCCTTTGATCCCCACTTTACTCTTCTCTGGTGGCTTCTATACTTCATACTAAGGTGGTTCCAGGATCCAGAGGACTTCCTAGGATGCCTAGCTCTCTTTTTCTTCTTTATCTCTTTCCCCATTGCTTTGAACTGCATGTGAAAAACTGATATTTTGAGCATAAACATGACTACATATCATTGAAATTCATGTTACCACTTTCAGTTCTCCCTGCTCAAATCTTTGGACTCTATTTTTTGTCCATTTCATACAGTAATGATTCCTCTGAGCTGTGTGGCCTGAGGGACTTCTCTATCTTGTTATCTTAGAGGGGGCTCTTCTATAAAGGGTACCTGGTATTTGCCATCTGCCAGCCTCAGTGAATACACCTGCTTTTATTTCTGCTGCACCATCCTGAGACAGCTCCTTGTGTTCCTGAATCTTTTTTTTTTTTTTTTTTCTTTTTTCACATGTGGTGCTAGGGATTGAACTCTGGGGTTTGCACAAACCAGGCAAGTGCTCTACTGATGGAGCTATATCCCCAGTCCCAGCACTGGATCTTAAAATCAGCCTTTGGATTATTATTATTATTTTTTTGTTCCTTTGGATTATTTGATAGAGATGTTTCAACCTTGAAACAAACTTACAATTGATAGAAATTATTGTTGTAGTGTGGGTGGAATGACAGTTTTAGGAATTATTGATTTATCAAATACAATGTTGTTTCTCCTTACTTGCCTGTAGATATAGGAGAAACCTCCCTTGTAATAATAGAAGCATGATTAAATGATAGTATAAATGTTTATGTCTTAATTTTGTTGAGGATTAAAATATAAAAAATTTACAAGTAGAAGTGTTGTCTCTGAGAAAATGCTATTAATTTAAAAGGATGGTGTTATACTTGTTATACTTTGATTAAATCTTATGGTTTTTTATATTTTATTTTCTTTCTAGTACATTGCCTCTTGAAATGTTCATTATCATTTAAAAATTCACTTAATTTCTCCTGACATACTCCCCAGGTATGAATTTGGAGTTCTGATGATTTGTTTAATCCTTCTATGATTTTCTAGAGGATTTATTAATAAGGAAAGTGGGACCAAATGCTGCTGAGAACCTCTGCTTCAGCACTCACCTGGTTCTGGAGCAGAGATAATACATGCTGTGGTTTGTGCCCCTTCCTCTCAGCCCCTGGCCACAAGGCATTTGTCCTTTGTGGCACTTTTCCTCTGAGCTAGGACAGTCTGCTGTTCCTTCTTCTCTGGAGACTAACCTCTTATCAAGCCCAGGTTTATTCCTGCTTTTTCTGTATTTTTTTTTTTGGGGGGGGGGTCTGGACTTTTATGGGAGCTAATATCTTAATGAAACCTTCCTTAATTCACACCAGTTAAAAGTCTTTGAACTCTTGCAGTTCTGCAGTACCTTGTAATGGGAATAGGTACTTTTCAAGACTTGTCTGCTCTCATCATCAACCAGATTGTAACTTAAACAGGATTTTCTATCTCCTTTCTTGAAGAGCAGGTACCCAATAAATATGAATTTTGAAAAAATTTGTCCTTGGAGATTTGTTTTTTTTTAAAGGCTGTTTAAAACATATCAATTTATTAAAAAGAACTTTCCCAATAAAGCTTCCCTTAAGTTTTTAAATAAATTATTACTTATTCAATATTTCTTTTGTGGACCTCAAAACAAAAACCAAAACTCTTCCCTTCTATCTCCAAATCTCGTGCAGAAACTCTAAATAATAAGGGGAGGAGGGAGAGAAGAGAGAGAAAGAGAACAGTTTCAAAACTGCTACTTCATCATAAAGAGTCTCGTTTCCCCTCTCCGTAATGTGCTTTGCTTCAAACCTGGGCTGGACCAAACTCTCGTGCCATTTCCCCTCACTGCCAGTTATTCCTGCCTGCACCACTCAGGATCTCTGGTGGGTTGGTGGTGTTCTGGGGTGTGGAAGGACGATGCCAGATACTAACAGTCGCTGTTTTACTTTGAGTTTATTTTCTCGCAAATATTTATTTATTTATATCTGGTATTGAACCCAGGACACTTAACTACTGAGCTGCATCCCCAGCCCTTTTTGTGTGTTTTATTTAAAGACAAGGTCTCAGTGAGTTGTTTAGGGCCTAGTTACGTTCCTGAGTCTGGTTTTGAACTTGCAATCCTCCTATCTCAGGCTCCCGAGCCACTGGGATTACAGGCATGCACCACTGTGCCTGGCAACAAGCATTTGTTTTATTATTTTATTTATTTATTTATTATTTTATTTTTTAGTTGTAGTTGGACACAACACCTTTATTTCACTTGTTTATTTTTATATGGTGCTGAGGATTGAACCCAGGGTCTCGCACGTGCGAGGCGAGCGCTCTACTGCTGAGCCACAACCCCAGCCCCTATTATTATTTTTTTAAGTGAAGAAATTTTTTTTAAAAGCTATTCAGGGAGGACATGGCTTCTAAGAGAAAGATGGATTCTAGACTTTAAAAATACATAGTTACAGGGGCTGGAGTTGTGGCTTACCTAGCACACATGGGGTGCTGGTGGAGCGCTTACCTAGCACACATGGGGTTCTGGGTTCTATACTCAGCACCAAGTAAAAATAAATAAAGGAATTGTGTCCATATGCAACTTAAAAATATTTTTTAAAAATAAATTAGTTCCTATTGCAGCTCTCTTATTGAAATTATAAGCTGCTTCTGCATAGGTGTCTGCGAGGGAAGACTGATGGGCTTTGACCTCAGGGGTCCTAAGCAAGGTGAGGAGGAGTCCCAGGGAATCCTGCATGTTCAGATAGTCTGTTTCCACATCTATTGAAAATTTAGACTGTTAGTAATTGGATGGTTTGCAGAATTTATTCCATGTGGATTTTTGATTAATTTTTTTAGTTTTACATGGATACAATACTTTTATTTATTTTTATGTGGTGCTGAGGATTGAACCCAGTGCGTCACACATGCTAGGCAAGTGCTCTATCGCTGAGCTACAACCCTATCCCCTTCTAGGTGGGTTTTGAAATGTTGCTGTTAAAAACATTTTGCAACTCACCTTAGCAGTAGCAGTTACATTTTGAGAGAATACTGTGCTTTTTTTGTGTGCCCTCCCTCCAAAAAGTTGACTGATGCCATTTGAAATGAGTGTCCTGAGTCTTTCAGGCTCCCCTGTTCTGTGGCCTCTTCCCAGTCTTCCGAACACAGAGCTTCAATTCTACAAGGTGCCTTTCATTGTCCTCTAATCTGTTAAAGGCACTTAACAATGTTGTTGAAGCTTTGAATGGGTGTTTTTTTGTTCATTTGTTTGTTTTTTTGAGAAAATTATAAGGCTTCAGTGTATGCTGGAGCATATTTGAATTTGATTTTTATTAGCTCTCTTATAATTCAAGTCTGTGTTGCTGTGGAGTGGTCTTATTTCCCTTGCTAATTGTTTTTATCCTAATAGGATCAGCACATATAGTTTTAGAGGAAAGCATGCATCTTAGCCTTGGTTAAATGTTCTCATCGAAAACCATGTGTTCATTTATGCTTCTTTTCATTATATACCATTTGTGGGAAGTTCTTGTTGCAGGAGATAGCTCTAGGCTAGGTCAGTGGGATTAGGGGGCAATCACTTTCCAGGGTGCCTTTCATGCAGTGCTATATTTTCCTGGTGGTTCCCATGCCCCTCTGTATGTTTGTAATCCTGCACTAGCCACTCTGTCTGTTGGGAGTCCTAACCCCAAATTGGACTTATCCTTTGAGCATCTATCTTTAGTGATATATTCAGTGCAGTGCCTGTGCCAGCTGTGGTGGCCAGTGCCAACATCTCCCATGTGCTCCATCCCAGCCCTCAGCCCCAGGTACTATGGACAGTGTTGGCTGTAAGCAGGATTGGGATTGGGTAGTAACACACTATAATTTGTTTTAGCAAGTTTACTCTGTAGCCTTTGGTTGATCAACATTTTCTTTTAATAAAGTTTGTAATTGAAGATCTTCTACATTTTTGTTGACTGTCAGACCCTGACTTTTCTGTACGTTGTGTATGACTGCCAGGCGCGTTGAGAAATCGTAAATGTGTTAGATTTTATTCTGTTGATGTAAGTATTGCTAAGTAACAAATGGAAATAAAGATATTTAGAAGGGAAAAAGATCATTTACTTGAAGCCATTAATGATCTGATCTTACCTTTAATAAGTATTTATAGTAAACTCACCATGGTTTTAGTCACATTCTATATACTTTTTGACCAAAGGATTTTTAAACCTTGGGTTCCCGGAGTTAGAATTATGTGAATCCTGTCAGTAGGACCTTTCTCTGAATTCTGAGGACTATAAAACTTATACTGGAAATTTACAGGGGCTTTTACCATTCCATTGTGTGTTTGTGAGAATCTGAAGTGCCCAGCAACTCTGGATGCTATAAGCTGCTAATTCTTGTGCATCTTTCAGTGGAGAGTTTTTTTTTTTGTGTGTGTGTGTGTGTTGTTGTTGTTTTTTGAGTGTAGGGGGATGTTAATATCTCTCCTCCTCCAGTAAAAAGCTATTGTTAATTCTTTGGTGTGTCTTTCAATTAGAGGCAAGGAAATTAAAAAAAAAAAAATAAGATTTGCTGAAGTGCTTAAGAGAAAAATTGAGCAATTAAAAAAACCCTAGCTTTCAAAATGATTCTCAGGTAGATGAGCAGGTCCTGATGAGGCACAAAAGGCATGGGCAAATTATGGGGACGAGGTGGGTTGCAGTGGTTGGATTTCCCTAAAATTTAAGTAGCCTACCATATCTCAAAGACATTTTAGTCGTTTTCAGTGACTGAGTTCTGAATATCTGTGTCTTTTTACCCCACCTCCCTAAAATTAGGGCTCAATTCTTCCTTCCCTTCTTTCCTGTCTTTTATAAAGGCCAATAATAAATGTTACAGTTGAAGCCAAAATAGTTATCAGTGTTGGAGTATTGTAGGTGAATTTGGTCCTGCTTTATTCACTCAGATTAAATCTGAAGACTCTTGGCATTGACTGGAATGTAAATATGGGAGACATTGACTGCACTTGGCCTGCCTGGTCATCAGTGAGGTGTACTTTCTGCTTGTGGCTGGCCAGTTCTGACACAGCCAGCATAAACTTATTTAACATGGCAGTTACAACAGGTCTGTGGGGTTCATTCCCAGGTTGGCCACCACAGCCTGGCCTCGAAGAGTCCCCTGAACACCTGCCACTGTGTGCACCTGTCCCTGTACACACCTGTCCCCGTGCAAACCCGCCCCCTGCATTCCTGCAGAGAGGCTGCCTAGCTTAGGAGTCCTTAGTCTGCAGTGACCATGGGTAGGAAATCTAACTACAGCATTCAGTTTTGTCTTGTGCTGGGTTCTCTCATGTAAAGTTAAACAGTTGTTGTTTGCTTGGTGACTAAGACCTTGCCTAGTAAACAGATCCTTAGGGGAGGTAGATGTTGAATAGGGGCTGAGGAGTGTGAATATTTTTCACTTTTCAGTTGGAGAAGACTGTTCTGTTTTGAACACCTCACAATTGCTGAGAAGACTGATTTCTAGTTGCTCTTTAATAAAGTTTCAAAATATTTTTCTAGGTTACTTGGTGCCAGGGTGTTTTGAGTGACTTATAAAATAGGCTTTTAAGAGGTGGACCCAATTAGCACCACTGAGTAGCATTTAAATGTTGACTAAATTCGTTAAGACTCTACTGGAAAATAAATTGCAACCTTGAGTCAAGTATGACCAAATTTCAAGTTGAGCCTTGGTCCTTAAAACCAGTTGGCCTGAGCTGGACATACCAGCTTCTCCCTTGTTTTTCTTGCCTAGTCATCAGGCCTTTAGGCTCTAGGCCCAACACCCTAACACTCAAACATATTCCTTTTTTAGAAATAAAAGTACCTGGACTCTGTGATACATAACTGTGAGTCATCCAGTGGATATTAAAGAACTCTAAAAACATGCTTCAAGATCTTTTTTCACTTTGTTCCAGAGCACAGTCTAAATTTGGACTTATTTGAAATTGACCTGGAAGGCTTGTATCCTTGGTGCCCCAAGGGTCTGGTTGATGCCTTTTTTGAGTGGCCCTCTTGGGCTGGCAGGCTTAGCTCCACCTGGACAGAGCCACTTAGGTTTGCTTGCATTTACTTCTGAATGAGAAGTTCTCTTATTCAAGCATCAGTAACCAGTTTCTACTGATTGAGATGCTTGGACTTGATGCCTCATGGCTTGCCATACCCTGTTTTCATGGAGGATAACCCCATGTTTATTTGAAGTTTGATATTAATGTTTAGTTATATTTGGGCACATTATACCAAACACAAGTACCAAGATATGTACTTATGGGGAAGTTGTGAGAGGAAAAAGTTACTTGACCTGAGCAGCCCAAAGCGATGAACAGGAACTTGGTAATAGTTTATGGAATGACAGTTTTGGTCTATCTTATATGTCTAATTGTAGTGCCATAATTAAGTGGATAGGTAGCAGAATGTTGATTTAGTTAGCTTTTTGTTGCTGTGACCAAAACACCTGACAAGAACAACTTACAGGAGGGAAAGTTTTTTGGAGCTCATGGTTTCAGAGGCCTCAGTCCTTAGATGGTGACTCCATTGCTCTGTGCCCAAAGTGAGGCAGCACATCAGCAGCAAGGCCCAGAGGAGGAAAACTGTTCAGCTCTTGGTGGGGTCAGGAAGCAGAGAAAGAGGGAGTGGGGGCTCAGAGACAGACAGGAAACTGAGGGGAAGGGGCCAACCACAGGGAAAATGCACCCATCCAGGAAACATCCTCCTCTTCCAGCCACATCCTACCTGTCAACAGTTACTGCATAGGTGACAGCTCTTACAATCTAATCCCTTTACCTCTGAATATTCCTGCATCAACACAAGCTTTTGGGGGACACCTCACATTTAAACCGTAGCAAACGTATTATCTGCTTCCTATCCTGCTGTGGCCCCATTTAGAAATGTAGCATGTAGTTTCAATAAGGACTGTAGATCTAATGCCTAGCTAGCAGTATAATAGGGACAATAAGGGTTTTTAAAAAGCAAAAGTTACCGGGTGCATTTTGTTGTTGTTTGTTTTGTTTTGTTGGTGGTTGGAATTCTCAGGTACAAAGAGAATTGCCATTTCCTCTTCATTACTATGAAATTGTAAACATCCGTGTCATGGACTTTCTTTGATTTTGTTTTTATTCCTGCAGTCCTTAATATGTTATGTAGCCTCTTATTGACTCTTATATCTCTGAATCTGTTTTTGAAAATAATTTTACCAAGGAGTATGCCTAGCAGTCAGATCAATTCAGTGCATTCTAAATAAGTTATCTTCCTTACTTTATTAGAGTTCTTTAATTTAATTTATGAGAACATTAATAATGGAATTTGACATTTGAATTTTAAGTAGATTCATCATTGAACTCTCAATTAAGTGATAATGAATGTTTGTGGAATATGGAGTGCTTTAAGGGGTTATTGTTATTTGGATATTAAATTTTATGTGGTTTCTTGATTATTAAAGTGACATATTTGCTTATAAAACAACGACAAAATGAGATATATGGGTGAGAGATCATTAAGATAATAAAAGAAAGACTTCTGCCTTTCTTATAGTGATATATGTGTTTTGTGTTGAAGTGTTTATTTGTTGTGCTGCTCAACAGTGCTGTTGAGCTGGGAGCAGATGCTGCTCTGTGAGATTCCCTGATAGGAACCCGGATCTGCCTTTGCTTCTTTCTTCATCATAACCTCATTTTTCTTCTTGTCAGCTGAGACTGGAATATCATCAGGATGAGCTGGACTTTATGATTTGTGAATATAAGTTTTATAAGATACTAGTTCTATTCCATCTACCCAAAATAAAAATGTTGAAAAATATTTTTTTGGTGGAAGTACAAATTGTGTACTTGTTGGAGTTCTGGAGTAAATCTTTTGTGATCTAAGAGATCTTAGAATACTCATGATGCTAGCTAGCTCACTATCCCTGAGTGCTGACTATACTGTTTTTGTTGTCTGTATTAGTTATCTAAATAAGTATATCTTACAGATGGAGAAACTGGGGTACCTAGTTGGTTGGTTCAGTAGCCTAAGGCACAGGGTGGGGCGGTTTAGACCTAGTTCCTGGTTATTGCTATAACTGTTGAACTGCTGGGTTTCTGTTCGCAACTAAAAGGCTCAGGGGTCACTCCAGGAAAATTGGGCTAACTGGCTGCGCAAAATAACCACACAAGAGACACAAATACCTTTTGCTTTGGGGTAGTTGTGACAGCTCCTCTGGCCTTAAGGATCCAAAGGAAGAGAGAGAGAGAGAGAGAGAGAGAGAGAGAGAGAGAGAGAGAGAGAGCGCGAGCGCACACACAGGCTGACCCCTTTTATTGAGGAGAAGCTATTCAAATGAGGCAAGGGGTCAGGTTTCAGGGGGCTGAGTCTATCTTCATAATGTGCACTGTCAGCAAGTTGACTGACATCTGGGTAGGCCACACCCAAGGGCACAGTAAGAGAAGGGGACACACACAAGACACTTCCATGGAAGATTCTGTCCTAAACAGGGCAAGGGGTAATATTACAAAAGAACAGGTGAGCATAGCTTCACCCATGGGGCTGTAGGAAGACACGGCTGGGCATGAAGACACAGTCACTCTAACCGTAGAAGAGCGGGGCAGTCTAGCAGCATGGGTGCCTGACGCCACATCGCCCAGCAGGGGAGTTAACATCCGAGGTTGGTTTCCCACATTGAACCACTTAGCTGTAATTGTTAATTAAATAATACAATAGACACGAGTATAAATTAATAATTTATTTTTCATATAGCTTATAAAATCAGGTCCACTTGTTTATTTTTCATGCCTTACACATAGTATAATGTTATGAAAAGTGTTTCTAATTCTGAGGTTTTTTCCTCCTTATTTTCATTCCCCCCCCCCGCCCCCACCATTACTGATAACCTCCAAATAAGGATTGTAAAGGAAAGGAAAGAAATGGCCCACCAGTGGTCATTTTTGGTTATTTGGTTTTCTTCCTTCACCCACAGATACTTTTCAGCTTTCTTGTCATAATTCCTCACTAGTTTCCAGGTCTGTCCTGTGGGCCACATCCTTTGTCAAGATGTACTTTATGCTTCCTAGTCTGGAAACTTTTGGATGAGGAGAATCTGGTGATATAGTTCAAATCAAAATACTATGTAGTGAATACATTTTATATACTCATATGCTGAAGTGCACATTAAGTAAATTTTTAGCAGTTGAGCTAAAATGTAATGAAAATATTTTTGTAGTGAAAATGTTTTTCCATGAATAATTCTTTAATGTTGGTCTTGGAGTTTTACTACAGATGTTACAAATTTGGCTATGGTTTTCTTTTAAAAACCAAACTGCAAGTTACCAGTTTGGTTATGGAATTGCATTAGTTTTGAATTACACTTCATCCTATTTTTACTATTTAAGTTATTTAAGTATATTAGGGTAGTATTATAAAAATATGTCTACATGTGAAATTACTCTTCATTAAGCCTGATTTTGGGAAGGAGATTGGCCATGACTGCCATTTACTTGTTAACATTTGTCTACTTTTGAATACAGTAGAGTTATGGTTTGATGAAGCATCTAATGACATTGAGGCTGTATTTATCATTAAATTTCAAATAAAATCACTGTCGAAACTACAGGATTTTGAAACTTTCATCTCCTAAGAAACATTGGAATGGGTGGGAAGAAGAGTTAATTCTGAAAACACAAAAATAGCAGTTCTTCTAGATAGCATGTGGCTTGGGAGAATGTGTTGGATAATTCTCATCTTGGGTTGTACACATGACCAACACACTGAATAACTTAAATTCGTTTATGAGTGTAGCTTGTTTTCATGCTCTCAGAAATGTATTTTGTGTTTCTGTCAGCATAAGCAATGAAGATGTCTGTGGGTCATTTGGGATTGCGGAGAGTGAGAAGCTGCTGTTCTGGACGTCTTCAGAGTATCCCTTGTCTATAAACTCAGAAAGTTAGCCCCCTGTAGTCAACAGAGCTGATTTATATGGCATGTAATGAATTGACGATGGAGAAAGTTATAAGTTTGATCTAAAACAGCCTACTAGTTTTTTTTTTAATAGAGTTTTTTTTATTCCATTGATCAAGTTATTAGAAGTTACACCTGTGATGTAGCGACAGAAAAAAAATATATATATGATATTTACAGTCTTGAGAGTGGGAGACACCCCCCCCCCCCT
>NW_026000068.1:11534444-11569589 GCF_001458135.2 Marmota marmota marmota
ACCCCCCCCCCCCCCTATTTTAGAAGGGAAAACTGAGATTCGAAGACCTTAGACAAGGTGTCCAGGAGTTGATTAAAAAAAAAAAAAAAGCAGCACTAAAATTTGAATGCAGGAAGCCTGACTTGCCACCAGTGAATCCACTCATGCCAACCTTACCAGGACCCTGGCCACACGTCTGCCTTGATGGCTGCTGTTCACAGATCTCCCTCTCCCTCTGAGATTGCCCTGGGTGTTGGTTTTAACTTACTTCCAGCTGGATACAAAGGAGGAGTCAGTCGAGAGGATGGGAGGGAAGAACAAACCATCCAGAATATTGGGGTAATTTCGCGCCGTTGGCACTTGTTGCTCTTTACAGAGAAGAAGGTGAAGGCCTTCACTGAGCTCCCCTGTCCCTCCACTGAGTCCTTGACCTGAATGATCTCAATATCTGCACACAGTCTAGCAAGCTAGGGGGATATTATTCTCAATTTATAGATGCAAACACTGAGGCTCCATGGGATGACTTTTTCCAAGATCACAAAACTGGAAAGCTGACATTGGACCTCAAACTCAGGCCTGAGAGGCTCCTAAGGAGCAGCTAAATTTAGAATTTTAGGGAAGCCTAAGTTTGTGGAGAGGAGAAAGCATGTGCCAGAAAAAGGGGCACCCTCTTCCCAAGGCCATCTGCACCCAAATGACCAAAATGGAACACGGGAAGACCCTTTCCCCTACCAGGCCTGGGCCAGGCTGGTGCCCACCACCCACCTACTTGTGACTCTTCCAGGAATCCCTGGCCCTGTCACTCATCTATCTCCCTGCTGCAGGAAACCAGAGCCTTCCTGCACCTGCCAGCCAGAAGACTGGGGGAGGAGTAAACCGAACAGGAAGACCTAGGCCTGGGCTTCTTTTTCTTACTTTCAAAGGCAGACTAGGGTCAACACTGCACTAAGTTATTCCTTCATCCCATGACGACCTGTTAAGTACATTTGCTGCACATGGTGCTATGTGCTGGAGAAACACTAGTTTTCAGCCTACTAGTTTTGAATAGAAGTGGGAAAAATCTGTTTGAAATCTTTAATCTTCACTAGGCATCACTAACTGTTACCCTCCTGGGGTACCAGCCAACAACCAGGTCTGACTGGAGCAGACCATCAACTACCAGCAAAAACCACCTTCCAGCAGGAGACTTGGGGATCCACAGAGGTAATGCCAAATCCAGACATTCTGAAAAAGAAAAGAAAACATCATCCACAAAAGTCATCCAATTACACTAATATTTAATTGGTTTTGGTGTAAATCTTTGTTAAATGATCACTGGAGATCATTTACAGAATGTGTACGTTTAGGCTAGTTCTGTTCTGTGAGAATTGCGTCAGATCAGGAGAAGGTAGACTTGGCTCTCTGGAAGTGGCATACTCGGGGCCATTCCCACAGACGTGTGATCTTTTTATTGTCTGGGGTTCGTTTTTATTCGGTTTCTGTTTAAATAATTTGGGCAAATGAAATTTCTTGTAAATATTGCTTTAATGTTTCTTTTGTTTGTTCTTTGTTTTTTCATTTGAAGATACCCTCAGAACTTAGGCAGTGAGTTGTAGGACTTTTAATACTTTGCAAATACTTGTTTCCCCTATCTTAGAAAAACTCATTTAATTTTAAAAACTTTTTCCTCAAAAAGAAGTGAATGGCTGGCCTAATCTACTCTGAGGCATACCAGGACAGATTTACATACATATCCCTTCATTTGACACCTGTGGTTTTTAAAAGAAAGCCAGATAACAACACTGTTGCTTAGTCATTTAATCAATTTATAACCACCTATGTGCTTCTAGGATTTCTCTCATGTTAGGTAACAATGCCCTTCCCCTCAGATTGATACATACATACTTAATTAACTACTCTGTTATCCTGGCAAGGGGGCTGTGGCAGAAAAATAACATAGCTTCTGCAGTAATCCACCAATCTCTTTTTATTTTTGCAGCCCTTAGTGAAAGTGACAAGGGTTGATCTCCTTTGAGTTTGCTGACCAACAGTCCCACCCATTGTACAGTTGGGTCTGGGTCCCACTTAGTGGGTCAGGACTGTTATATTAAAGTTCTAATACTGTTATCAAAAAGGCCGTTTTGACTTAGTTGGTTATGTGTGTGCTTGTGTGTATTTTTCTACATTCATAAACAATTATTTTTCTAGGAATGAATAAGAATTTAGTGCAATTGCCCACAAATAACTTGCTGGCCTTGTAGTTTGCATTTAACATTCTTTACCTCTGTTTTTAGAATAGGCACAGCAAACTCTCTATTTTCATCATTAACATATAGATATAATTTAGAATATTTTCTTAGAGAAAGGATTAAATCGTGGGTGAAATGAGTAGGGAAGCTTCTTATGATGATAAAGTAGATGGTAATCAGGACTTTGGGAAGTAGGCCATAGTCTGGAAAGTTGTAGACTGGAAAAGAGAATTATTTGTAGAAAATTCTCATGGCTCTTAGTACATCTTCCTGAACCTAATGGTCTGGTCCTTCATTCTGAAATCCTGATTTGGTTGAATAGTCTTTTTATACTCAATAACAACCCTAAATAGCTCATTTGTTGCCTACTCTATTATGGCTCCCACAAACATTTTATGGGATTCTGGCATATGAAAGATGTGAAAAAAGTGAAAGGAATTCAGAGTGACAATCTGATCTTAAGGGGATAATATGGTTGTCTTGTAACAAAGAGGAACATATTTAGCATTAGTGATATTAATAGCAATGATGACAACAATAAAGAATGATTTTATTTATTGAATGATATACGTTAGTCTCCCCTTATTGGGGATTATCTGGTTTACAATTTGTAGTTTCTTCCTAAGGTCAGTCATGGTCTGAAAATATTAATTGGAAAATTCCAGAAATAATCAGTTCATAAGTTCTAGGTTATATGCAGTTCTGAGTATGTGATGAAATCTCTTGCCATCCTGCTTTGTCTTGGCTGGGATTTGGACCATCCTTTTTTCCCAGTGTGTTCATGCTGTATATGCTACCTCCCTGTTCATCACTTTGCAGCCATCTTGGTTATCATATTGATTCTCAAGGTATCACGGTACTTGTATGTAAGGTTTGATATTATTTGAGGCTTCAGATTCCACTGGGGTTCTTGGACCATATCTCCTTTGGATTAGGGTGGACTACTGTATATTTATCAAATATAAAAGTAGTGCCCTCAACAACTTCTTGGGAGCCTAAAGTAGGTTAAATAATTTGTTGTACAAGCCAGAGTACCATTAAGAATGAAAGGGAGTGCTGATAATCACTGTGCTGGTATAACAAGTGTTGATCAGAACTGTCTATGAAGTGATTGATAAAAAGAACATAATTGTACCCTAACTAGAATTCTTTGAATACTATTAGTTCAAAAACAGAAAAGAGAAAGTTCTGCTCAATGAAAGGATCACACTAGTGCACCAACTCTTTCTGGGTTGCTGTTAACCTGATTAAACTAAAAGTCTGTTGAAAATGTTACCCATGCTCAGAGCTGAGTTTGGATTTCCCTTAAAATCAAAAAGTTCTTAAATCTTTAATGTGGTATCAATTTATTTTTATGATGATTTGCAAATAGAAATTATTACTTTGCAAGGTATAGTTTATTCTGAAGATAAAAATTTGATTATCATTAAGGAAATATGCCATATATGTATGGCATTGGTCTTTTCTTAACAGCTTATGAGATTTGGAGAACTCTGATATTTTAGAAAGCTTTCTGCTGGTGGCCGGGATGAAATGGAAACCCTGCTGGCAGGTAATTCGAAAATCTGTCAGTAATTGCTGTAATTACAAGAATGCCGATTTGGAATACTTTTTTTCTAAAAAATTGTGTTTCCATGTAGCTTTTATTAGGAACAATTTTGAATTAGTGTTGATTGTGTGATACATATTTTTGATTAAAATATTTTTGTTTAGTCTTCAAATGATGTGTACTAGAGAAATACTGTAGTAGTATCATAACATAGAGGGGTCTTGACTATACAGAAGTAAATAAGCAAATCATAAAATAGTATTATTATTTGCCTCATTTTCTGTTTTAGGAAAAATTTACACAAGAGCACACATACAGATAAAGTACATTACTAAATTTGATTGCTTATTTGAGGATTAGTGGCATTTACATTTTCTTTCTTTCTCACTGATCAAAAATTGACTAATTCTCTTTTTATGTATACCCTTAAAATAAAAATTAACCTGTGTCCTCTTATAAAAGTGGTGGTATGTATTCAGAAGCTGGATAGTTCTTCATGTTGCAGATGCTGTTTTCGAATAATGGAATCATTACCTCACATCTAATTCTCATGATCAAAAATAAGATGAAAGTCAGTATATGTCATCCACAAAAATGCTTTGTGACCAGTTGTAGGCAGTCATGTGATTGGCAAATGTTGTAACTTTTCTGTTTTTTTTTTGGGGGGGGGTGTCCTTTCATCTTCAGCTATTGGTTTGTCTCATTGGACCAAGGGCTTTCTTTCTTTTTTATTATTTTCACATGTGTTTATGTGATTATTTTCTGTGAAACTGGTGAACAACACCTTGTGAGCATTTTTATAGCTTCCACAAATTTTACACTTGATGGTGATAATGCTGAGGGTGCTGATATTTCTGAAAATAATAATGACTATGTACTGTGTGTTTTATTATAAAGTGCCTGTAGACTCTATGCCCACATTTTTATCTTCATCTCTGTTAGACTGACTAGCTAGTCTTATCATCCCTATGCTTAGTATTCTCAGCAAGAAAGTTTATTCCATGAGTGGTTCTTCTGGCCTGTCCACTCCAGGCTCAGCAGCCTTCTAGGTTTAAGGACATAAGCCTAGCTTTTGTCAACTCAGAAGTTGAGTACTTCTGTGTTGTCAGAACCAGCAAGTAGCATTTTCATTACTGGATATCTTTCTACCTATCAAAGTTCCTTAAAATTTTGAATTGTCTGTTCACTTCTTAGCGTGTTAATCTGATTCATATTGTTTCTGTTAGCTTGAGGTCTAAATATGTGTAAGCAAGCAGGATAGTTTGTTTTTCTTTTGTATTTCTACTCTCTTTTTCTCTTAAAGTCTTTAAATGTAAGTAAATAAGGCATGTATTATGTGCCTATATACCACAGGAAAATTGTCAAAACCAGGGAAATCACATCAATCAGGTTGTTTGATATCTCTAGATGTATAGCTAGCAACTTACTTTTTAAAATTTGAGTGTAATCTGTGTTTCAAAGGAGAGATGTTTATTGTAGGAATTTTGCTGAAGTAAACTTGTATGCATAGGCATGTATATGCCTGAATACTTAAGGCATGGAAATAGGCGAAGTTGGCAATCCTAAATAACTTATGGTTTATTCAATAGGGAAATATTGCAGAGGTTGAGCATCTCTAATCCAAAGATCCAAAATGCTTCAAAATCTAAAATCTTTGTGAGTGCTGAATTGGTGCCACAAGTAGATAATTCCATATCTGACCTCATGTGGAAGTTCACAGTCAAACGCCGATGCACTAAAAATATTGTATAATTATCTTCAGGCTATGTGTATATGAAACATAAATGAATTTTGTTTTTAGATGTGGGCCTAACCCCAAGATATCAGGTATATGTAGATATTCTAAAATCTGAAAGAATTTAAAATCTGACACACTCTGATCCTAAATATTTTGGACATCTATTTAACCTCTATAATACACATGCTCAGTGTTTATGTTTTATATCTGTATTTATTTTTATATATAAGTATGTATATGTATATATATAAACTTGAGACAATTTCAGGTTTACAAACGTAGCAAAAATTTTATCAAAAGTTTTTATATACCTTTCATTTGAATTTCCCAAATATTTTTATTTTTATCATAGTTTTTTTATATCTTTCATGCCCGCTTATTGTGTGTTTTTATATATATCATTTAGGTTACATAAACCTTTTTTCTGAAATATTTATGATTAGGTAGACAATGTCACGTTTACTTTTAAATGCTTCAATGTATTTCCTAAAACCAAGACTATTCTTCTATATGCCACAGAAAAATTACCCAAACTAGGAACATCATATTGATTCTATAATACATTAGAATTTACAAGCCTTACAAAAATTTTGACTGTTCCAGTAAGGTTCCATATTTGGTGCAGGATCCATTCCAGAATCACGTGTTGCATTTAGTTGTATATCCATTTATAAAGTCTCCTTTAATCTGGAAGAGTTACTCAGGTTTTTTTTTTAATATCTGTCTAGACCATGATAGTTTTGAAGAAAACAAGCCTGTGTGGTATTTCCTTGTGATTAGATTCAGATCACATGTTTTAAGTAAGAATGATGTATATATTGGGCTGGGGATGTGGCTCAAGTGGTAGCGCGCTCGCCTGGCATGCATGTGGCCCGGGTTCGATCCTCAGCACCACATACAAAAACAAAGATGTTGTGTCTGCCGATAACTAAAAAAATAAATATTAAAATTCTCTCTCTCTCTCTTAAAAAAAAAAGAAGATATATAAGTGATATGTGCTTCATTTTATGAGGAAACTTAGTCTTGAAATATCTGTACCTTTGACTGATGACATTAACTTTGGTCATGTAGTTAAGATGATGTTTGTCAACTCCACTGCAAAATTAATAACTCAGTAAGTAGTAAGTATCATGTGGATTTTCTTTGGAAATGTAGGAATGTCTTATTTCTTACACTTTCACCCATTAATGATTCTTGACTGTAGCAATTACTACTGTGATGTTTGCCAAATGGTAATTTTTAAATTTCTTATTCTACTTATTCTACTTTTAATAATTTGAATTCTGTTGTAAGAAAGAGCTTTCTCTGCTGACTGACTTATTCAGAATAGACTCATATATCCTTATTCCTATTTTATTCTATTGATTAGTGTATTATAATCATTATTCATTTAAAATAAATTATTTAATCAAATTGTTCCAATCTTGCCAAATTTCAACTTGTATTAAGCACTTCCTGCCTATTTCTAAGCACTCCCTTACTTTTTATCTTTTCTATTTTAGTTGGGGAGTGGATGGGATTGTTTGCTAAATTTTATCAAAACTTATCTGCGTATTTGCATCTATATAAGATTTTAAAAATTCCCAAGTTAATGAGTATTATTTAAATGTTTGGGATGGTTGCCATTGGGTTTGGGGACTACTGGTCTTTTTTTTCTGAGATAAAAATTGGCCATCTAGGGGCTGGGGTTGTGGCTGAATGGTAGAGTGCTTGCCTAGCATTTGTGAGACACTGGGTTCAAGTCCCAGCATCACATTAAAAAAAAAAAAAACTAAACAAAATAAAGGTATAAAAAAATTGGCTATCTAGCATGTATATTTATTATAGCTAATAAGCTTTCTAAAAATATGGCAAAGATTTGTTGTGATTGGAAATCTTGCACCTCTAAGTTTAACTGAAGTCATTTTTTATTTTTATGCTTTTCCGCTGGGAGCGTTCATGCTTTCCAGGATACCTTATGTGTGAAATGGAGCACTGGTACTAAATTTGAATCCAGTGACTTGATATAATTGTTCTGCCTTTAGAAGGTAGGAAGTCACAATAACTTACGTTTTAACCCTTGAGGATGGCAGATGAGGAGTGTAAAGTCTGTGAAGTTTGGTGTCTCTCCCAAAGTCACAAAGAATAAATTGAGCTGATGTTTTGGCTCTGAGTCCAGAGTTCTGAGAATACCTCTAATACTACTTTTTTGTTTGCTAACTGCTTTCTAATTTTGAGGTTTTACATGAAGCCTTAAAAAAATTAAAGCTTTGATGTGCATGTGCCATTCATTGAATAATATTGCAAAGCTTGATTTCCAAAAGTTATCGAAATTCATTTGGCCATGGTTGATGATTAACAATTTCAGGTGACTCTGAATTCATTTCTTGTAGACCATAGTTGTAAAATGCTGTTAGAGTCTACTGCCTGGTCTTCATTGTGTGATTTCACTATTATTCTAATTGTGAAAACAGTTGGATTGAAGGAATGGAAATCTGGCAAATTTGCACTGACAAAAAAGTTATAAACTTCCATTGCAATGAAGTAATGCCTGTCCAGAGGAAAAGTCTACTTGTATGTCACTAAGTGACATTTATGGAATGTCAGGGAAGCCTCCCTGATCCTCAAATTTGCTTGCATCTCCTCTCTTTCCTCCTCAAAGCACCTGGTACTGGTCCATTGTCTTTGGTGGGATGATAATCACATAAAGAGTGCATCCAGCTACCTCCTCTTCATCTCACCCTGTCTCTGTCCTTAGCTCTAGGCATAACACCTTGCTTGCAACTGAAGTACAGGACACATCAGAATGCCCTTCACCTAGTCCAGGCTGTCCTTAGAGTTGGGGTCCTCTTCATCTTGACCCTTCTTCTCTCCCTTCTTTCCTTCCCCTTCCTTTTTCTTTTTCCTTTTCCTCTGCTCTCCTCTCTCTTTCCCTCTCCTTGTTTAAAAGAACATTTAGAAGTCTGATTCTTTGCATTTGTGTCTTTATTAGTTGGGCTTTGGCTCATGCAGTAGAATCTGTCTCTAGTCAGTTATAAGCGTCTCAGATGGCATTTGTCAAGAACTATGAATATTTTTAACTTTTTTTTTAAACATGAATGCTAGGTAGTTAGTCTGCTTTAGTTTGCTGACAACCCCCCTCCCCCCAAAAAAGAAACAAACAAACAAAAAAAAAACAACAAACAAACAAACAAAAACAAGCCTCCTCTGTCAGGGGCAGAGGATTTTACTGCTCATGTTTACTACGTAACAGTAGTCATGGTATCAGCATTTTTTTCACCAGCTCTGCAAGCCCTGATTCCTACAGGGCAACATGTAGAAGGCCAGTTGATACCTTATACACTCATGGAGTTGTATTCAAAAAAAAAAAAGGGAGCCCTGAACTTAAGGTACCTGACTCATTTATTCTGGACTGACTGTATGCCTGCGTGGTTTTTGTTCTGAAGAGAGACACTGTCTCCGTATTCCAAAAGTTTTAAGCAAACCTGCCCTTTGCTCTGGAGAAAGATTCTATCTCTATTTCTAAGTCTACTCACTGTAAAAATTTCTTTGTAATAATAGTCTGGAACAAAGTCAGTGCCTCTGCTTCAATGATGTGCAGATTCATAAGAGACCCATGGAGAATTGTCTTCCAACAATATGTATTGTTGTTTAAAAAAACCAAAGAAGAGGGGCTAAGGGATATGGTTCAGTGGTAGAGTGAATGCCCAGCATGTGCAAGGCCCATGGCCTGATGATAGCACTGCAAAAGCAAAAGCAAAAACAAAAGCAAACAGAAAACCAGAAGAAAATAAAGTCATTTCATTCCTTTAATTTTGAAACATATACTTTGAGTTTTTATTCCCATAAATGTTTTTTTATGTAGCACATATTTCCTAAACATTGGATATTACTGTATGTCTTGTTTTGTAAAGTGATTTTTTTTCACCTAGCACAATGTCATGCCCATTTCCCTCTCCGTATTGAAGCATCTTTGTTCGATCTAATGTTCCTTTAGGCTCTGCTCTCCGCCTAGCACTTAATTGTGCTAAGTATAGAATTGGAATTTTAGAGATTGAAGAAGAGATTTCAGGTTGTCTGACCAACCTTTTCATTTAATTCGTGAACTCTCTCATTTAACATTATTGCATTTCACTGAGATTTTTATGGAAGCAAACACAAAAACTTAATATGGAATTGTAACAGTGGGAATTTGGGGCATTGTAGGAAGTTGATGTGTCATCTGCATTGCTCTGGTGAGTCTTGTCCCAAGGCTACACCCTACATGTGAGGCCCTTTTCATTAGGTTCTGGTGGGGCTGTGTAAACCTTGGGCCCCTTTATGTGGCTCAGTCAGGCCCAGTATTGACTCTAGTGGCCTGAACTCCAAGGGCCACTTACAGTTGTACCTGTAACCTGAGCCTCTCTGGCATACCACTGATCATAGTGGGGCTAAATGGCACAGAATCTTGGGAAATAGTGGCTCAAACAAGAATCGGTTCTTTAAAATTTATTGTTCCAATCAGACTTAACTCCTTGTGAATAGTAGCAAGCTCATCCATTTCCAAAAGGTACATTCTTACACTTTATTAAAAACAATTAAAAAACCTTATCTTGAAAAGCACATCCTGAAAGGTGTAATTCAAAGTGTTAAGTATTCATATTTTTATTCATATTTCACTAAAGGCAGTTGAGAGGAATTTATATTAATAGAATTTGACTTGCTTTGAAAAAAATTTAGTACCATTAGATTTTTGGATTAAGAAAGAATTGCTAAATATTCTTTTGAATTGTGTCTCTCTTTTAGAAGGCACAAAGCTGTCTTATCTTGCTCTTGAGAAAATATTATTCTTTGTTGAATGATTTAAGCTTATTAATTCTTGGAAAATTACAGGGATGTTCTGTCTTCAAAGAGTAAAACAAGTCCCATCTTCTTCTACTAAGAAGTAAGTGTTGTAATTAAGGAGCATTTCCACTCCCAATGTCATTCTGCTGACTGGGCTTCATGAGATACCAGAGAAGCTTGTTGGGCCTATGGCGTCTTATATCCTCTTAACTACTTCTCATTTCTGTACCCCATTCCTTCTTCCTGTTCCTCCCCTTTATCCCAAAATAGAAGATGGGTAGAGTGATGTTACGTTTGCTGTGAGAACTTGGCTGCCCTTGAACAGAGCCTGATTTCTGTTGCTTCTTGAGATGCTTCTTACCTTGGGACTGACCATTCTCTGTTCTGGACCTTGGTCTCTTCAGCAGAACAAAATGTTGCACCTATACCAACATGGATTTGTGGAGGAGGGGTTGGGGCTAGGTCTAGACTTGAAGGACAGAATAACAGCTGGCATTGGGGTGACAGTGGCATGCCCACGCCCAAGTTGAATAGTTGTGATTTGGGCTCATGTTGGCTAGGGTGGTCTGGGTTCAGTTCTCTGCTGATGAGAGCTGGGAGGTGCCCCGGCCCTAGATAGGGCTTCTGCTCTGCAGGAGGGTGAGAGAACCATTTATGCTCACAGTGTCTTCTGGGTGCCAGTTGTGGTACACTGGAGGCTTGGCATGTTGTGTTGTTCAGTAAGACTGTCCTACTGTCCCAGCCTCTCCCCTCATTGCCATCAGGAGAGGGTCTTCAGTGAGAAATACTGGTGTTTTGGTTCATAGTACAGACTAAACTACTCACCCAGTAAGTGTGCTCTTCCTCTCTTTGGTGTGGTTAGTCAACGTTAGGTAATATTTTCAATTGGTATGAACCCATCAGTCATTTAGTGGGTAAATTTTTCTTCTGTTTTGTTAAATGTCTGAGGTTTTGCTGTTTTCAAAGTTAGCTAAAAATTCCATTTCCATGTTTAAATGATGTTTTTAGAAAATCAGTATTTCCAAAATTCTTCTGTGTACTAAAAGGAAAACTCATTCTGATCTTATAATTTTTTTTTTTTAATGGTGCTGGAAATCATGCTAGACAAGTACGCTACCACTGAGCTACACCCTCAGCCCCTAATCTTGTTTATTTTTTAGAGTAATTTAAAAAGATTTTGCTTCTTGTTTTATTTACCTTATAACAAATGTATAGCAGTAATTAAAATTATACTTAAGCCATATCAGTTTATTTTTGAAACTGAAACATACTTTTAAATAGGACTTCTCAGACTGAATTGATTACAGATAAATACAGTGCATTTTAAGTGTGATACTTTTCCCAGGTTACATTCTGTAGTTTTAAAGAATATTTGAAGGATTGGTTCTCAATATTTAGGATTAAATGTGGCTACTCTGATAACAGAACTTTCCCTGGTAGCTAGGAGGATCTTTGGTTTAAGACAATCCTTTCTTTAGATAAGGGGAGAGTTTTTTGTTTATTTGTTTTAGATATACCTCATTTAGTCAGACCCACTTTGAATTAATTGTGCTAATTTATTAACTCAAATAAATTACTCATTTTTCTTAAGATATGTATTGCAAATCACAAGGCCTACATTTAGATAAAAACTAAAACCACAGAAGCAATTGAAATCTGAGCCAAGAGAGACAGGTGAACCTAAATGGCAGTCACATTTGCTTTGCTTTAGCAGTTTCAGGAAACATGTTGGGAACAGAAGTCCTGCTACTGCTCTGTGGAAGTGGTGTTACCAGCCCAACATTGCTAGGCAGTTCTAAGGACCTGTACTATGCACAAGTTGAAGTAATTTTAAGTATGTTAGTTCCTCTTGTGATTACCAATATCTCCATTCTACTCACTTATAATTTTATTTTATGACTTTATTTATAGTTTTTAGGAACCACTCAGGCAACCACAATACAATGAGAGAAATTATAAGTTGTCTTTGTTTTGAGCCACTAGGGTTTGGGGTGGTTTGTTATGTGGTGATTAGATACCTGAAACAGCAAGTACATTCCAAACGTTTTATAAATTGGTAGATTATACAGAAAAGTGGATTTTTAACATTTTTTTACATATTCAGACATACACACAGTTTAACTATAATTTGGTCAATCTAACTTTAAAATGGAGTAACCAAGTTTCACTATTCTATTTACCTATTCCTGGCACTGAATAATTTACTTATTTTTCCAATTCTATGATGTTTTCAAAAAATAACGATTTACTGAATGAAGGATTTTTTTTCAGAGAATATGCCATAGGCTATTATAGGCAATTTGAAGAGAGATTCCAGATGGCTTTGCCCTGGAACCAGTCCCTGTAGTGCATATTGAATAAGGCTATATAGCATCCTAAGATAGGTTGCTTTAAAGGTAACCGAAATAGCGTATTCATTTTGATATCTTTATGAAAAATAATAGAAAAAAAAGGATAAGTGGCTCTATTTCTTGTTTCTTGATCACCCCCCCCCCCAACACATATATACACACACAGACTATAAAAGCCTTGCAGGCATTTTTTTTTTTTTTTTTTTTTTNGCTTTAAAAATTTTTTTTTTTTTTTTTTTGTACTTGGGATTGAACCCAAGGGCACTTAACATCCCAGTGAGCCACATCCCCAGCCCTTTTTCATATTTTTATTTAGAGACAGGGGCTTAGTTGCTTAGGCCTCCTCAAGTTGCTGAGACTGGCTTTGAACTGCAATTCTCCTGCCTCAGTCTCCTGAGCCACTGGGATTACAGGTGTGTGCCACTGCTCCTGGCTCATTTTAATTCTCACAGTATTCTTCATGATTAGATAGTCAGATGGGAAGGTGATTCTTTTACAGAACTCTTTTCTTGTCAGATAATTCTGGTTTTGCACTTATTAATGGCATAAACATAATAAGACAAAGATTTTTATGTTCATCTGTAAGTTTTATAAAACTTTTCATATTCTTAGAATAAAAAGTAATAAATTATACTAAACAATCTTTAAATTTTTGTTGTTGTTGTTGTTGTTAACTGTCCAGGATGATGTTCAGTATCCTCAACATTTGAATTGAACCCTGTGGACTTTGCTTTGGTAGAGGCACGTCCCTGTGTTCTGCAGGAGGAGCCTCTGCTCCTCCGTGCAGTCACCTGCCCAGGTTGGTTCTACAGCTGTCCAAAGCCTAGTGCTTTTCTCAGTGGGCCAGAAATTGGGGAGGTTGTGATTGTGGCTTATTCGAGAATCACAAGCAGGAATGGTGTGTAAAATTTAAGGGAAAGCAAATTCATTGATCCTGTACTAAAACGGGTAGGTTTTCCTTTTTATTGTTTTGCTATTGTTGTATTGCATCTCAGAAAAATGTCGGGTGCTTTTAAATAAGAGCAACACATGTAGGGAGAATTGCACTCTCTTCTTGGGACCTCTATGCATGTCTTGCGTGTTTGTAGACCTTGATAAGAGTCCTACAGCCTGTCAATAGTTGTAGACTTTTAAAAGCTACTCACAGGTTTTATTTGTTGGGTGATTGATGTTCGTTTGAAATTGTCCGTCGTGTTTGAAGCCAAATAAGTGTCATCTGCAGTTGTGCTGCTACCATATTTCTCTTTTAAAAATATTGATTTTGAAGGCACCATCCTGTCTTTTCGCCACAGGTAATATGGGAGAGGAGTAGAGGGCTCATGGGAAGTGACATTCTGTGCTACTAGCCTCGTGGGCAATGCAGGAGAAGGGGGGCACTTTTCTTCTTCATCAGCAGGCACAGAGCAGGAATGTGACCTTGCTCCCCTTCTCCAGGTTGTCTTGGTCTTTGTGATTAATGGCAACTTAGTGATAAGCAAGATCCTGGCATGCTGGGTTACTGCAAGTAGATGGCCTTTGATGGTCAGTGTAGGGCTGCACATGGTATGGGGAGGTGTGCTTCAGTATAATGAAAAAATAACTGACCAAATGGAGATTTAGAGGAACAAGTGATAAAAGTGTTTATTTCCAGTAAAGAAAGAGGTTACCTGAAACAAGACTGGGGTGTATTGTTCTGTGAAGTCCTGACCCCTCTTTTCCATTAAAATGACATTCAGATTTTTGGACACAAAGGTAAGATAATGGAGAGAATATACATGGAAAGTTAACCTGAGGGTGTATTGGTTTAGAGGTGTGACCGTGACCTAGCCAAAGTACTTCACCTCTCTTTGCCTACTCATAATACTCAGTCATTGTTCTCATGATTCTGTGCCCTGTTTCAGTATTCCTGCTCTGCACTGCATGGGTTTCAGTAATGATATTTTTGAGGGGTATTCTTCAGACTTGTTAGAAATCTAGGGGGCATGGTGTCATCCCTTGTTCAGTTCTTCACTTCCAATCTTTTTCCTGCTTTCTGGATTTCATCATGCCTGCAGTAGAAATAGATGCCATTATTTGTGGTGCAAAGTGAAGTACTCAGGGATTAAGGAGGGTGCAGGATTTTATTGTCCTAATTCATCAGTTATTGCCAGAAAAATCCAAAGAACCTCGTTGTGTTAACTGCAGCTGCAGGAAGTGTGTGCCCTGGCCTCAGCTCCACTCTGGAGGGAGTTGACTGAGTGTGTTCTAGGAAGGCTTCCTTGGCTGTTTCTTTTGTGGGTTAAAGATTCTTTTGAAAATTGAACAGGTGATCCAGAGAAACAATAATTAAAAATTCATCAACATAATGAAGCAGCTTACTGTTTTATTCAGAAGTACTTACCCAATACACAGTAGCTCCTACCAGTGAAGGAACCTCATAATGAAAAATGTCATTTACTACCCATAGTTCAGGATGAAGGTCTGTCTTTATCTGAGGGTCATTGACCAAGGATAAAGGGATAAAATATGTTGGCAAAAATAGGAATCTTCCAGCTGAAGTTATGATCAAATTTAAGTACTGAAAAGCTCCATACCTTGCTTCATGGCAACTTATTATCTCTGGGTAATTTTTATTATCTGGCCACTGTGTCATTGGAAACACAACATATAATGGTTAACAGTAGTCTAGAATATATCAGTTTTTCCTTTTAAAATGTACTGTTTTGGAAAAGAAGCTGCTGCTTTTTCTTCCTTTTTAACTAAACATATTGCTTAATTCATCCCGATTCTTGCTCTGATCTTGAGGACTTTGTATTCTGTGAACTCAGCCTGCAGCCAGAGTCTCCAGATGTTTCTTTCTTTTTTTTTTTTTCATTGTTAACTGTTTCAAGTTTATNAATTTTTTATTGTTGGTTGTTCAAAACATTACATAGTTCTTGATATATCATATTTCACACTTTTGATTCAAGCGAGTTATGAACTCCCACCTTCACCCCATACACAGATTGCAGAATCACATCAGTTTACACATCCCATTTGATTTTACCATATTTGCCATACTAGCTGTCTGCTTGTGCCTCGGCTGCCTTTCCCATCCTCCACCCTCCCCCTCCCCACCTCTCCCCTCCCCTCCCCTCCTCTCTCTCTACCCCCTCCACTGTATAACCCTGAGGGTCTCCTTCCATTACCATGCAATTTCCCTTCTCTCTCCCTTTCCCTCCCACCTCTCATTCCTGTTGAATGTTAATCTTCTTCTCCTGCTCTTCTTCCCTACTCTGATCTTAGTTACTCTCCTTATATCAAGTTTCTTATCCTCAGAAGTTTAACTTAACTCTTTCTCTTCCCATGAGACTCAGAGGTGTCACAGCTCCATTCTTTAATATCCTGCTCTCCCTTCTCTTCTGGCATGTGCAGAAACTGATGGTTATTTGGCTGCTACTGACATTTGTCATTCCATTTTACTGACATCTTTGATGACCTGCACATGACTATGTATATATTCACTGTGTGAGATGCCGACTTCAGTATGGAGTGTTTTATGTTGTACCTGGTTCCTGCCCCACAATAACTCTGGAGAATAGAAGTATCTGTCTGTTGTTTTGGTGTATGTCCATTTGGATTTTTCTGTTTATATTTGCGTGCATACATTACATATATCCATATATAATCATTTTACATATTTTATGTCATTTCAAAAGTTTTACCACTGTTTTTTTTCTCCCTCCATCCAGGAACATATTATAGAAATGAACCATAAATCTAAATATAAAACTATGGAACTTAATGGAAGAATAAGAAAACAAATAGCTAAATTAAAAAATGAGCCTGAGTTTTGACTAGACACTCAACAGAGAAGATATACAGAAGACAAATTAACATCAGGAGATGTTCAATTCATTAGTCACTAGAAAAATGTGAATTTACATCATGATGATATACCACTCCATAACTCGTGAATAGATATAATAAAAAGACTTAATAGTGCCAAGTGTTTTTGAGGATGTAGAGGAACTAGAGCCCTCATAAATTGTTGGTGAGAATATAAAATTGTATAGTAAATTTGGAAAACACAGTTAGCATCTGAACCAGCAATTCTACTCCAAGATAAATGCTGAAAGAAAAGTGAAAACATGACCACACAAAGACTTTCATACAGATAGTCAGCAGCATTGCCCTCATAGCCAAAAATGAATCTAAATGTCCATCAAATGGAACAGATAAACAAATGTGGTATATTATATCCATACAATTAAATCCTGTTCAGCTATAAGGAACAAACTTCTGACACATGCCAATCTGGATGAACCTCAACATTAGGCTAAAGGAAAGAAGCCAGACCAAAGTATTAGGTATCATGTAATTCCATTTATATTAAATCTCTAGAGAATACAAAACTAGAGAGACAAAAAAGATCATTGGTTACCTTGGGCTAGAGGTGGAAGAGGGAATTGATTGCAAAGAGGCACCAGGGAACATTTTGGAGTGATCAGTGTTAAAAAGTTTGGCCCAAGGATGCCTCCATATTTTTAGTCTTTATATATTGGGCTGCAACCTGACTTAGTGCCTTAGACTAACTAGATTTGGTAACACAGCTGAGTCTCAGCCAGTCACAGCAGCCATGCTTTAGCAGGTAGCTAGCTGGTCAGGTCATGTTCAAAGCAGGCAAATACTTAGCTGCAACCAATCAAGCTGTTTCTGCACCTCATTTTGGTTTTGATTCATAAATGGAACCTCTACTGGTGACTTGAAAATTGTTCTTTGCTTAATTAAACTATGTTAAGTTTAATTTGCCTAAACATTTTCTTTTAACACAAGTGTTGTAAATCTGGATTGTGATGCTAGTTGTACAACTATAAATTTACTAAAACTCAACAGTCCACTTAACATGGATGAATTTTTTAAAAATAGTTTAATCAAAATTTATTTGATGGATTGCAGTTTACAAAACCACTTACTGCTTGCTGTTTCATCATATTCTAAGAGGTATATGACATTCCCATTTTTTGTAAAAGGAAACTAAGGCCCAGTGTTAAATGACTTCCAGTTCTCAGAGCTAGAAACTTGTAGGCTAGGTGGCCACTTTCCTGTGTTCTGACCACAGCTCCGTATCTGCTGAAGCAAGTAAACTTTATAGCACATAAATCTTACCTCAATTTATGCTTCATGACCGTTGTAAAGAGCATACCATGCACATCTTTTATGTCAGAAACAATATTTGCCATAATTTCTTAAAATTTATGTTGGAACATTTTAGAACTACATCAAAATAAGAATTGCTGATGTCCCTCTGTGTCGTCTTCCCTGTGCTTCACCAGCCATCATCTCGGGGCCTATCAGTTTCATCTGTTTCCCACTCCCTGCAAGACTTAGGGCCAGTTCCAGTCATCACAGTGTTACTTCTATAAATACTTCATTGTGATGCTGTTACTTTAAAATGATTGTTTCCATTCTGTCACTGTTTTAAGGTGATTGCTTACATTCCATTGCATGTACCAAGATAGGTCAAACCAGTAGCTGGTCCTTGGCCAGCTGTTGGTCCCTAACCAACCTTGGTTAGGTTGATTCTTATATATTGCTTGGGTGAATGAAGCTGCAGCCAACACCTTTTCAGATAAACCCTTGCACATATTTTCCTGAGCACCCATGTTTTAGTGAACTCCATGGTCTAAAAGAACTCTGGTTTGAGGAATTGTATAGCAATCTCTCTCTCTCTCTCTCTCTCTCTCTCTCTCATACTGAAGATTGAATTCAGGGGCACTGAGCCACATCACCAGCCCTTTTAAAAAATATATTTTACTTTGAAAGAGTTTTGCTAAGTTGCTTAGGGCCTTGCTAAGTTGCTGAGGCTGGCTTTGAACTTATGGACCTCCTTCCTCCGCCTTCAGAGTTGCTGGGATTACATGCATGCAGCACCACTTATGGCTAGACTTTTTACTATTTCTTTAAAAATGCTTTGACACATACTCTAAGAAATAAGATTTAACAGAATTCACAGTCTCAGGTCTTAGTGTGAGAAAAATTTTGAAGTGCATCTGCAGTGAGGAATAGAAGGAGGAAGGAGTGTTGCAGTAGTCCTCAGAGGGATGCCCAGGGTCTGACTTTTCTCTGAGCTCCTACACACAACACCCTATGTGTGGGCCCAGCACCTGGCACATGTCACAGATTGGGTGGGCTCTAGTGCTGTGAGAGTCCCTGATTGGTTAAAGAGGCCATCCAGTGGACAGATGGCCGCAGCTAGGTGGGGTGCTATGGGGAGGCAAGGCAGGGGTGGCAGGATGGAGGGGGCACCAAGTGAGACTGGAGGAGTAGGAGGACCCCTTGGGGGAGTTTCAAAGGAAGAAGTTACATGAAGGGGGAGGAAGGTCAGAAGCTTGAAATAGCAAAAAGAAACCTTTAAGAAACTCAAAGAATAGAATGAATCAAACATCAATTTCCTATGCTTATATATGAATACACAACCAGTGTAACTTCACATCATGTACAACCATAAGAATGGGATCCTAATTAGAATAAGTTATATTCCATGTATGTATAATATGTCAAAATACCTTCTACTGTCGTGTATATCTAAAAAAAAAAAATTTAAAAAGGAAACTCTAGATCACTTCTGAGAACAGTGTTTTGTTTAACTTCCTCATTGGGAGATGTAGAAACTGAGTCTAGAGAGGTTGTGACTTGCCTGAGGCCACCAAGGTAATTGTTGAGTGAACCCAGCCAACCTAAATGTGGCCTGCTTTCTTCATACCGGCCCCATCCCAGGTTGCAGCCAGCTGTCTGGTCGCCCCTAACCCTGCTGTTCAGGTGTCCTTTCACTCACACAAAAATTTGTCAGAAGCCTACTCAGGGGTCTCACCTTTTTAGATCTGCAGAGATAGCTGGGAGGTAATTTTTGCAATATTTGGCGTTTGGGGGGAAGTGGATGGTACAGGGGATTGAACCCACTTAACTACATCACTGGCCCTTTTTCACTTTTTTTTTTTTTTTTTTTTGAGATAAGGTCTCACTAAGTTGCTGGGGCTGGCCTTGAACTTGGATCTTCCTGTCTCAGCCTTCTGATTTGCTAGGATTACAGACACCACCGAACCAATCTCATATATGTTTTTCTAAATCATCTCTCAAGCTTTTTGAAACAGTGTCTTCTTGTTTCATTATAACTTGGGGAAGCTTGATGTGGTGGATGCATACCTATAGTTCCAGTGGCGCAAGAGGCTGAGGAAGTAGGATTGCGAGTTCAAAGCCAGCCTCAGTAAAAGCGAGGCGCTAAGCAACTCAGTGAGACCCTGTCTCTAAATAAAATATGAAATAGGGCTGGGGGTGTGGCTTAGTGGTTGAGTGCCCCTGAGTTCAATCCCCAGTACCAAATAAAATAAAACTTGGAGGGGAAAACCATGAAAGAAAAAGGAACTAATTTAATATAAATATAATATAATATAAATCATAGATATAATCAGTTATAGTGATGTATATTTAAAGATTCAACTAACTTTGTTTAGCCTTATTTATTGTGCAGTAGTTCTTAATTCAATTAAAATCAAAACTTGAATTCAGCAAAAATGAGGTGGATGTCAAAGAATGATCTGTATACAAGAAGTCCATCTGCATCAGGGGTAGTGGTGCATGCTATAATCCCAGTGACTCCGGAGGCTGAAGCAGGAGGATCGAAATTTTAGGCCAGCCTCAGTAATTTAGCAAGGCCCTATACAATTTAGTGAGAGCCTGTCTCAAAATAAAACATAAAAGAACTGGTGCCTCTGGATTCCATTCCTGGTACTAAAAAAAGAAAAGAAAGTATTGATTTGGGTACCAATAGTACCCCCACACACAAAAAAAAGAAAGAAAAAAGAAAATCTATCTGTTCTTATCTTGTTCTATCATCAACCTCCTTCCATCCTCACTCTTTCCCTCCTGTGATCCCTCCCCCCCTTCTCTCCTTTATCTACCCATCTTCCCCACTTCTTCCCCATATACCTGCTGTACGTCAAAACTTAGATCTGTTCCCTTGGTATTTGGGGGAATTGTTCACTTTTACCCTTGGCCACCTACTAAAGAAGAAGGCAGAGTTTTTGAGGATTCCCTGTAAAAGAAGGTCACATTAGTGTTATTTTCTGATCTTTTGACTCTATATCTTTTTCTAAGTTTCCAATGAGAACTATACGTTGTAGTTGGGCCAATGAGATACATTTTAACAACTGACAAAATAATTTTCTCAAAAGGGGAAAAATCACACAAAAAACCATCATCTCAAATATTTGATATAAAAAGTTCAGCTATTAACATGTAAGACTTTGGGCCTGCAAAATGCTTAGGAGGAATAATGAATACTTCAGCCTGTTTATAAACATACCTGACATAAAAGCCCATCTTCTGAAATGATCTGCTGTTACTAACTTTAAATGTACTAAAGCAGTCATTGCCATAAATTTGCCTCTACTATGAATTTATCTGTAATAGAATATTCTTAAGCAGCAATTAAAATATGAAACAATGAACTATGTTGTCATGGATGCCTGAAAGTATAAAATATTAGAACAAGCATTTACCAATGGGGAAAAAAATATATATGTGTGTGTGTGTGTGTGTATGTTCACACACACACACACACACACACGCATATATATAAACACACACACACACACACACACATATAAAACTTTCTGGTACAAATCCGATTACATTCCTTTGTGTATGAGAATTTAGGTTCTGTTCTTTAGAAATTAGACATTTCTGCATACAGGTATTAAGAGTTTGTTCCTAAGACATGGAATATGGAAGTATTTTTAGTTCTCTGATCAAATCAGTACTATGTAGAAAAAAATTCTCAATGAAGTAAAAAATATAAAGAGAAATATAGTAGGTAAAAGTTACAATGTATTATTTATGCTATGTAGTGTACTCAGAAAAAGTAGAATTAGGCAATGTGAACCTAGCGTCTGTTCCTTTAGGGACCAGTAGGCAGGCTTTTGAGGACCCGGATAGATTCTGGCTCACCAAAGTGTATTGACTGGTACCTGAGCCTGTGGATCCTGCTGAGGTCACACCCAGCTTAGCTATCTTGGATTCCTGCTTAGCTTCAAGAGCTCCAGCCATTCTCTGTACCACCCCAAGCCTCTGGTGAATCTCCCAGTGCCTCCGTGGACCAAATTTTAAGAGGGTTAGAGTTGTACCAGCTTTATCCTGAGATGCCTCTTTTTTAATTAAATGACTTTCAGTCAGTAAATCACTTGTTGAATGATAGGTAGAGAATGTATGTGTCTCTGTGTGTGGGGTACAAAGAAGACTAGTACATAATTCCTGGAAATAAAAATAGAATTGTCAGGAAACATGTAGAACCACTTTGTATCTTCTTTCCTTTACTGTCAAAAAGATTATTATTAATATAGTATTATTCTGTAGGAATCAGCTTGATATTATTAGAATATTCTTTAATCCTGACTAGGGAAAAAAAAAAAACTTTGCCTCTAATTAGATACAACCTTCATTTCTTCAAATATATTCTCTCTGATGTAATTCAATATTTGAACATGGAATGCACAGAAATCAATTACATACATAGGAAGAACAAGTGTCTTTTCTGGATAAAAGAATGATCCCAAAGTAGAATATTGAAATTTTAAGTATTTGAAAAAACAGAAATTCAAAATTCAATTGCTTATTTTAAATGATGTTTTGTTTGCTAAAATATACTTATTTTAATGTACCAGTAATAAATATCACTTAAATATAAAAAATTAGCAAAACACATTATTGATGTTATCCCTCAATTTGGCCTACTCCTACCTTCACCTTGAAAGGAAACATACTGCTTTTTTGAGAGCTTGTGACCAAGGTCTGCAGAGTCCCTGGAGATGAATCATGTTGGCTGGGCACTATGCAGGAAAGATCTTGGCCATGATGTTTTCCTTTCCTCTCCAGGTGCACCCACTAGCTCAGACATGTGCGTGTGCTACTTTTATTCAACCTTGAGTGTCTCAGGCATGCAGGATGTTTTACAAAACCTGTCCACAGAATAAATGCTAGCCAGGGCCAATTAAAATAACAGGAGTGCCAGAGGAAGAGCTGGAGTGGTTAGTAAGTAAGAATTGTTAGCATTATTGAAGAAAAAAGAAAGAAAGCTAACTTTAGGAGTTTGTTTTATTTTGTTTTTGCCCAGAAGATCGGGATTGGAAGACCAAAGCAAGTGACATTGTCTGTATCCTGACCAGGGTACATCAAGTCTCTTGATTGCTGTCAGGAAAATTGGGTTTGTTCCTTATTGCTTTATCTTTTAATTTATATTTAATGTGTTTAAATATAATTTGGAGCAACTTTTGGGAAAATGTTTCTCGTGACATTTGTACAGTACTTATACTAGTTCATTTATTTTCTAGTAATAAAAAATAAGAAAAACTTGTATTCTTCATGTTTGAATGAAGGAAACGGTGTACAGTTAGTACATGACCATATTTAGACTTTCAGCCTAGTATACCATTTAGGATTTCTTGCATGTGGCTTGAGAAAAGTTTGTTTGCTGTTGTATGATGCTGATGAGTTGAGAATTCAGAGCAGTGGGACATTATCTACTAGAAGTTTGTGTGCTTTGTGTAGATGGTCTAACAGACACTGAGATGGATGAGAGCAAAACAAGTCTATTTTGTATTTATTAGGGCAGAGTGATTTCTTTTGATAGAGTAAAGGGTAAAGAAAGTAAATTTTTTTCTTTACCTCCCATCCTTCCTCTTTTCTTACTGTTCCTTTCCCCCATCTCTCCTCTCCTTTTAAAAAATAAATGTTAACTTCATGATTAACTGTTCTGGTTGCAGAAGAGAACAACTACTCTGTATGCCCAGATGCTTTGTTCTTACAGTCAAGCATCATGCTTACACACTGTTAGCTGTGTTTGTTTAAAACACATTTATGCTCTGTACTTTTACTATCAATGTATAATTTCAATAAATATTGTCTTAAGTGTTTTAAGATAAAAATATTTCTGTAAATGCTAAATTGAATAATTTGGGAAGACTTGATAAAGGCAATACACTTAAAATAAGCTGTCAAGTTAAGCATAGTAGAGACCATTAGAAAGAATCAGGGAAGATTTTGTAAATATCCGTGAGCATTCTTGCCTTTAGATTTCTCAGAGTGTCTATTTCTAGCTCCACTTTAAGGACTAATGTAAGAATTGGCATATTAGCATTTATGCAGGTAAAATGGTGAGGAACTTCCATCCAAGGATTTATGCTGTAAGAACAGACCCCAATCAAAACTGACAGGCCAGGACAAGACTATTAAAGTGAATTTATCCTTAAACCTGTATCAGGCAGGAGGAGGAAAGAACAATATTTAGTGTGTGTCTTTCCAGTTACTCCATGTTTTAACTCAGTTAGTTAAAAATTACCTGTCTAGGGGCTGGGACTGGCTTAGCGGTAGCACACTTGCCTGGCATGTGTGAGGCACTGGGTTCGGTTCCTAGCACCATGTATAAAGAAATAAAGGTCTATCAACAACTAAAAAAAATTTTTTTAAATTACCTGTCTAAATTAGTGGTGATCACATTGAGAAGGGGAGCTCTGTCTAGTCAGTTCAGCCATGAGCCCTCCAGCACTACTTGGGTTTTAATTGTCAGTGTGCGTCTACTGTGAATTGGTGATGTTCCTTATTCTTTAAATTATACATAGTAGAAACCTAAGACTGGCCATTTTGTGAGCTGAAAATGGCTTCTTGGTGTTAGTTGTCCTCTGCTTCCTTGAAAGATCATAGACACATCACTCCCCTGGGTCATCCATGATCTATGAAGGTCCCGTGCCTATGAAACAGCCTGTTCATCCAAGCTAAGAGTCTCTGACTCCACTATTGCCATCTAACTGGGTATTTCCATACCTCCTATCTTCTGAAAGGTCACAAGGTAATCTGAGCTTGGAAATACAAATTAATCGACCAACATAATATTTTTGCAAAGGTTAGGGGAAAAAATATTGGAAATTTACATCTACCCTAGCTCACCAGAAAGTTTGAGAAAACAGAGAAAGGATAAAAACCTTTAATAATACAAACCAGAAATCAATTCCATTGTCACTTTATTTCATCTAATTATTTTTTAATGGATGGATTGGATGGATTAAACTGAGTGTTATATTTCACTTTGATATAAGACTTCATCAATTTGTCTGTGACAGTAGTCAATGTACGTGTATAGACAAAGGATATGTTATATTTGTTTCCAACCAAGGTGAAGGAAACAACTTGGCAATGAAGCACATCATATCTTAAATCATTTGGACTCATTCACTGACTTCAAATCAGCAGACATAGGGATTTTTACTTCCTTTTATATTTTTTAAAAATTAATATGTTAAGTATAGTACCTTGAAAAACTCAACTTGGAGAAAGAAGGTAAAATGACCAGAAATTTATTTTGGAAGGAAATTAAATTTTTATGTATTTGGTTTTTACCATATGTAAATTAAAAAGAATTTACACTGCCCAGTTTAGAATAGAGAGATTAATTTAGATAAACATGTTAGGTTTTCTGCATTTCTACTTTAAAGGAGGTGAATTGGAGTTTGTCTTACTGACTTTTAATTTTATAATTCCAGATCTTCTTTATAATTGTTTTAACCTTAAAAACTATAGGAAATCTAAGTGGAAAGCATGCATCTTTTTTATACTGCTAATTAAGAGAATGTTGAATTATAGCAATTGTTTCTACCAGATTTCCTTTATGAACATTATTCTGTAGAAAGTTAACAAACTTTGTGTTCACTAATGCACATTATTAAGATTTAATTTTGTGTTCACTAATGCACATTATTAAGATTTCTTGGTGTGTATTGATAAATGTTGACTATGAATTGGAAGTGTAATTATACTGTTTGACTTTATATTGTACTGGTGAATATGCTATTGGTAGAAACTTGCATTTCTGTGTTTGATTTTCTTTATTTAGATGTGGGTTTTTGTATGTGACTTTAAGTACGTTATTCAACTTCTCTGAACTTTATTTTATACTAAAGGATTCCCTACAACCTCTTTAGCTTCAAGATCTGATGATGCCATGAATTGTGTGATTATGTGTATACAAATTTTATTTGCAATTTCACTGATGGCATGCATTAAGTTCTGCTGTGCCAGAGTGTGTTAGAAGTGAAGTGTGGCACTCTAATTTTTGTCACTGTGACCAGAATACCTGACAAGAAGAACTTAGAGGAGGAAGTTTATTTTGGCTCATGGTTTAAGAGGATCAGTCCATGGTTGGCTGACTCCATTGCTCTGGGCCCAAGGTGAGGCAGAGCATCATGATGGAAGGGCATAGTAGAGGAAAATTACTCAGCTCATGGTGGAAGCAGAGCTAGATGGTAGAAAGGAAAGGGGTGGGAGGAAAGATGAACCCTTCTAGAGCATTCACCCAGTGATCATCTCTTTCAGCCATACCCTATCTGCCTACAGTTGCCACCCAGTTAGTTCATTCAAACTAGAATAGACTGGCTAAATTATAGCTAATCATAATCCAATCATTTTATATCTGAATATTCCTGCATTAACACAGGGGTGTTTGAGGGACACTCCATATCCAAGCCATAACACTGAGGAATAAAATTACTAGTCTTCTTTCTAAATAGACAGTAGTGTTTTGAGAATAAAAGCTAGTTTTGAGACTTGTCATTGATTTATTCTTCCATGAATATGAACTTGTGTTCTTGAGTCAGTTTGAATCCCATCCCCTCTATTCAATGGCTTTTTGATCTTGGGCATCAAGATCATACTTTCTATTTTAGTCAGCTTTATGTTGTTGTGACCAAAAGTCCTGGCAAGAACAATACAGAGGAGGAAATGTTCATGGATTTAGAGGATCAGTCCATGGTCAGCTGACTCCATAGCTCTAGGCCCATTGCAAGGCAGAACATCATGGTAGAAACTGTGGCAAAGGAAGCTGTTCAGTTATGACATCCAGGAAGCAGACTCCACTCACCAAGGACAAAATATAAACCCCCAAAGGCACACTCACAGTTACCTACCTCTGCTAGACACACCATACCTGCTTACAGTTACAACCCAATTAATCCATATCAGTGGATCAATCCACTGATTAGGTTATACCTCTCATAATCTATTTCACCTCTGAAAATTCACCTCACACATGTTCTTTTGGGGGACACCTCATATCTAAACCATAACTTTCTGCCCCTGGACTCCCAAAAGCTCATACCCATCTCAGTGCAGAATATATTGAGGCCATCTCTAAGAGTCCCTACAGTCCTAACAGTTCCAACATTTCCCAAAAGTTCCAAGTTCAAAATCTCATCTGAGTCTCAAGGCAGACTCTTAGCTGTAAGTATACAGATTAAAAACAAGGTACAAGCCAGACGTGGTGGCTCGGGAGGCTGAGGTAGGAGAATCATGAGTTCAAAGCCAACCTCTGCAATGGCAAGGTACTAAGCAACTCAATGAGACCTGTCTCTAAATAAAATACAAAGAAAGGCTGGGAATGTGGCTTAGTGATTGAGTGCCTCTGAGTTCAATTCCTGGTACCCCTCCCCACCCAAAGAAAAAGGGGGAAAAAAAAGCAATATATAATGGCACAGAATAAACATTTCCATTCCACAAAGGAGAAATAGGAGCATAGAAAAAAGGGGTGGAACCAAAGCAAGACTGATACTTAGCTGGCCTTATAGCTCCACATTCAGCATCTGGGGCCCATGACATCATGATATTCTCTTCAAAAGGTTTGTATAGCTCCACCCCAATGGCATTGCTGGTTGCAGACCATGTGCCCTTTCTCTTGGCTTGTCTCTGATTGTAGCTTTCTTCAGTAGATGCTCCATGTTAACTGGTATCTCCAAATCTTGGAGGTCTGTACTACAGCTTCAGCTTCCTTCTTACTTCACACATTTTTCTCTCAAGAGTAACCTGCAGGGACTCTGACCCTGATAAACTTTTGCCCAGGCTTTTCTTTAGAAATTTGGTGGAAGCCTCCCTGTCCCAACTCCAGTATCCTGCATTCCTACAGAACCAGCACTGCGTGGTTGACGTCAAGATATGCACCATTCTGAGCAGTAGCCAAGCTTCCTAGGACCATGGCTGCAGCAGCTTCTGAGTAACTGGGTAGCTGAATATGGTGAAAAACTTTGTAGCTCCCCTTTCCAAATACAGTGCCCCCATGGCCTCTTCTGAAAGGATTTTTTTTCTTTCTTTTCTTTTTTTTTTTAGTTTTATATCTTGAGCCTGAGATGAGTGTGGTCTTGCTAATTACTGAGATGTCTTCAAGCCATCTTTCCTATGTTGTTTCTGGATAAAGTATGTAGGTTCTCTTTAGTGGCTATAATCTCTTTAACAAAAACCCTTTCTCCCCAGTTTGACTTGTACTTTTCTGGCCAAATTGCTAGTTTTTCCAATCCTTTTGCTCTATTTTCGGCTTCCAATTATCACAGTAAACTTGGCTAAAAGCAGCCAATAATATACATGTCACTTCCTTAATACAGTGCTCAAATTTCCTCTTCTAATTCACCCTCATAAAAAAGTCTCAGGACATAGGCAAAATGTAGATACCTTCTTGGACAGAATGTAATGTGAATGATCTCTAGTCCAATTTCAGTGGAGTACTCATTCTCCTCTTAAACCTCACAAGCCCAATTTTAACTGTGCATAGTTTTATCACATTCTGGTCTTTTGAACTCCCACCAGAATCACCCATTAGTCTCCACTTACAATATTCTAAAGTTTTTCTGGCTTGCATCTCTAAACTTTTCAAAATTTCTGCAAACCAGATCCAAAGACTTCTAAACTACGTAGTCACGGTAATAGTACCACTTCTTGGTACCAATTTTTGCTTCAGCCAGCTTTGTGTCACTGTGACTAAAATGCCTGACTAGAACAACATAGAAGAGAAAAAGTATATTTTGGCTCATGGTTTCAGAAGTTCAGTCCATGATCAACCATCTTCATACCTCTGGGCCTGAGGTGTGGTAGAACATAGTGGCAGAAGGCCATGGCAGATTGAAGCAGTTTACAACATGACATTCAAGAAGCAGAGAAATCCCATGCTTTACTTTTCTCATCTGTAAATTAGGAGTACTAATGTTATTTGCTTTTTAGTGCAAAAGTACAGTTACAGTAATATAATCTATGCAAAGCTTGGCACACAGCAAAAGCTTAATAGTAGTTGGCTTTTGGATTGTATTCAGGACTTTCTTCATCTCATGATTGTAGCAAGCCTGCACAAAAGGTCTCTTGTTTCTTCCATAGTTGGTTAGAATTCTTTGAGCCTTCCCATAGTACCTAGATCGACAATTTGGTTTGACTCTGAAGCTAATTCAGACTGTTCTCTCTTACAGAGTTTTCAAATGGGTATGGTGCCACTAAAGTTGCCTCTGTCCAGAGCTAGCCATAGGATTCATGCTTTTTAAATCATTGTTAATTTCACCCGCCCATTTAGTTATAAACTTATCTGAAAAAAGAAGTGCTGTTTAAAGCAAGAATGGTTATTATTTCTTTTTTGCATTTCCTTCACTTTTTTAAAAATTGTTGGTTTTGAGTACCCAACCACTTAGAAAAAACTAAATGGTCATCTGATGATTCTTTCTTAAAAGTAACTTTGGTAGAATATTCTCATATTACTGATACCAAGGTATTTTATTCCAGTGTGTAGTGTAAACATCTGTACGGTGGATTTGAGTCATGCCTGTTCATTTTAAAGACCCTATGTGTCATATTATTGTTGTGTAATTCACTTGGCATGTGCTAGTATGGGAGCAGCATTGTAAAGGCATGTTTATCTTTTAACACAATTTAGTGATTTGGGAAAAACTACCTCACAGAGTCCTTTCTCATCCTGAACTTGATCAGTATATTTGTTTGTTTTTTTTTTCTTTTCTCTTCTTGCTTAGTCAAATCCTTATAATAACCTGTGTGTCAGGAAGCCAGCCTGAGACCCTTGCTAGAAGAGGGTGCCAGCATCTGAATCAACAGCATGGCCTGAGAATATAGTAGCAGTTAGACCCTGGGAAGAGGAGGTGCTCTGTCCAGGCTGAGTGTTCCGGATGTGGGGGAAGAGGACTAGGTTGTGAATTGCTCCTCCAGCATTGTATATCAGGGCTCCAAAAGGTTTAGAGATACAGGTTTTCTGCTGATGTACCTGTTTTGGTAAATTTTACATATTTATTTCCTCCCATTTTTTATTTAAGGATATTTGCTATTAAGAATACCTAGAGCCAGGAGTTAAAATAAAAAAAAGCAACAAACAACCAAAAACACCACCAAAACCAGAGCCCATGGTGTGCTACTAGCTGCTGTGAAGGGTGTGATTGATTGTTACCCAGGCCGTGCAAGGGCCACTCCCTGACATCCTAACTATTCTGTAATACAACTGCTGGAGAATTTATTCCTGTGTTCTATAATCCTGTTTGGATACCACTGTTACCCTTGGTCATGGAACCTTTCATCCTCAGGAGGGGTGAGCAGTGTTCACATGACCTTTTCTCTTGCCCACCTCTCCCTTCCCCAGTATAAAGTATGTAGAAGGTTGGAATCTAGGGTTCCATGCTTTCTCCAGGTAGCCAACCACAAATGCAGTTTCATCAGTCACAGACATACATAGTTGTTAAAATTAGGTTTCTGATTTACAGGATTATTGTCTTAAAGATGACAAGGGCGCTCTTGACTAAATTAACGAAAAATGTCAGTGGTAAGCCAGGAGCAGCTGTTTAAATGTGGGCACCATTCCAGAAGTGTGGGCAGTACTCATGAGAGCCCTTGGCAACTGTCATTGAGCCCAGATTCCCTGCTATACCACTGCCACAGCATTGGGAGGGCTGCATGTATGGGCGTCCACATCCTGACACACGGTCATTACTGTGTTGTTGAAGTCAGCATGAAAATACGTCTGTCCTTATGTGACTAATGCTAACAGTCTAGATGTGGGGCAACATTTGAAGAATAAAGTAGAAGTTTAAAAACATTCAGTAATTTTGGAAAGAAGACTGCTATATTTATTAAAGTGATCTAGGTGTTTTTAAGTAAGCTGACTTATTTTTTTAGATTTTTTTTTTTTTAGTTGTAGTTAGACACAATACCTTTTATTTATTTATTTTTATGTGGTGCTGAGGATTGAACCCAGTGCCTCGCATGTGCTAGGTGAGCGCTCTACTGCTGAGCCCCAATCCCAACCCCAGTAAGTTTTTATGTAATCAGGGTTTTGTGTGTAAGGGGGGGAAGAATTTCATTTACATTCATAAGAAATGCTTGGTTTAGTGTAACTTTTAAAAAGTGAATAAAGGGTGTATGCCTTCACCTTAGCACACTCAGCTGTCAGCTTCAACAAGCCATTAAATGGAACAGAAGACATACTTCAACAAAGGGCACTTGACTCTTTTCTTCTTAGGAGAGTAGATAAGTAAAGACAAATTTGTTGTTGGACAGACAAAAGTTATGGCTTCTTGGTGCCTCAGGTAGGATTGAGCCACCAGGCAGGCAATGGAATGATTTGCTGAAGCTGTCACATAGGAGCTTAGGGTGGTGCCCTGCACAGAGTAAGTGTCTAATGATTGTTAAGGTGATATTTATAATTTTATTATGAAACGATCAAGACTCCCATAGAAGGCTGAATGAAGACCACAGAAGAAATAGTGTTCTAATGATCTGGCATCATTTTGTTTGAAAAAAATTCTTAACTTTTCTAACATCATTCAAGGACTGAGCTGACTGACTCTTTGAACCATACAGTTGGTATCAAAATAATGAATAAATAAATAAACAAGAACAGTGTGTAAGGAAAAAGAAAATCTCAGTCAAGGCTGAAAGGGTAGGAAGTGAGAGAGTGGGTGGTGGGCTTTTGGCACAGTTCTGCCTAGGTATTGATGTCAGGGGTACACGCTGCAGCTGGCCTGGTGCCTACCCCTGCCAACACTGAGTCCTGCATAGTTCAGGCTAGGCACAGCAAGGTTACTCTACTTGGGTCTCATGGATTCCACAGCCACTGTCTGCTCCCCCATTCTATTCTGCATTAGGTGGAATACCCACTGCTGGTAAAACATGACAGAATGTAATTTCCAAAGGTCAGTGAACTTTCTAGGATCAATAAAATTCTATAAGGAGTATTGGGTCTGCTTCAGTGGGATCCTTGCTGGCTTAGCAGTGCCAGCAGCAGCATGGCATTCCCCTGGGTCTTTGGAAGTGGCCTGACACTGGTTGGATATTAGCTCTGCCCATAGAAGCTATTGCTTTGTACCTTCTACTTTAACTCGCAAGGTTTAACATGAGGAATTGCAATTTCTGATGTGTTCAGAGGTGAAGACGCTTGCTCTGAGGTGAAATCAGGTAGCTCAGAGTTTGTAGAAATAGGATGAGGCCAGGAGCTAGGGTTGTGCCTCAGTAGTAGAATGCTTGCCTAGCATATGTGAGGCCCTGGGTTCAATCCTCAGCACCATGTAAAGATAAATAAATAAAATAAAGGTATTGTATCCATCTACAACTACAAAAAATATTTTTAAAAAAAAGAAATAGGATGAGGCCAATTTTGAGATGTGACATTGGTGAGTGTTAAATGGAAAATACCACTAGGATTTTACTTTCCAAGTTTAGGGCCAAGTGCTTTGTGTAGATGGGGTGGGGGATATGAGAAATATTTGTTTTCTTTTCCTATAGTTTCTTTCTTCCATGCTCTTGTTCATAAGGCTTATCCAGAAGTCAGGGGTGGAGGCTAGTGCCCCATTTTGGTGCTGGAACAAGATTTGGACTGTCTCACAAATTACCATGGAAATGCTGTCTCAAACCATCTTGTTTCAATGTTCAGTAAAAGATTGAAGCTGTTTCAGGCTTCTTTCAGGTCCTAGGAAACCCTCTTAGCTTACAGATTCCCAGTTTCAATGAAGTGTCCTTAACACCTGTCCTGTGTGCAGGTGAACTGCCTCCTTGGGCATATGGCCTTATGAGAGTCCCCTTGTGTCACATGGGCCAGGTCTTTTCCTGCTGTGATGTAGGGTCACCAATTACAGTGCATGTGCAGAATGCTGACTGAGACTCTTGGGATAGGGCTCAGGACTCTGTATACACCAGAGTGTCTACATGAGGACCTTGAAGAAATTTAGCTGGAGGAGATAAAATAAACTCATACTTTTTAAGCAGTAAGTTGTGATCAGCATTTTTTTTTTAAATGAGATGGATTAGAAGAGTATCAGAGTTTGCTGCACATTCCAGGAGTGCTATGGCTTATATACGAAGTGTCCCCCAAAAGCTTATATGTGAAACAATGCAAGAAAGTTTAGAGGTGAAATGATTGGGTTATGAGCACTTTAACCTAATCAGTGCATTAATCCCCTCATGGGTATTAAGTGAATAGTAACTGGAGACCGGTGGGGTATGGCTGGAGGAGGTGGGTGGCTGGGGGCATGCTTTTGGGGTTTATATTTTGTCTATGGGCAGTTTTTCTGTCTGCTTCCTGATTGTCATATTCTGAGCTGCTTTCCTCCTCCACATTCTTCTGTTTTACCTCAGGCCCAGAACAGTGGCGTCTGCTTTAGCATAGTGTTGCCTGCCATCTATGGACTAAGACGTCTGAAACTGTAATCCCCAAATAAACTTTTCCTCCTCACATTGTTCTTGTTGGGTCTTTTGGTCATAGCAATGAAAAAGCTGACTAAAAGAGTTACTTTGTGAGTCTGTGAAGTGGGTATATATGGTGTGCATGTGTTCCTGCATATTGGGATGCATTGCAAAAGGTGTTTCACACTGTGAGTCAAAGTCAAGAAAGGTTGAAAGCTGGTAAGAAAGATGTTTCTCTGAGTCCTTCTCATCACAGCCTCTTGTGACACTTGGAACCCTTAGCTGGGCCCCAGCCAGTAAACCATCCGCTCTGAGCTGAACTGAGGGAAGGAGGTGCTGGGAAGCCTAACCTACCCTCTTCTGGTTTTCTGCTCCAGACCCTCTTTTCCAGTGTCTTTGGGCAGAGTCTAGAACTTTAATTTTATTTTTTTATTTTTATTTTTTAAAGAGAGAGAGAGAGAGGAGAGAGAGAGAATTTTTAATATTTATTTTTCAGTTTTTCGGTGGACACAACATCTTTATTTTATTTTTTATTTTTTTATGTGGTGCTGAGGATCGAACCCAGCGCCCCGTGCATGCCAGGCGAGCGCGTTACCGCTTGAGCCACATCCCCAGCCCCAAAGAACTTTAATTTTAAATAATGAAGTTCTTTATGATTCTGAGGCAGGTATTCGTGAGATTACCTTTTAAGAAAAACTGGCTTGCTTTGTACAAGCATTTTGCATGTTAAATTTTAGACCTTGTAACACCTTGTAATCTGTGAGGTGATTCATTACTCTCGTTCTTGCCCCATTGTACAAATACAGACACTATAGTTGATTAGATTTGATGACCTCCATAAGATCAGAGGTGTTTAGAGAAGGACCTGAACTCAGGCCTGGCCAGTATAAGGCTTCCCTTCCTCTCACCTTTCTTCCTTGGAGAGAGTCGGATGGCTGGATGTGAAAGACATTCTCCTGATTGAAGAGTCTCCCTAATTGTATGTGTATGTTTGGGGGAGGGGAATCAGATTGCTAAAACAATAGTTTTAGAGAGCATCCTTGGCACGAAGCTTTACTGCCACTTTTGGGACTGTCATTGAGACCTGTACTTTATGTGAATGTACATAGAGATTTGAAAATTAAGAGGACAGGTGGCCTGATATAATCCCATCATTCCTTTAAAAAAGTAGTATTCCCTGTGTCCTACCTTCACAGAGTTGTGGAATGGCTAAACATAATGTGTGCAGATCTTTTGAGCTCCTCCAGAAGAATGATGGAAATAATCATATGCTGGTACCCTGCTGTTCAGATTTTGTGGGGGACATACTTAGGGTCAGTCTGCAGAGCTCCTCCTTGCTTTACATTAGAAGGCTACTATCTCCTGATCATCTGGGGAAGGCCTGGAACAACAGTGGGTGGAGCAAGTAGCCTAGGCCACTGTACACAGCCCCAGGTTAATCTTACTAAGTAAAGAAAGGGAGAATGATTTTGTTTTCAAAATGAGGCTCCCCCTTCTGATGGTGTATAGGTCTGAAGTCACATGCAGTGGGATTTGTGCTAACAAGAGGAAACCCTGGAAGCTCTGTGGTACAGGTGTGTGTTTTGTAGCCTTAAAGAGGCACTTTATTTTTAATTTGAAGTTTATCATCTCACTGGCACAGGTGCTTCCTTCTCTTTTTAAATGTGTGAGGTTTTATGTTCAAATTCCCTTCTGATTTTAGTTTTAAATCTAAGTTTGATTATAGAGATATGTGTCCTCTTAATATATTTTACAAGTTTTTAGTTTTTAATATTCCCAAGCTCTTGATGTGGATCCCCAAGTGATAAACTTAACATGCATAGTATCAACATAGTTGCAGCCATATTTCTTTGATATGCCTCTAAGTCCTGTCATTATTTTGAGAATTTACATATTTAATTTTGTTTAATGTTTAAGTATTTGTCCATTTTTTATTTTTTAATGGAAGAAGAAATATTTATTTTGTTTTCAGAATGGCTGTGAAGCCAAAAATCTGCAGCATTTCAGGATAACACTCCCCCCCCCCCC
>NW_026000068.1:11569613-11607229 GCF_001458135.2 Marmota marmota marmota
AAATTTCTCTTTAAAACAAACTATATATATATAGTTTGTTTTAAAGAGAAATTTCATTTGTCCTTTTTATAACTCTTAAGATGGAGCAAATGTGTAAGTTTTGTTAGAGAGTTATAAGCAATTCTAGGACTTCAGGTTACTCTTGGAGCAGTAAGAAAAAAACTCTTAGTCAAAGAACTGAGAAATGGGATGTACCACCTATTTTTAAATGAAAGAAAAAGGTAGGATACCAGAATGTTGAACATGTACATAGGTAAAGATATGTGACATTATGTTAGATGTGTAATAAGTATTTTTTTAATAGCATGTGTAAAAATTGAAGTCTCTTAGTTTTAAGTTTTAACTGCTTGAACTCTTTCAGCCTCAGTTTCCTCATTCCTGGGAATGGAAAGGGTTGCAGTGTGTCCTGGCATCAGGCACAGAACTCCTGAGCAGCTTTTATTACTGTTGATGGCCTGATGGAGATGACGTGGCTTCTTATGATAGGAACCCACAGGCTACCTAAGACATTGTGTTTCCTGAAGTTTTAGTTGAACTATAGAGAAATCAGTACGAAGTTGTTAGCTCTAATACCCTGATCAAAAATGTTAATTGGCTTTTTTTATGGCTGAGGGCGAGGTGTGTGGTACAGATAGGAAAGGGAAGATTTGGTACACTTCACAGAAAAAAAAAAAAAAGCAGATGGAATTAAGTTTGTGGAACTGATTCTGGACTGGAAATGTAGCTCAATGGTAGGTAAAGCATGTGCTTAACATATGCAAGACCTGGCTTCAGTTCCTAGCACTCCCTACCCCTCAAAAGAAGAAAAAATTGATTTAGGTGCTTAGTATTCTATTGCTGCCTAAGAAATTACCACAAACTTAGCATCTTACATACACAATACTTGTTTCTTACCTTACAGTTTCTATAGGGCAGGTGATTGGACACTGCATAGTTGAACCTTCTGTTCAACTATGTTCAGCTGAAATAAGGCTCAGCTGAACAGTGTTCTCATTTGAAGCGTGGAGCCCTCAGATTCATTCAGGTTGTTAGCAGAATCTATAGCGTTCTTGCTGACTAGTGGTAGGGGTCACTCTCAGGTCTTTGTGAAGACAGTATTCTAGTAGGGCAGGGTTTTTTGTTTATTTGTTTGATATCAGGGATTGAACTCAGGGCGCTCAACCACTGAGCTACATCCCCAGCCCTATTGTATTTTATTTAGAGACAGGGTCTCACTGAGTTGCTTAGCACCTCCCTGTTGCTGAGGCTGGCTTTGAACTTGCAATTCTTCTGCCTCAGCCTCCCAAGCTGTGCCACCATGCTGGCAGGGCAGTTGCTTTTTTAAGGTCAGCAGGTCCATCAGTCTGACACCTCACCCTCTTAAAGGTCTTACTTCATGAGGCTAAGGCTCATCCAGGATAATCACTCTCCAAAGAGAATTATACATAGGACATATGACAGTGGGGATGGATGTCAGGGCGCCATAATAGTGCTTATCCCAATGCTGGCTGCATGTTGGTTGAACTCAAGGGAGGAAGGGAGGAAAGAAGAAAGGGAAGGCAAAAAGGAAGAAGGGAAATAAAGTCATTGCTGCCTTATGGTTGTTTACTCTGTCAGTCAGCACAGTGCATTTGACAGAGTGAGGGGGAGTGACATTAAAGGAACAGTAAATGACTGTGGGGAGGCAGCTGGTTAAGGCCAGGGGCGCACTCAGGAGTAATGAGGAGGTGGGCTTTGGGCAGAGGCCTGCAGACTGGAGACAGGCTCCTCCTAGTGGGCAGGTTTTCATGTGATCAGCATGGGAAGTACCAGACCTTGCAGTTGCTCAGGTTATTTGATGATGATGATGATGATGATGTCTCCTACAGCCAATGTCGCTAAGTTTAGGAGAAGGAAACTTCTAGTCCGTTCTCTTCTATAAAAATCCCAGTCTTTCCAGCCTTGCTGGCTCAGTTGTATTTTGTGGAGATTGAAAATTAGGGCAGTACCAGCTTTGTACAGCTTTCTGTATAGGTAAGACTCATTCAGGAGACCTGGAGAACAAGCAGGATAATTTTATTTATGGAGCCTCAAGTTAGTAAACCAGGAATCTGAACATTATTTTTGAGGCTAATGGTAACTCATTTAAGGGCCTATGGAAGTAGTTTTCTTTTGCACAGTATTTTTTTTTATTACAAATTAGTGTTAAGAAGCGTTAAGACATGGAATATAAAACATAGAATCTCTAATAATTAAAACATTATTGACATTGTTTGACACTGTTCCTGACATTTAGTGAAACCTGACTCCTTCATAGACTAGCCTGTTTACCCAACATTCTGTGATGCTGACGTTCACAGTGGAGGCACCTTGGACAGCACTGCAGAAGTCTGAAGGAGGGAGAAGTGTGCCCTCTGAACCCCTCCTTCCTGTCATCTGCATCACCATGTGCTTAGCATAGGAGTGTGAGTGTGTGTGTGGGGGGGCACAACAGTAGCATCCAGGAGTGTTTTTGAGATGGTGAAAAGTATAAGAAGATGTTAAATAAACTCATGACTCCTGGGGTATGAAGAGTTAAGGCACACGAGAGAGCTTTGGGGAAAATGTGCAGAAATAGGAAAATACAGTGTTATTTTAAAAGCTCAGCTTGCTAGCCAGGTTTTTTGTTCCACACCCCTAAGTCCTTGAGGTATTTCAGGCATTTTTTGTCATTCCACCCTTTATAGCCTCCAGGAAGTACATGAATGCCAGCAGCTCATACTGTGTCACAAATGTTAAGGGCCCTGACTCTGAGGTCACTACTTGGAAGGTTAAGATGAGAATGTTTGCCTTCAGTCACAGCATGAGGAGAGAGTGGAGAAACAACACACTGTTGACATTTGCAGTGAAGGTCAGGGATGTCCTTTTGTGTGTGGGAAAGTGAATCCCTAAGGAGATAGATGATTGGTTACAGTGTAACCCTAGGTGCCTGTTGGTCTGCCTCATTTGTGATTGTAGGGTTGAAGATTTTACTACTGGCATGCTCTGGTTTTGTATTTAATGCAGTCTTATGGGAGTGTGTTTTTAGGACTGTGTTCCTCTAAGCTCTGAAGGAAATAAAAGATAACACCTTTGAGCAGTTTTGTTAGGAAGACCTATGTGTGGTAGATACTCTGAGGACCCATAGTGATTCAACTGAACTTAAGTAAACAAGTTATGTTGTATTGGATCTGATGGAATCAGATTGGGAAGGTTTGTTTTAAGTCATCTGATGGCGGTTCTCTTAAATTGCTTTTTAATTTAGATATGAAAATTTGGTAAAATAACTTTAGCATTAATCTTAAGTCCCAATTGAGAGGATATTGTAGGGGATATGGTAGAAGAATAAAGTTAGGTTTTCTGTACAATAGAAAAGTTTCTTATGGGTAAAGCTAGAATCTAGTTTTATTACACATTAGTTTTGCTAATAGCATACTTGCTACATTTGAAATTCACTATGCTCATTAATATTTAGCCAAGTATTCCAGAACAGACCCTTGAGCATCTATGTCTAAGCTGTCTGAGAGTTCAGAGGAAGGGTGCAGGAGGCTGTGTGGAGAGGAGGCCAGTGAGCTGCGCCTAGGTAGGGTTTCCTAACAGAGGAAGCCACACCCCCAGTATAGGAGAAAGTGTTGGGGGGGGGGGGGATTTTATAACTTTTAATGCACTGTTTTAGTCAGTTTTTCCCCTGCTGTGACCAAAAGACCTGAAAAAAGCAATTAGAGGAGGAAAAGTTTATTTTGAGATTCAGTTTCAGAGGTCTTAGTCCATAGATGGGCTGACTGTATTTCTTGGGGCCTAAAGTGTGGCAGAACATGGTGGACGGGTGTGGTGGACAAAAGTGGCCCAGGACATCACATCAGGAAAGGGGGGTAGGGGGGGCGCAAGCACAAGGACAGAACATATACTCCAAAGGCACACCCCCAGGGACCTACCTCCTCCAGCCACACCCTGCCTGCCTACAGTTACCATCCAGTTAATTCCTATCAGGGGATTAATGTATTGATTAGATTAAGGCTCTTATAACCCAGTCATTTCACCTCAAAGTTTTCTTGCATAGTCTCACACATGAGCTTTTGAGGGGACACCTAATATCTAAAACATTGCATGCGGAGCTTTAATTCTGTGTTTTATGGGATATGTCAGGAACAGAGATCCTTTCTTGATAGCTGTGACAAAGAGAAAATCTTTTATAGTTTGAGACTTTATTTCCTGCTAGGTGTTTCTGATGTTCCAAATTGTGTTAGTGAGCTTACACTATTTTTGAAGTGGACAAAATGATCTGCCTTCTCAGGAATGTGAGGCTGTGGTTGACAAAAATATGTCAGGTGTTTCAGAGTGCATACTGTGAATCAGGGACAAATGGCCCTGAAATGTCAGAGAGAAGGCACATAGCATACCTGCAGCAGCATACGATTGCTAATGTCCTAGGCCCAGGTGCTGGTGGGGACTGGAAAAAAAAATCTCACAGTAGCTCATTTGGTTCTTCACAGTAATGTGAATTTTTAAGTTTGCCAGATTGTGTTATGAAGGTGGCATGTGGATTTGAACAGATAATTTGCATGGGCACAAATCATATAGTTTTGATTAAGTTCTTTAGGATGATATCTGTTTTATCAGCACTTGTACTTAACAGAACTGTTTTGACTCTGTAGGAGTTTACTTGGTAGGGAAAATGCTTTCTTTATGATTATTTGAATTTATCATAATTGATGAGATCAATTTTTTCTAATTGTAGGCTGTGACAAACCAAAATCAGGCAGAAAATTTTAGTTATGTGTTCATAAGATGAAAGACTAAAATTCACGAGTATGTAAAGAAACTCAAATCTATCTTTGCTTATCCCGACATCATCATACTGAAATTTATCATTGGTTATGACATATAGCTATATACTTAAAATCTAAAAACATTTAAGATAATACCAAAACTTGCCAATATTGGTTTAATCTAGACTGGAGTTAGCAAGCTTTTGTGTAAATGTCCAGATAATAAATATTTTAGGCATTGTGGACTGTGCAGTCTCCTTCTGGCTACTCAGCCCCGGACATATAGCCTAACAGCTACAGGGGACAGAGAAAGAGAGTGGGCAGGGCTGCCTCCAGGAATCTTAATTTACAAAGTATGGCAGAATGGATGTGGCCTGATGCCCTAGTTTTCCAGTCCCTTCCTGCGGTATTTCAAGACCTGGGAAAAGAGGATGTCTTTTTCCTACTGCTTTTGAGTAAAGTGAGAGTGTAAATATCAGCAGTCTCTAGACTATTCAGGAGTTTAATTTAGTTTGGGGTTATGTAATTTGACCCTTGGAACAGTTTGGTTAAATGATACAACCTCCCTTCTGATAGGTCTCTCTATACATCCTTTTAGGAAGACAGTGCTCAAGGCCAGATGCTGGTGATTCTTCTCTTCCTTTTATTTATGCTAGTGGTGATTCTGTCAGACCAAGCTCCTCTGCTTACAGCAGACTAAACAAAAAGAAATGTCATCTATGAACATTAATTTAGATTTGTGAATGCTTGGGCATACCAGAACAGGGATACTGGAAATGATGGACTGCTGTGAGAATAGTCTCTATGTTACCAGCACCCACCTTCCTTGAGAGAGTCTTGTTGTGGGGAAAGGTCAGCTGAGTTGCAGAGGTGCAAGAGGTACTCACAGTCCTGGACTTGTTGCCAGGTTGCAAGCACACTTTGGTAGCACTTCTTTCTCTAGGATGGAATGATGTTTTCAGCTATTTGCACCCCTTCATGTTATTCCCATTACTGTGAGACCATAGATTCAGACAGCTTCCCACTGGTGACTCAGTGTGAACCATGTTGCCATCGGTGGCATGATTTTCTCAAGTGATGAATACCCCTTGGTAAATTTCCAAACCAAATTAGAGATTCCTTCCATTTGCTTAATAGTTCTTCTACTGAAAAAGGTACTGTATAAAAATTGTGCCCCAAATGATTTCTATTTATGCATAAAATTGAGTTAGGTTATAAGCTCATGATTTGCCATTAATTGAGAATGGGAAGGTACTGAAAAGTCAGGCAAGATGCACAACAAGGATGTGTGTTTGGGGATGATGGGGTTGACCCCTATAGTTGTAATAACAGCAAATGCCCCAACAGATCTCCAAGTTTAAAATGGAACAAAGTAGATGCAGGTAAGGACAGTGGAGAGTGTTAATCTCATAGCCAGTGTTGGGATCAGTGCTCTGCCTGTGGTTTTTTGGAACTTCTGAGTTTATGTCCTTGAATCTCTTTTCTCTTTATTTTTAATCTTCTCTTTTTCCATCTTTTCCTTTATACCTTCCCCATTTTTGCCCCAATTTTATCTGGGACATTAAAATCATTGTATCCTCCTCTCTGGTGAAGTTTCTCACTTTGATATTCTCACATAGTAGTGAATTTTAATTGTTGGTAAGAGGCGTTATCCAAAGTACATGAACGAAGACACGAATTGGTATCAGCATACTTCATATACAACCAAATATGAAAAATTGTGCTTTATATGTGTAATAAGAATTATAATGCAAAAAAATTATTATTGATTGTGATTAAAGCACTGAAAGTTACAATGTACTATTTCTTTACCACTCACTTGCCTATTGATTTTCTTTTTTCTTTTCTGGAGAGAAAATAATTCTAAGAACAAGGCCACTGTTAGTACCTTCCCTATAAGAATGTTTGAAGATTAAATTTGCAGAATAATGCTTGTGGTTTACTTGTCAAGGCCCAATATGTATATTCACTTATTTAAAGGCAGATGTTACAAAGAAAGGAAAAACACTGTGTGATAATCTGGTGCACCTTTATAAGCCACTGAGAAAGAAGTGGGAGCTACCGCTTTAGTACTAATTACTTCCAGGAGGTATTTTCTTTTGGTCCCAATTTGATATTAATGCAGTCTTCAGTACAGTGATTAAGAAGTATTGGGGCCAGGCATAGTGGTACACACCAGTAAATCCAGTGACTTGAGAGGCCAAGGCAGGAGGATTGTAAATTCGAGACCAGCCTCAGCAACTTAGACCCTGTCTAAAAATAAAAATTTAAAGGACTGGGATGTAGCTCAGTGGCAAGGCACCCTTGAGTTTAATCCCCAGTATTTGAGGGGGGTAGTATTGGGGACAGCAGTGTCATGGTACTTCTGTAGATTTGGTACAACAGGATTCATTGTTGCCTTTGAACATCAGGGTCAGAATTAGTGAAGGCAGGCTGACCTGGCGTGTGTGCCTGTGTGCTTGGTTTTGGGGCATGCTGGAGATATTTGTGCCTTTCGGTGTACACACACCTGCTGCTACCAGCAGTTGTTGGTTGGAAATCAACAGTTGTAGTCTTGTCACAGATGGAAGTGAATGTGGACACAGTTAAATATGAGACATGAAACCTTGTGTTTAGTCAGTGAACTCGTGCTGTTTAAAATGCCTTGACTGATGCCCAGATAGCCATTTCATCTACCTCCAAGTAGATACTTTGATTTGGCCAGTGATATTGATCAAAATTTGATAGGTAGGTATTGAAAAGAGAAATGGATTACAAGTCAAGCCAAAACCTGCTTGTCTGGTGTTAATGTGGAAATCACTACTGTTTGAACTAGAATTCATGATTCAGTGAATTATCTTCTTTCCTCTAACATTATTATTATTTGTTGGATAAATTTACCTTTAAAAAGTTACCTCTTGAGCAGTTATATAGCCATTTCCCCTATCCTCCCTATAATCCTTTTGAACATGTGGGAAGTACTGACACATTTCCCTTTTGTGTTTTATGAATTGTAAAGTGATTATAATGTTCAGATCAAGCTAGACATACAAAGTGAAATATGCCCATGAGAAAGTAGAATTTGTTTCAGGTCTTTTGAAGTAGTGAATATATAGTAGACAGCAATAAAAGCTGGAACAATGCACAGTGATTTTGATTTCAGAGGGTAGGATGCTGGAGGTGAACTGACCTAGTGCTGGAAAGAACTTAGAGCAGCTAAGAAGGTGATTCAGTGGTGAAGACAAGTACTTTAGTTTTCTTTGGTGATTTGAACCTGGTCATTTATTTGCTAATTAGTTTAGAATAATTGTGTCATCAATAAGTGTCTCCTCCTTATGGCAGTTGTAGTAGTAGTAAGTACACTTAAAGCCACATATCTGCTGTCCCATCCTACAGACAGGGTATTCCCAGCCTTTGGGTGCTGCTAGATTGCAGGGGCTCACTAGTACTGCCTGCTGTGATTCCTGCAGCCTGTGATTCCTGTACCCAGAACACTGAGAAGAGAAGGGGAGAATCAGGCCAGAACTTCCCTAAGTTCCTGCGTATTTCATTCTGGACTATGTTAAAAGAGAATTTTGTGTTCATTTTTTTAAAAATTTAGTGTAACATTTTGTATCCCATTAAAATAATGTATGAAGTCATTATTTAGAGTTAAACCTTGCAATACAGGATTTTTAAGGGACTGTCTTTATATAATTAGAAAATAGTTTTGTATACAACTTGGGAGTGCAACTGAAATGTTTTCTGCTTGGTCTTGAACAGTGTCACACAGAACTCAGAAGTACCTGGTTTCACATCATACCTCTTTGTATCTGCTTTCTTCCTCACCTATGTATGTTAATTAACCCCTGTAAGCCTCCATTTTCATAGGCTTGGGGCAGTTGTCAGCTACTGGTATCATTGCAGTGATGGTGATGCCTATGGTACTGAAAATAATGCCTTTGTTGTTGTACTTGTTTCTCATATAGGATAGTAAGACATTACATAAAATATGGAATGTCTTTAGATTTGAGATAATAGGGCAGACTGCCTCGGGTGTTTCATATAGTCATTAAAGTTCAAAATACTGAAAAATTCAAATATTAAAATGCCAGGGATAATTCCAGAATATATAAATGGTACTCTGGACACATTATGCTTAAATTCTTGTTTTTGATAGAAAGTCTAACAGTTACTTAGCAGTTTTCTATTCTGGTTAGCAATACAAAGTCCCTCCTCCCCAATATTTCTCAGAGCTTATGAAAGTGTTCTAACACAGGTAATTATCCCTTCATCTACACATTAGATCTACTAATTGGTTTGTATTTGAAATGATGTCAAATTTGGAGTTTTCCATCCTACTTTCTTAAAGTGTGTAGAATAACAATTATCTGCATTGAATTAATCTGCAGTGCCCCTTTCTTTTTTTTAATATATAATTTTTTTTACTCATAGCTGGACACAGTACACTTATCTATCTATCTATCTATCTATCTATCTATCTATATCTATCTATCTATCTATTTGTTTATTTTTATGTGGTGCTGAGGATTGAACCCAGCATCTTGCACGTGCTAGGCGAGCTCTACTGCTGAGCCACAACCCCAGCCCTAGTGCCAACTTTTCTGTGTCCAAGTTTTGAATCGTTGGTTTCTGACTGAAAATAAAATTGTGCTCTAAGTTTTGTTGTTTTTCAAGATTTTTTTCTTTACTTTGTGACTAATAAGTTTTCAAATAATAATAAAAGTTAATGGGAATGTAGATTTCTGGAATAAAGCTTTAGAAACTAAGTGAAGTGTGAAGATTATTTGCTTTTATGAATACTGTGTGCTTATTTCTTTATTCTAGATAAATGATTTCTAAAAATGGAGTCAGTTATCTATTAAATGCAATTATGTAGGGTACTTCTTTAAAACCATCAGCTTCATTGTTGGGATAAATGAAGAAAAGGCAGGTTCTTGATGGTGAAAAGATTGAGAAGGACTTGAGGCATTTATGTCTGTGGAAATCACTATAAAATTGGAGCTAAGTTGTTGTTCTGAGGCTATTTCTCCCCCTTTTTTTACATAACAGCAGATCTTCATTCTCACTTTTCCTTTGCCCTGAACAGTTGCATTTAAGCATTATCAGCATTAAAAACATATTTAGGAGGAAATCCAAGCCAAGCATCTGTTAACTAGCCAGCCAGTTTCTAAAAGCCTTTCAGCTGTAGAGAGTCGGGACCATTCCATGTGGTGAGTCTGACTTGCAGGCGGCCTGTGTGTTCTCCAGAGGAGTTGCCTCCTTGTAGACTTTCAAAGAGGGAAAGACTATTGCATTTGACTGAAGACAGGAAATCCCAAGTCATAGAAAACAAGATCTCAGTTATCAATGTTTGATGGAATTCTGCAGATCTACTAATTGGTTTGTATTTGAAATGATGTCAAATTTGGAGTTTTCTTTTTCCTCCCCCATTCCTTTATAATTGAGATGGGATTTCCTCTTCATTAAGGCTCTTGGCAAAACCCATTTTAGAATGCAATATGGTAGACATTTGAAGTTAACATTATTTTCTTGTGAATTGTGAAACAGAAGTGTATAAGAGTAATTTTGGGGTCTCTAGAGAGAGTAATTAAAGTCATGTTATTATTATTATTTTTTAAAATAGCATTTCAATATGTTGAAAGAAAGAAAAGTGCCGGTTTCTCTTTTTGGTTTTTGTTGGTGCTAGAATTAGACTTTTTTTCCTACTTTGTTTTTTTTTTTGTGTGTAGACTGTTAATAATTTGAGGGTTTATTCAAAGATTATATTCCAAATACCTTTTCCCATATTAACTACAAATACAAGCCTTTTTCATATACCTTGTCTACGATAGATTCAGGTTTATAGGTAGTGTATCCTGTAAGCCTAAATTTGCCTTATAATAGGAATTAAATGATACTGACTTGAAGGAACCAGGTAGCAGTTCTGGAGTAAGCAGAAGCTTTTGTAGTCTTCCAGTAGTCCTTTAGCATGCTCAGAATCTGTGTGCAGCTGAGCTACTGAGCCTGGCTGCTTTACTGGTGCAGCCGGAGCTGCGAGGAGGAGCACATGAAACCTGCTGGCTCCCACGCAGGACTAAACTATGCACTTCCAGAAGCTCTTAGAACCTCAGAGTTTTTAGCTTCCTAAGATAGGCTAAATTTTATATTGTTGGATATAGAGAACATTTTTGAGCTCTAAAGTTCTGATTTTAGTATGCTTCTTGTGTCTTCTTAAATGGCACAATTTTGAAGAAGGCAGAACAGTAGCAACTCAAACACAGATTTGTTCACTTTTGGTTTTGTTTCTTCTCTCATCTCTCAGATACTTTATAATTGGATTTGCTTCTAGGTTTACATGTTAGGATATGTTAGTTGTATTAGCAGTGCAGTCTGTTGATGCTATAGATATGAGACAAATTACATTCCAGTGGAAGCTTGGAACATTTTTATACCAGTTCAATACGTTTGAGTGTTTTTAGTAGAGTTGGAAGTAAATTGTATTATTCCTATGGTACTGTAAGTAATAATAATGCAGTGTGGAGTTACTTGTGGTGCTTACCAGGTGTCAGGTACCAGTCTAAAATCTCTGCCTCAATTAACTGTATTCTGCACTACAGCATAATACTTGGTGAAGGTAGTTTTACACATGTGGAAATTAAGATGTAGAAAAGTTAAGTAATTTATCCAAGTCCACATAGCTCCAAAGTGGCACAACAGGCTAAGAATCTAAGCCTTGCTCATATGCTCCTAACCTCTGGCAGACAGTAGTTGATTTTTTTCAGGTGACATTTAATGAAATTGTTTTCTCCATTACTTTTAATGTGGTCTCACATATGAATATTTGTATCATATGTATATAATGAAGATGTGCCACATCATTGTCCTTTTTCACTTGCATATCTGAGCATAGAATAAAGGTCATTAGCAGAACACAAAGAACACCTATCTTATACAAATCTGAAGCCTTGTTAATTCTTTTATTTTGATACTGGGCATTGAACCCAGTGACGCCCAAACATTGAGCCACACCCCCAGCCCTTTTTAATTTATTCATCTGTTTGTTTATTCTGGCACCAGGGATTGAACCCAGGGACACTTAATAACCACTGAGTCACATCCCCAGCCTTTTAAAATAATTTATTTAGAGACAGGGTCTCCCTGAGTTGCTTAGGGTCTTGCTAAGTTGCTGAAGCTGGCCTTGAACTTGCAACCCTCCTGCCTCAGCCTCCCAAGCTGCTGGGCATACCACCACTCCTAGCCTTCTCAGTTCTTATTGTTAAAAAAAAAAAAAAAATTATTTAAGTTGATACAGTTTTTCCTTTGGAAACCCTCAAAAAAAAAAAAGAAAAAGAAAAGAGGTGTTGTCTGCTAGTCACAGAGAAATTTCAGTTTTTATATCCATATTCTTTAACAAATGAGTATTTTTAGGAAAAGATGGTAATAATAGGGAGACTTTTTGTTGTTGTTTTTTTTCCAAGAGATAGAGAAAAAATTAATTATTTAGGGCTGTGACAGAATAAAGAAATGAATATTTTTAAAATCATGACGTGGAGAATTTTAGAATTACATGGCAGTATAAGAAACTCCTTATTTTGCTGATAACAACTGAGGCCAAAAAAAGGCTGTGACTTGCTCAAATCTCAGAAGCCAGCAAATATATGAAGGGAGACACTGCATTCTCCTGATTCCAGGGTCAGCATCAATTTCCCTTCATCCCATGGCTCTGTATTTTTTATCCCTCGTTTTTTTTTTTTTTTTTTTTTTTTTATTAGTGCATTCTGGCTATACATATGGATGGAATTTGTTGTTACATATTCATACGTACAAGCAATATAAAAATATAATATAATGACATTATTTGGGTCTAGAACGCTAAACCTTTTTTCACACATAAAAAGACACATAGATACAAATTAAAAGGAATACTTTTACACTGTTGCTGAGACTGTAAATTAGTACGATGACTATGAAAATCAGTATGGAGTCTCCTCAAAAGACTAGGCATGGAACCACCATAAGACCCAGCTATGCACACTTTCTGGTATTTATCCTGAAGAATTAAAGCCATCTTACTGCAGTGATACATGCATATCCATGTTTATAGCAGTACAATTCATAAGAGCCAAACTATGGAACCAGCCGAGGTGTCCATCAATGGATGAATGGATAAGGAAAATATGGTATACATACACAGTGGAATTTTAGTCAGCCATAAATAAAAATAAAATTACGGTATTTGCAGGAAAATGGATGGAACTAGAGACCATTATGTTAAGCAAAATAAGTCAAATTCAGAAGATTAAGGGTCCTGTATTTTCTCTCATATGTATAAGGTAGAGAGGAAAGAGAAAACAAAGGTGGGGGTGAATCTCTTAAAAATCCAAGGGAGATCGGTAAAGGGACAAAAGGTGGGAATTAGGAAAAGAGTGGAAATGCTGGGGAGTGATATTGGCCAAATTATATTTTTCACAGGGGACTTTTAATCTGTTATTTGATTGTTCAAAGTCATCTAGACCTTAGATTTTCACCATACTTTGCATTATTGGAGGATGAACCAGTAATGGGAAACAGGGTCCCCACCCTGTGTAATCATCGTCACAGTACCTTCTTAGTGTGTTCTAGCACAGAGAACTTTTAGAGCAGATGGGACCCTGTTGAGCTGTGCCTGGAGAGCCCCTGCCCTCTCAGCCACATTGTGAGCCTCTAGGGCACTCAGAGGCTGAGGAGTGACTGGAGGCTTTCTCCTTTTCACAATCCTGTGGTGGAGATCTCACAGAGCTCTTTTGTGTGTGGAATGAGCCAGGGAAGAGTGAGGGCGCTGACCATGTCATTGCTCTTTGATTCGACTTCTTCTCTATGGTCTTTTCTGTTTCCTTTAGTGTTGTGGGTGTGTATCTGTCTGTCCCTGCTTCTGCTAGTATTCCCTTTTCCCATAAATTCATATGTACTTTTCCTCTCTTTTCAGTGTTCAGATATTTTTTTTTGGCTTGGATCTGGAATGCCTCTCAAAAGCTGATGTGTTGAGGCTTGACCTCAATGAAGCAATGTACAGAGGTGGGGCTTTTAGGAACTGATTGGATCACTAGCACTGTAACCTCATCAGTGGACTAATCCATTGATGAGTTAATAATTTGAATGGATTACTGGAAGGTGGGACCTAATTGGAGGAAGTAGGTCACTGGGGACTGCCTTGGAAATGTTTATCTTGTCCTTCGCAGACCCTGCCCCCGTCCCCGCAAAGCCCCAGCTTCCTAGCTGCCATAAGATGAGCAGCTTTCCTTGGGCTATGATGTTCTGTCTTACCTCAGGCCCAGAGCAATGGAGCTGACAGTGTAGACTGAATCCTTTGAAGCTGTGAGCTAAAATAAATCTTTACTTCTCTGAGTTGTTTATGTCAGGTGTGTTTGTCAGAGCAACAACAAAAACTAAGAGACCATGGGCATGGGCCCATGAAATGTTTTTTAAAATTAAATTTACTTTTTATTAGAGGTTATGTTATGCTAATTATTCTCTGCCTCCATTAAGTTTTTTTTATAGGGTCCTTGGTTGGTTCTTTTTTATATTTATGGCACTTGATTAAAAAAGGTTTCTACGTGTCTTCTGTAATGGTCATTTTTACTGTGAGGGTCTTTGGAAATAATTTAAAAATTAGTTTTGGAAAAATATTTCAAGAAGAGATACAGTGACAAAAATTGTGTCTTACAAGAGTCATTTGGCAGGATATAAGCTAAACTAGTTCTTTTCAGCATTTTATTTTCTCATACATTTATAAAGCATACCTATGCCATGAAAATAACTAGGTGCATTAAAAGACTGTGTTGACTTTTGTGTGCTGGCAGTTTTTCCCTTAATTGTGAACATTTTTCATTATGTTTCCTTGCCTGTGTATGCTAGTACAATACTTCCATGCCTTATATAAGCATCTAGTATACTTGAGACTCCCAGTTCATCAGATGGAGGGTATTTCTAGAAAAATAGCAAAGACCTTGTATGAACATTCTATTTGCTGTTCAGCAAACCAGCTAGAATCATAACAATGCCATATGCAGGGCCGTGCCCTGCAGAAGGGCTCCTGCCAGGGAGGAGTGACTCAGAGCTGCAGCTAGGCCTGTCTTGGCTGCGCTGCTTAGCCATGGCCTGACCATGGGGATGCTTCAGTGCATCATTTAAAATAAGGAAGATAAACATCATGGAAGCATTTTGAGGTCTTTTGGTATAACACTTGAACACAGAGTTTGAGGTATTTAAGTAGATCCTAATATCTAAAAAAGAAAATAACCTGTTTTTTCATTAAAACTTTTATGGTATTGTGTATGGTATTTTTCATTTGATGCAACCAATTTTGAGAATGTATTTGGAAGTTGTTTTTTCCTTTTTAATTTACAGTGTTTGATATAAAATGCATAGGATTTCTGATATATGGTTTGGCAGTGTCTGCCATTAATGGGGTAAACAATAGAAAAGCCTGACCCACCCATCTGAAGTTGCAGAGAATATAGACATTGAATGCTTTCTTTTAAGGCTATCAGAGGTAATGGGTTTTCACAGTGGTGTAAAGAATACTTAAAAATAAGCATCTTATGGCAAATTTTTCTGAATCGGCTCTTTGTGTGTACAATGTGTAGAGTTGTCATTGATGGTGATAAAGCTCTCAGGCCAGCCCTAGAAGTTGTTCTGTCCTATAATGTAACTGATTTATGGTACTAAGAATATTAGAGAAAATAAGCATTACAACATTCAAATAGATCTGAAGTTCTAATGGGTTTGTGGGACCACATTTTCCTGAATTGCAACCCATATGGTAAAAAGCAGCACCCTTAACCCTTTGCACTGGCCAAGAAACAAGGAACTTCACACTCTGGTCTTTGTCATCTGTGTGTGGTACAGTAGGTCCCTGGTGGATTGGATAGGGGATAGTGAGAAATGGGAGGTTGTAGTCACTGGAATGAGACATAGGGCCCTGGGAGGCTCAAGCAAGGGTGGGTATGTTAGGGCAGCCAGAGGAGGTACAGATGCAGTAACAGGATGTGTGAGAAGAAGGGGGAGGAAGCGCCAGTTGAGTACTTCACCATTGGAACCTGTGCATCTAAAACTTTTCAGCAAACATTGAAATGTTATTGATGTAGAGTTTGAAAAAACCAATTAGTCTTTTGAGCCAGTGAGCAGATAGCATTTGCTGTGATAAGCTTCTCCGGCCTTGCTCCCGGTGGTTTTACCCCATTGGTGACTATGAACATCCCATTCTGTGGTGTACCCATTCATTTGTCCCTGGTTTTTAAATCAGATTATTGTGAAAGCTTGGATCTTCTGTTGAACATGTTGGCATGGTTTCTTCATGAGTAAACCCCAGAAATCTGAACCCTTTTTCCCCCCACTGAAGTTTCTTATTTCAACTAGAACATTCTTTTTGAATGTGTGTGATAAGATCTGTGTACGTTCTCAAATGGTTCAGTCTTTTTCTCCAACCACAGAGTTTCTTATTAGAGGAGTACTTGCCCCCTCCACTACATTTGAATTAAGAAAAGACAGGCTTATATTATTTTTGAGGCAGCTGCTAACAAAAATCATGTTTTCTTAAGAGCTGTTTGTCCTTCCTCAATGATAGAAGATGTTAGGCCAAACTGGTGACAGTTCTGCTGGGATGAATTGGAGATGCCTCCGCATGGAGAGCCTTCTGTGCATGGATCACTGACTTTGCATTCTTACCCTTTCTATGCCCTAAGTGGACTGATTGTGAGGCAGCCTCTACCTGTGCTGAGAGGAGACCGAGAAGAACTGAGGGGCAAAGGGCACACAGGGGCTTGACATTTTGACTTGTGCTTCAGATTCAGGATAACTGGCGATGTCGATTTTGCTGTTACCACTGCCTTACAGGAGTTTGATTTTCCTAAAGCCCAATTTGCTGATGATTCCTATTTCAAGGAAATTATACAGGCAATCAGATGGGATTAGACACCTAGATTGAGTCTGTTTTGAGTGTTCAGTATTTTGGGGTTTATTCGAAGCAGGACAAAAAAACTACCTAAGGTTAAAATATGTATTGACTATAGCTTGATTGTTCTTGAAAGTAGCTCTTAGTTAATCATATAATGAGAAAAACACTCATTATCCAGCCACTTGATATGCTTAATTCCTTTGTGAAGTTTATTTCCCCTTTCACCTGAAGCCATTTGTTTTATCTGATAAGCAGTTACAAACACTGTTTCATTGTATCTATTGAGAAGGTTGAAACAATATAAACCAGGAGGTGAAAGTTCAAAATAAACAAGATGCCTTTTAAAATAGAAATAGGAAACATAATTACAGAATTAACTGTGTTAGAGTTCTGATTCCTCATTTCTCTTAACTTTGAAACTTGATTTACCGGGTGTTATATTAGGAGGGAATTTTGAGGTTTCATATCATTCAGGGTTAGGGGTCCATGTATTCCTAGAACTTATTCTTTGTTAATGTTTTAAAGTAGCAAACCTGTGCATAAAGTTTCATAACCATGGAGCTGTTGGATCATGGAAAATATAGCTGGGAGTCAGCTTCTGGTTTCCCACTTGTCTTTTCTCTAGGTGACTTCTCCTGCAAGGCCCTGTGGCTGTCAGCTAGCTCTTTTCTGGGTGTTAGAACTGTTATGCTAGGTGTCAAGAGCCCAAACCAGTCTCATCTAAAATGTCCGGCTGTCACCCTACTCAAAACCCTCCATTCCCAGCTCAGGCCTGCCCATTCCCTCTGTTCCAATTTCTGGGGGAAGGAACAGCAGCTGTAATTTGTTCTCCACTTGCTTCTCTCCACTTCTCCTCCACTCACCCTACTACCTTGTTTCTTTTGGCTCCTCCAGCTGTGGGCCTGGGGACCAGTGAAGGATAAAGGGCCAGGCTATTGTGACCTGCCATTCTCATGTGCTTTAGCTCTGTTTCTGTCTTCGCATCTGTCACTTGAGTTCTTTAGAGACCCTCCTCTGCCTCTGGAATATTCCTAACATGGTGGTACATATTCCTTATGACCTTCTACTTCTTCCCTGCAGAGCCCCCCACCCCCTAGTAGTTGCCTCTACTCCATCCACCAAGGCCCCTTGCCTCATTAAGCAGTTCTCCTGGCCTTTTCCCTGTGTCCTCTGTCTACTCCAGGAGTATATGGCCTCCCAAGCTGGAAGCAGCAGCCCGCTGTCTGTGGTGTCCTCTCGCCTTCTCACACCTCAGCCTGCTGAGTCAGGTGGGCATATGAGAGCTGTGCTCAAGTGGGTGGCCTCCCATTGAGTCCTGCATGATGCTCCTGGTATCTGAACTTAAAATGTATGGTCCCTTACCCTATCTCCTTTGGCTGTGGGGCCTTATTCTTGGTCGGAACACAAATGTCATGTTAGCATCACAGTATAGCATTTGAACGCCACATTGTAATCTCTTGTTTTTACATGCGGATATAAACCTCAGAATTACAGAGAATATCAGTCTGAATTATGGAAAATTTAATAACTTGAAATTCAGTTACTTTCAAAGTTAGTAATACACAGCTTTAGATAAAAAATGGTTAATTCCTGTACCCTATTATGGTATAACATAAAAGTTGTATGGGATTTATACTAAATTCAGAAATTGAAATTATGTTGAATAAACTCTTCATCATTAGAATCTTGTTTTGGAAAATCCACTGAATTTTTGGTAGATTTCTTATAGGACACTCACAAGTTTGATCCACATATGTAATATAAGACTTCATTATGTAAGCTAAAATATATCTTAATTTTGTTTCAGGATTTTATAGTCCATGCTCAGAGGGCACACTTTTGACAACAAAGTTTACAAATTAGACTGTGGGCTTGGAGGAACTATTTACTAACTTTTTGCCTTGCTTTGCTTTTAGCTTATGGGTTTGGAAATTCTAATGGATCTTGTACTTTACTGTGTAATAGGAAATCATAGGGTTAGAAATTGGTAGTATACCAAGTTAAATGATCAAACAGGTTTTGAAGGAATTATGCATTCATGGTATAGTCTTCCCATGCTTTTGTATTTGTATTAAAATCAGAAATGAAATATCAAACCTTGGGCATTAGGTAACTGAAATCCTGTATTGAACCCTTTTGTTAAGACAGTTGCTGTTGAGAAATATGTTGAATGTATTTTTAATATCTACTTGCCAATTCAAAGTGATGTTGAAGATCAAGAAAATAACATAAATTGATTTGAACCATTCATCATTTTAATGGCTAATTCTACTTGATGGTGTAGATTAAATACACACAAGGGCCCTCACTGGTGTCTTTGCATCCAGAACTTAGGTGAGGAATACAGAGGAGCCCCAAGTCCTGCCTAGTCCTGGCTAGGAAGCCTGGTGCTGTGAGTCAGCCTGGAGGGGGAGCCCCGGGAGTGCTGGCAAGTAGGGATGGGCTGCTGTCCCTCTGTCATCCTTTCTCCTCTGCTTGAAATCATCAGACCTGATAGTTGTTGGACATTATTTGTTGTGCTCAGTGCTTTACAGACTTTTCCTTTAATCCTCAAAACATGTCATCTAATAAATCCTTACCCCATTGGATGGATGAGAGCCCTGAAGCTGTAAGGAGTTTATGAAATGGTTGGTGGTAATTTCTGGATTTTGATTCCAAGCCTGGTTAACTTCCTGGAGGTGACCATCTTTCTCACCAGACTGAATCTTCTCAAGAAAGATTCAGTAAGCTCCCGACCCAGATGAGGCACTATGCTCAGCGCAGAGGGGGATGCATGCAGTCCCTGCCCTGAGGTGCTCACAGACTGGGTGGACAGCTTTGGTTGGCTGCAAGTTGTTCTTTCTGTTGTTCCTCAGAGGTAGACTCAGGTAATCTCAAGAGATGTTGGTGAAACAGACTTGGAAATGGAAAGGCTGAAGATTATTTCTGAATAGTTGACTTCAGGGTTCCAGAAGCATCCTGAGGTCCTGGGGTGAGAGGATTGTCCCTATGAGGCTGGTGCCCTAAACTGCTGGGTAGGATTACCTACTTGCTGATTGCTCATTAGGCTGACTAGTTTGCTGAGGGAGTGGAATATGGGAATGGGTAAGACAGATATCCTCTTCCGTACTTCAACTTGAAACACAGATGAACCTTCTGGGCTCTGGAGTAGGGAATCACCAACAGAAAATGTGTTCATCTAGTTCCAGTTTTATTTATTCCTTTATATAAATTTAATTTGTATTTGTTGAGGTCAGGTTCTGGACACACCCTTTGGCACAAGTACTGTGTTGCCAAGGCTGGCAGTGAGGTTTAGAATAAATATAAAGGGCAGGTGCATTTGCTTGCAGGACACATTTTGTGAGTGGGCTTCTGGGTAATAACGTCATTCTGAGCTGACTCTGACTCCTGCCTTGCCTGTTTACTAGAGTCATTTCAAAATAAGCAGAGCAGCGTCCTGGACCCAGTGACACCCACTCCTGCATGAGGACTTACTTAGAAACCTGCATGCTTGAGTTCAGCTCCCTGACCCAGCACTTCTTTTTATGGTAGGAGAGAACATAGACACTGGGCATAAGTCATCTTGCACAGAGTGGAGAGCTGAAGTCAATCTAAAATGAGAGGAAATATTCTGCTGATTTCCTTACCTAGTTTCTAAATAGACCTGTTTCTCCCCCTTTTCTCTTCCCAGTTTTAGCAATTATCATGTTAAGAAATGGTGTGCTTGAGAATTAGTCCTGTTGAGAACGCTGTGTACAGGGAAATGATGACTATGAATTTCTTGGAGGAATCTGAGTTGCTTGATTGTATCATCTTTTGGGACATGTTTTATTTTTGACACAAAGGAGAAATAGGGCGATTTATACCAACAGAAACTGCAGCGTCTGTAGAGCAGCTCTGTGTGGTGCGTCAGCTAGCCAGCTCCTCCCATAGTTCAGCTTTGCACAAAGGAGATGATGTAATCCCTTTAGCTGCAGGCCACGTGGCCAACACGCTGTCACTGACTTCATGTGGGTACCTCTGTTCTGCCAGAGCTGTATTGGCTCCTTGAGACCATGCATTTGTTATTAAATCGCATTCTTCTTGCAACGCCTGTCCTTCACCTGGGTCCACAGGAGTGTCAACAAGGGCAGCAGAACATTGTGGAAAAATTGCTCCAGTAACTTTTATGGCCAGAAACATTACCACAGTGTCTTTTTGTACTAAGCTATGGAGACTCTGTGTGCCCACAAATTAATATTGGGGGAAGGGATGCTCTGTTGCCATTAGCAACCACTGCCTATTTATTAGAAGAGTGAAATGCTAGAAGCCCAGACTTTGCCTTTCTTCCCCTGCTTTCTCATGCATTCTGGGAGTAGCCTCCTGAACTGTATACTTGAGAGGGAGGGCAACAACTGTGCTCCCTTCAGCTAGGTGTCTGTATAAGTGCATCCTTTCCAACAATAGTGTAATCCTGCCACGTGTGCTGTCTTTTGGTTTTTCTTGTCTCCATTGTCATGATTCTATCCTGTCAATTTGGGTCAGTCACAGCTACATGACAGCTGCCGTGAGCTGTGCCGGACTTGCTTGGCTCTGGGTTAAACATTTTGCCTGCATTTTCTCATGGAATTCCCCAGCCACCTTCTGAAGTGCATGATTCACAGAGGAGGGAACTGCAGCCAGAACAGGTGATTTTCTTGGGCTCTTCCACATGAGAAAAGGGCTTCCATGGAAGGCAGAAGGTGGGGGTGGGAAGATATATATAAAAGTTACCCAGAGGTAAGTTTTTGCTTAGGATAAACAATAATTTTTTAACAAGCCTGGAAGGAATAAAATTATGTTAGTAAAGATGTACAGAGTCTGGCATCTGTAACTCAGCTTTTTAGCACTGTGAATTTGAAATTGAGCCCCAGTTATTTTTTCAGCTATGGGACCTTCTCAATAGATCTAGATGATATCTCATCAGTTGTTCAGAGTTCCTTGATGTGGGAGCCCTGGCCACTGAGGCTTAATGATGCTGAGACAGCTTTGTAGTTTTCTCAGGGTTGTTAGTACAGTGATTAGGTACTTCTACTGCAAGCATTCAGAAATCACAAGGTTGATTTCATGGTTGATGATTTTCAACGTGAAAATGTCTTAATTGCATTAGCAAAACAACTTCTTGAAAACACTGTGAAAGCAGGCTTTTGGCCTCATACCTCTGAGGAACTTTCTGTGAAGTTGTGTCGAGGCTGATTTTGCTTAGTACTTAGGGTTGTATATGTAGGGCGACAGAGCATAATTCCTATAGAATTAAACATCATAGCACCTGAACCCAAGATTCTTAAGTTATCCTGTTGTTTGGAGAATTTGAAGAGATGGAATACATGGAGTTGGCAAGGAGAAATTGTGTGCTGCAGGCTTCACCCTCACCCTTGTGTCGATGTCTCCCTCTCCATGGCCAAGTGCATCCTTGGCACCAGAGGTCATGATTTCTCTGACAGTGCAGGTTCTAGACTGGGTGTAAGAGGAAGGGAGGTGTGTTTTCATTTCCTGAGCTTTCACCACTGCTGAGCAGGTTTTGGTACTTTTCATGTGTCTTCTCACTGCTGCCCTGGGAGGTGGGTTGGCAAGGCCTTGGATTTACCTGCAGGGGGAAACCACTCAGGAATGACTAAGGAACAGATGAAGCAGGCACCAACAGAAGCCAGGAATCAGGGACAGTAATTGAGAAAGTCAGAATCTGTCTCCCTTCTGTAATCAAAGGGAAAGTTCGCCTTAGAAGTGTTTGATGCGGACAGGAAGTTAATCAGTTGAGTTAGAATCTTACACTCTTGGTTTTCTTGGTGGAGAAAGGGGTGATTGTCAGATGAAGGGTGAAGCTGAGGGCTTGGGCAATTACCATTGCCATTCATGTGGTTCTAGCCCTGGTGGGTTGGGAATCAGCTGAGCTCATCTTTTCACCAGGTATATGGTTTTCTCTATGGGAACAGTTCACTCAAGCCCATCACCACATTTGGCTAATCTGAAAGGTGACAACAGAGTCCTTGCCAAATGACTCTAAAGGAGCCAGTCTGTAAGAAGAGGTCCTTTCCAAGCTATCCTATTTCTATCCTAACCAGGTCCTAGAAAATTAGACATTGAGATAAAAGCAGCCAGTTTGGCTTTGTTTATACTTGTTTTTGAAAGGAAAAGGCCACTTTCTTGGCTGTAAACTCATTTGTGGTAATTTTGTGTCCTGTTCAAGATTTCGTATCATTAAAAATTAACCGTCTTTTGTGCAAGATTCTTTGGAGCCATTTTCAACATATCAAAGGCTTTGCTTTGTGCATCCCTTCTCTTAATACACCTAATCACTTTTCCTTCATGATAATTCTACGTTGATTTCTTTCTCACTGACTCTCCAGCCACACCTAACTAAGTGTCTGGCCACCTTATTGATTTGTGGGTGCAGGCTCATTTTTATTCTAATTTGTTATATATGACAACAGAATGCATTACAATTCATATTACACATGTAGAACACAATTTTTCATATCTCTGGTTGTTTACTAAGTATATTCACACCATTCGTGTCTTCATACATGTACTTAGGGTAATGATGTCCGTCTCATTCCACCATCCTTTTTACACCCCTTGCCCCGTCCTTTCCCCTCTCTCCCCTTTGCCCTATCTAGAGTTCATCTAATCTTCCCATGCTCCCCCTCCCAATCTCACTATGAATCAGCCTCCTTATTATCAGAGAAAACATTCAGCATTTGGTTTTTTGGGATTGGCCAATTTCACTGAGCATTATATTCTCCAACTCCATCCATTTACCTGCAAATGCCATGATTTTATTCTCTTTTATTGCTGAGTAATATTCCATTGTGTATATGTACCACATTTTCTTTATCCATTCATCTACTGAAGGGCATCTAGGTTGGTTCCACAGTTTAGCTATTGTGAATTGTGCTGCTATAAACATTGATGTGGCTGTGTCTCTGTAGTATGCTGATTTTAAATCCTTTGGGTATAGACCAAGGAGTAGGATAGCTGGGTCAAAAGGTGGTTCCATTCCCAGTTATCCAAGAATTCTCTATACTGCTTTCCATATTGACTGCACCATTTTGCAGTCCCACCAGCAATGTATGAGTGTACCTTTTTCCCCACATCCTCACCAACATTTATTGTTGTTTGTATTCTTAATAGCTGTCATTCTGATAGGAGTGAGATAAAATCTTAGAGTAGTTTTTATTTGCATTTCTCTAATTGCTAGAGATGTTGAACATTTTTTTCATACATTTGTTGATTGATTATATATCACCTTCTGAAATGTATCTGTTCAGTTCTTTGGCCCATTGATTGATTGGGTTATTTGTTTTTTTGGTGTTTAGCTTTTTGAGTTCTTTATATACCCTAGAGATTAGTGCTCTATCTGATGTGCAGATGGTAAAAATTTGCTCCCATTCTGTATGCTCTCTATTCACCTCACTGGTTGTTTCTTTTGCTGAGAAGAATCTTTTTAGTTTGAATTCATCCCATTTATTAATTCTTGATTTTAATTCTTGCGCTATAGGAGTCTTATTAAGGAAGTAGGGGCCTAATCCGATATGATGGAGATTTGGGCCTAGTTTTTCTTCTATTAGATGCAGGGTTTCTGGTTTAATTCCTAGGTCCTGGATCCACTTTGAGTTGAGTTTTGTGCATGGTGAGAGATAGGGATTTAATTTCATTTTGTTGCATATGGATTTCCAGTTTTCCCAGCATCATTTGTTGAAGAGGCTATCTTTTCTCTTTTTTTTTTTTTTTTTTTTTGCACCTTAGTCTAATATAAGATAACTGTAATTATTTTGGGTTAGTCTCTGTGTCCTCTATTCTGTACCATTGGTCTAACAGTCTATTTTGGTGCCGATACCAATACCATGCTGTTTTTGTTACTATTGCTCTGTAGTATAATTTAAGGTCTGGAATAGTGATGCCACCTGCTTCCTGCTTCTTGTTAAGGATTCCTTTAGCTATTCTGGGTCAGATTTGTTGTTAATGCATCCACTGAGAACCAGACCTTCCAGCTCATCTGCCACAAAATGCCAGAGTGGCAGGAATGCTCTGGAAGACTAAACTGAGATTCTTCAGGCGGTTTCACCTGTATCTCTGAGGGACCTCATCTATGTCCTTTATGAGGTGCCTATTCCAAGGCACAAATAATGCCACTTCTTTGAGAAAGAACAAAGATGGCAGGAGAACCAAGAAACTACTAAAACATTCCTTGGATATCTCCTTTAAAACTGATTTTTCGAGATCTGAATTATTACCCTTCACCTGAGTTCCTTGTGTGTGAACCAGGAGTAGAGGTTCTTATTTTATTCTTAACCAGAAGATAGCATCTCTGAGGCAGACTGACCCCTGTTTTCCTACAGTATAATACCAGGGTAGCGGAGGGATGAGGTTGTGTAGCCTTCTCACCTTGGCCAGGCTTCCCGATGCCACTTGTATGGATGGGGGAAAGCTGGTATTCCCTGGGGAACTGACCCCAGGCCAGACTCCCAGCAAGACTGGCAAGCACTCAGGGCTCCTGGACTTGGGTACAACTGTGACATCACCACCATTGACCTCATCACATAGCCTGATCCTAAAATTATGATCAGCTTTTCATTTACTCAAGGAAATACCCTTTCTATCACTATGGGTTTTAGTCTCTGATAAAACTTACCCTGGTCACATCACTGTCTTTCCAGGACTCGTTAATACAGTGGGTAGTTAATATGAATTTTGCTGAAGAAAAGAAAAAGCTGATTGAAAGGAGGACAGGAACTCTGCATTTGCCAAAGGACCACATACATGAGCCTTTATCTCCTGGGTATGGAAAGAAAGTATTAAAACCTTTAAAATATTTATGGTTCATTTTCAAATATCTATTTGATGTTTGTGTTATCACCTACATAACATACTAGTATGGAAATATGTATAATTTAGAATTGAAGGATATGTCATACAGTTTTTTAGGATAGGATTATTGATCACAGGCGTTTGAAGACCAATGCCTTAAAGCAGCAGTTCGAAAAGTGTAGTCCCAGGGACCTCTTGGAACTTCCAGGACCTTTTCAAAGACTCTGAGTTAAAGCTGTTTTCACAATGGACTATCGGGCTTTTTCTACTCTCATTCTTTCCAAGGTGTATGTTGAAGTCTTCCAGAGGCTACATGACATGTAACATCGCAGCAGATCAAAGAGAAGCACCTGTGAAAATTTAGATGTGTTCTAATAAGACAGACATTAAAGGGAATCTTGAAAGTGTGAACTACCAGCCTCCTGATTTTTTTTTTTTTAACTTTATTGGGTTTTAGGAGTTTTTTTTTTTTTTTTTGGGCGGGGGTGGAATGCAGATATTTTAATTAAAATATTTATGTTAACATGTAATGGATTTGTTGTTATATTCCTTTTCAAAATTTCCCAGTTCAATTTCTAATACAATAAATATCCATATAAGTTATCTAGAAGTTCCATGGATAGACTAATATGTAGTAGTCCAAACCCACAGAACTCTTTCAATCCTCAAGAATTTTTAAGAGTGTACAGGGATCTTGAGCCCCAAGCCTTTGAACACTGCTCCCTGTTTGGAGGTCTAGGATAGCTATGTCTGGGGAGGGCATTCCAGCAAAATACCAGGGGAGGCTCTTGAGAAGGAAGGATGCAGAAAGGGGGTGGGGCATGGAAGCAAGGGTGACCCTCCACCCATTGCTGTAGTGATCTCCCTCTTGGAGAACAGGACTGGTTTTAAATTGGTCCTTTCTGCTCCAAAACATGCCAGTAGCACAGATGGGTTATTGTGTCTTAAATAGTCTCCCTGAGATCCTAATACCAACTTATAGCACTATTTATCTGGGATATGTTCCTGTTGAGAAATGGCAGACTGACTAATAGAGGTTTTGAGTGTGGACACCAAGTTTGTGTGCAGGTCTCCCAGCAGTTCCTTTTTGGCACTTACTCTTAGGAATCTGTACAGGAAGAACTATTAGGGGAATTCAGTTGTGATACAAATAGAAAGGGAAACATCTGGGATATCCTGTTCTTTCAGTCTTAAACTTTTATAGTGAAACACAAAAGTGTGGTTTACTATTCTAGTTCAGAGAGTGTGGAACCCATGATTGATTTCAAATTAATCTCTTGTCTTCTAATTGTCTAGTCTTGTTTTTGTTTTCTTCATCATTTTGGGCAAAAGGTAGCAAATGGTTGCACCTGACAAATAATACAAATTTAAGAGGGAATGGGGAAGGCAATCATTTGGGAAAATCGTTCAGTTATTATTCATGAATTTGAAAAGGTACATAAATGGTGACCTAGCAGTTTTGCTCTTAGGCATATCCCTAAGCCTGGAGACACTTTGGCAGTATATTCTGCTCTTACACAGGGCAGCGGCTTCTGTCATATACATGTAATACATATACACACATTCATGGATAGAACTGTTTATGGCAGCATCATTTATAATAGAAAAAGTGGAAGACATTCAAATATCTACCAACAGGATTGCAAGCTGTTTGTGGTATAGCCTAGAACAGAATACTATACAGTAGTGAAATTGTACAAATAAAGCTCAGCATGTGTATCAGTGTGGATGAACCATGCAAACCAGAGTCAAGTCACAGGTGAATGCAAGTAGTATGGTTGCTGTGTTAGTTGCCTTTTCATCCAAGTGACCAAAATATGTGACAATAACAACTTTAAAAAGGGAAAGATTTATTTTGGCTCTTGGTTTCAGAAGTTTTAGTCTGTGATTGGTGGTCTCCAAGGCAGAAACATCATGGTGGAAGGGTATGGTAGAGTAAAGCTGCTCAGCTCAAGGAGACACCCAATGCAGGTGGCTAGGAAGGGGGGGGGGGAGGCAGGGACAAGATACAGTAGTACCCACTTCCTCTAAATAGGCCACCCTTCCTACAATTTTCATCACTTCCCAGTAGTCTATTCAGATTATTAATCCATTAATGGATTGGTTCATTGATGAGGTCAGAGTTCTCATAATCCAGTGACTTCCCAGAATTCCTGTCTCTGAACATTGCTTGCTTCATTGGGGACCAGGCCTTCAATCTATGAGACTCTGGGGGGGGACATTCCAAATCTAAACCATAACTATTACATTTATATTAAGTTCAAAAATAGGCAAATAAAGCAATGTCTCAGGTAGTAATAGATTTACTATTTATAAAGAAAAGTGGGGCAATGAGTGTTTATTCTAAAAGGCAGCATAGTGGTTCTGTCTCGAGCCAGAGAATGGGTATGGGTGGAAAGAGCCTTGTAGGAGGCTCTGAGGTATCCGCAGTGTCTGGCTCTTACACAGGGCAGCGGCTTCTGTCATATACATGTAATATATATACACACCTTCATTCAGGCCAGGCTGGGATTCTCTTTCAAGTCTGAGGTCTAATTTGTTGAAGCCTTTGTTTTAGTAACTTAAAAAATTAGAAAAATTGATTTGAAAGCTTTTTTCTTTTTGTTTTTACAATAAGTAGATATTTGAATATTTAAAGGTTGAGGCTGTTAGAAATTATTACTGTTATAGCAACCACTTGTCCTTCTCATTCTGAGGTTTCGAAGGTAGTGCGGTGTCTAGGTGCAGAACTGACTGATGTCATGCTGTGAGCTTCCACAAAACCATCTGGTCTGGCTTTTGCAAGGGATGAAAAAGGAAAACTTACTGTGGTTTGTCATTACTTTAAACAATGATTTTCAAATGAGCCCTGGCTTCAGCAGAGCAGGCCAAGGCTGTGGTGCTGAGGGCAGTGGACCAAGGCCAGAATCTCTGTGTTCAGCTGGTTGTTCAGCATCTGCTTCTGTGTCACTGCAGGACGGAAAGATCCTATTCTCTTTGATCAAATATTGCAAATGGAGCCTAAAGAAGGAAGCTGAAGGTGGAAGGAGAGTATCTCTGCCCTTGGGTCTTAAGCCTGAGCCAGGCAGTTTCATAGGGAGAAACTACCCTCCTGCTATCTGGTTATAGACTTCCCATAGGCAATGTGGGTGCAGAAGAGGAGCATTTGGGAGCCAGGTGCCCTGTGCCCTCTCAAGCCCAGACAGGTTCACCCTGCTGTCACACCACCACAGAGGTGGTGGTTACTAGCATAATCAAGACACCCCATATGCTGAAGTGGCAGTTGTAGTGCTTGCTGCCATCCCTCAGAGAAGAAAGGGAGTTCTGTAAGAGAGAGATGTGATGTCAGAAAGAGGAACTGTTTGGGGTTATTAAAATTTTTTATTGCCACAATTTTAGTGAAAGATAGTGGTCTCCTCCCCTCAATTAATTTTGTTCCCTTACAATGATTTTTGAGCTCACCTGTTTTTATTTACAATTGTGTTCTGATTGGGCCTTTGCTACAGAGGGGATCAGGATAAGCAGGACCCTGAGAATACTCCAGTGCAAAGGAGCGGGTCAGGGAATGTAATAAAGGGGTCTGCTGAACTGCTGAAAGATCTTAAAAGGTGGTCTGACTTTTGAATTACCTTATAGTTTCTTAAATTACTTATGGTCAGTCCTGGCAGAAGGAAATTGCTAAGGTCAACCTACCATGACTGTTGATTTTTTCAACTATCTTCTTTTTGTGTGTGGCTTTTGGACAGTAACTATATGTTCTCAATCCTATTTTTTAAAGTAAAGATTTCTGTTCTTACAGAATACAGTCATTACCATTAAAAACGCAACATTTCTCTGGTCCACCTACCTAAAGCACTTACTACACTTGTACAGCAAGTGTAAGCTTCTTTTCTCAGATACTGATGACAATAATAGTAGTTTGTGTTCTATGCTCTGTTTCTTTGTTCTGATACTCTTAGGCATTTTGCAGATGAACAATCCAAGAACTTAGAGAGATTGAGTTCCTGTCCCTGGTCACCCAGCTGCATAGGGGCTCCCAAATGGTGGACACCTGAGTAATCTCTATACACAGTCTTAATTTGAGTTGTGGCAGTGTTGCTTTTAAATGTTCTTCTCAATACTTGTAATAGGAAGAAGCTGCAAGGTACATAGAGCTTTCTCTGCCTCATGGGTTGTGCTCCTGCATTCTCCTCCACACTTCCCCCCTGTGCATGCAGCTGGTAAGCAGCTCCCTGGTAAGGGGGCAGCTCATAGCCCTGTTATCTCTGCTGGAGGCCACCACCCGTGCCAGTGATGCACTGAGATCTTTGTGTGGGGCACTGTGCCTGTTCTGGAGAAGCAGAACTGTGCCACACCTTATTTCAGCATCCTTATGACATCGCTACTCCACAACTGTACAGAATTTAATCTGAAAAACATGTTTTTTGTGCTTTCTGTGCATAAGATACTGACTTGTTGCCCTCTCAGTAACAAGCAATTAGGAGATTAGAACAGGGAACACAGATTTCCCATTCTATGAAGCTGGATTCTGCTTTGCAGAGTCACAGAAGTCTAAAGTGCAGGAGAGTTTGACCACCTCCCCACCACCACCACTAGTATTTATTGCTGGACCCCTATGGCAAGCAGGAGGCCCTGTGGTCCCTAGAGGGGCCTAGTTGCCTTAGCCATCCCAGCCCTCTTCTCTTTGTCTGATGTGGGATGGTGAACTAGGCAGTCACACCATTGGAGCTGCTTCTGTCAGAACTTTTGTGATGATTAGTTGTGCTCTGTGTTTTAGTCAGGTTTTTTTTTTTTCCCCCTTCTGCTGTGGCTAAAAGACCCAACCACAACAACTATAGAGATTGAAAACTTTATTTGCAGGCTCATGGTTTCAGAGGTCTCAATCCATAGACAGCTGGCTCCATTCCTTGGGGCTCTAGGTGAGGCAGAATACCATGGCAGAAGAGTGTGGCGGACAGAAGTATCTCTCACATAATGACCAGGAAAGAGAGAGAGAGAGAGAGAGAGAGAGAGACAGACAGACAGACAGACAGACAGACAGAGACACTTACTTCACTAACCAGATACAAAATTTATATTCTAAGGCTACATCTCCCAGGGACCCACCTTCTCTGGCCACACCATAACTGCCTTCAGTTACCACTCAGTTAATCCCTTTCAAGGGATTAATTCATTGATTGCTTATCGGCTCTTATAAACCAATCATTTCCTCAATTTTTGGAGGACATCTCACATCCTAACACTATTATTTCAGTTGAAGCCGACAAGGGTCACCCCAGCTGATCAGGGTCAGCAGCCCTACCGAGTAAGTGGTTCAAGGGCAGTGGAGGCATGCACCTCCAAGCTTGTGTTGTCTTTGATTTTCTGTGGTGGAGGACGCCACCACAATTGAGCTAGTCATTTTCCCAAGTTCACACACCTTTTCAAGTGGTGATTTCCTTCAAGCAGGCTTCCTTGCATTGGTTTCGAGAGACTCTTCCTATCCTGCTCAGACTCTTCTGTCTCTTCACCTTGTGCAATAGCATCTCTCTGTGAATAAGCATAAAAATTGCAAGAGGGACTTGAGTCAGTGCACAGTAAATCCATTTTTATGTCAAAATTGTTTTACAATCAGTATATTTAGATTATTTGACTTAATAAATATACTTTACCCAGGATCTAAAAAGCCCCTTCACTTTTTGTGTGTATGCAGAAGGGGATCTGAAGTAGCGGGAAAATAGAAATGAATTTCTCTTTTTGTTTAATTTTTTTACATTATCAGATGCATTGCTTTTCTCAACCTTCTTTGTAGTTTCTTGGATTTTTTATTAGGAATTCAGTAGAAAGGTAAATAATAGGGGACTATTTTCAGGAATTTTTCTTCCCTGAGGAAGAGAGTAGGACAGGATAAGACAGGACACCAACCCCCAAGTGTTTTCAATCCTTTCAAAATGTCAAGGACTGATTGGGGGGGCAGTAATTAATAATTTTTAAGTGACAAAAATAATGTTTTTAAAAGGATTTGTCTTGGTAATCACAATATTATCTACATCTTCTAAAACAGTAATGTGTATTTGCAAGGCATTTATTTGTCCATCAGATTTTGCTTGTCTGTACACAAGGGTAAGGTCACTGTTTGGTCTAATGTGGGTTTTGTTTTAGACTATCAGCTTCTTAAAATCAGAAGGTGCCATTAGTGGGAGGATCTCTAGGGCTCAAGAGATCACTATGTATAAATACGCCTTTATGAATGCCAAGTGACTGAAACCAATTCAAAGCTTTACACAGTGATTGGTAGAAAGTTCTGTCAAATTCTTGAATGTTATGAAGATTTATATTTCTAGTGAGTTTCATGTTAGAATTAAATCCATGATACTAAAGTGAAAGTAACTTTTCAACTCTTAAGTTAAAATTCTGGCGCTTGTAGCATTTACCTTGTAAGATATTGTTGTAAATAAGTTAACTGAAGTTTTTTGAAGCATTGGTGGCTCTACAGTATTTTAATTTTGTGGAATACATTACGGGAAACTTTGACATTATACATCTATATATGTGCAAATTTAATGATTCTAAATACTGTATTTTAATTAAATATAACTACTGGTCACTTAAGTTAATTGATAGCTTATTAAGATTTTCAACCTTGATTTGCATTTCTCTAGGTGTGGGAAACCAATCTACACCATGTCTTAGTTAGAAGGGATTGATAAGCATCTCTGAAGAGCCCGGTGAAGCTGGGAAGGAAGTCCTCTGAGTAGGATTGTGACCTCAGGAGCTAGAACTTGTACCTACCCATCCTGATACCCCTTCTTATCTGTCCTGGAAGGAGAAAATACTAATTCAGAATCCAAGTTTTAGCATTTAATACTGAGAAGGATGTAAGGCTGGGGTACAGGACATTGATGTGGAGATAAGTGGGAAAAAATCAAAATTTAGTATTTTTCCCCACCTTTTTTAATGCTGAGGATCAAATCCAGGGCCTTGCACATGCTAGGAAAGCACTCTACCCCTGAGCCACTACCCCAAAGTCCTATAAACCAGACTTTAAACCTAACTCTGGGTTTGGTGTTAGGGACTGAGTCTCTATCTAGTGGAAATTATAGACTGCCTGGACATCTCTGGCATGGCCTACCTGCTTAGTATTTTTTCCTGTCTTTGATACTCATGGTCAGTACCAAGGTTAGAGGCTGTGGGTGAAGCTCAGCTGATGTTGTGGGGTGTTCATATTTGTGATATGTGGCTGTCACAGAGGCTTAACTTGTGTTCAGTTCATGAAACAGGAAACAGTCATATGTATATTCAGTAGGCTGCCCAAGTTGTACTTGGCTCTCTGGCTCTGAGGGACTTAAGAGATACCAGTGAACTGATGTACAAAAGAAAGAAAGAAGGTTGGTTTTGAATTGTGTTGAGTTGACTTGATGTGCTGATGACGTCCTTCCTGGTCTACTTACAGACTCCCATGATTAAAGCACTTCCATGTGACCTTAACTTCTTACAGGGAAAACACTGCAGCCTAGAGATAAGCAGGGCTGTGAGACTTGCATGAGTCCTCCCCTTCCTGAAGCCCTGGCTCCCTCTGCTTCTTAGGGTGCTGCAATGAAAGCTGTCCAGTTCTCTTCTTCCAAAGCAGACTCCTCTTCCCATCAGAGAAGTTGGTGATGGTGGTGTTTGGGACAGAAAGTAACATTTCACTTACATTATAAAAATCTCAAAGTAAAACCCTTTTCTACTTTGAAATACAGATTAAGAATGTGTAAACAGAAATTTATATACTATTAGGTCACTAAATATTCCAGATGAGAAAGAATGCAGTCACTTTAGCTGTTGGATAGCGTCTGTGAGCTGGCTGGTTGCTTTGGAGCTGTGGCTACCTCTCTCTAACTAGCTGGGCACTCTGCTCAGGACTCCAGATTGTAGCTTGCCACCTCAAACTGCCATCTGCTGGAACCCTGCATCTTAAGGTCTCACTGTCTGGGTGTAAAGTTCTCACTCTGCCCTGGTACTCTACTTGTCACACAGTAGGACACAGCACAGTCCCTCCTTCAAGGAGCTCCTTGGCTCCTTAGGGCCCTGACCAGTATGGTCATAATCACTGTGCAGTGGGAGTGCAGCATGGGATGTCTGATTCATCAGTGGAATACTCCAGGATGGCAAGGAAAAGGTCTGGGTGGCTCTGTTGGAGCAGGGGAGGGAAAGGGGTGTTTGGGACAGATTGAGAAGTACTCCATAAAGAAGTTCATTGGTGTCAGCGGGGGTGGGGAGCATGTTACCTGCACGTTATTAGGATTCTATTATTGGTATTATTATTAATCTTTTTTTGGGGGGTACTGGGGATTGAACCCAGGGGTGCTTTACCACTGAGCTATGTCTCCAGCCCTTTTTATTTTTTGAGACATGGTCTCACTAAATTGCTCAGGGCCTCACTGAGTTGCTGTGTTTGGCCTCGAATGTGCCATCCTCCTGTTTCAGCCTTCTGAGTCACTGTGACTACCACTGTGCCCAGTTTATGATTAGGATTCTTGGGAGATGGTTATTAACGGCCAACCAGTGAGGCTATGGAGGGAAGCAGGCATATGGTGTGCTCACCTCACATTCCAAGGAACTTTGTGCCATATTAGAGAGTGTGGACTTTATCTGAAGACGCCAAGAAGCCATGGAAGAATTTTAGGGAAGTAAAACTGATGATATGTTGGTTGTAGAAACATGGTTCTGGGGAGAGAGGCAGGATTAGAAGGAATCACGAATGTTGATTAGGAGATAACAGGAGAAGCCCTCATGAGGGAGATACTAGTGAGTGGTATGGGGTTCAGAGAGACGTGGCATCTGTAGGACTCATCATTCCATCTAGGTTGGAGAATAAGAGGGAGGTGAGCCCAAGGAACCCCAGGTTCTTGGATTGGCTAAGGGGTGGATGGTTTGTGGGACTGGATATTGCTCTGGGACGTACAGTGGGAAGCAGGTGTAGGGGTGAGGGTGAGTCCAGGGTTAGATATTCAGGAGGAGATGGCTAGCCCATAGGCATACAGTGCTGTCCAAATCTTTATTGGAACCTCTTTGTTCTAGTGATGGACATTTTGCTGTCTGTCAGGCCCAAGACTCACTATAACCACTCCCATCCCCAACACACTTCATTTTGTTCTCTGCCCTGAGTGTTTTGTTTTCTCATTTTTCTGCTGATGTCCGATTGCTCTGCCTAGAGTACTCGCCCTTCTCCATTTTGCCTGCTGGTGGATGTTTCTTTTACACTTTGTACGAACCCTTTATCTAATGAACAGTTCCTCTTCTCAGCTATCTGGCCCTGATTTTTCCATATCAAATGCTTATACCACAGAACTGTGTGTTGCTAGTCCACACTGACTGGATTCAGCAAAGGATCTGAATTTCACTCTACACACAAGCTGCCCACCACCTGCCCTATTCAGGCTATTCTTTATACAGTGAGAGGAGATTTTTAAATAACTAGTTCATTCTTTCTATTGTTGAAATCCTCTCTGCCCCTCTATTCCTTATGTGATAATCAAAAAGTTATGTGTATCAAGGAAAAGGTGTAGAATTTAGCTTTATTTTCCAAAATCTTTTCCAGAGTATTATTGTGTTCTGTATTTTAAAATGTATGTGACAATTGAGTTTTTTTCTTATTTGATAGAGGGTAGAGTTGCTAAAATATATGAAATGTTTGGTATGATGATTATACAGGATTTGTTTTCTTTTTCTAATGGTGCTGAGGGTTGTTGAATCCAGGGCCTCACACATGTTAGGTAAGTGCTATACCATTGAGCCACAAACCCAACCTTAACCAGGGTTTTCTTTAGCAATTAATCTTGTTGATTTGGTATACATTAGATCTTTTAATACAAGTAATCAAGCTGTGTTTGTTATGTCACTCTGGTTCATTTGATACAAACTAAAATTCTACACAACTTTTCTGGGAGGCTTCTTAGGCTAAGCTAGTCTTTAGAGTGGGTCAGCTTCACAAAACCATATGTATGCATACCTGTGTGTGAGAGCTTTATGTTTGTACATTAGAGTGAGGTCCCAGAACGTAGCCTTGAACAACTTACCCCAGAGGCATTCCCTGGCAGGCTTTAGAGGTGCAACACACACATACCTACACCTGTGTTCTTTGGTTTGGCACTAGGTGACTGTGAGAATGACTTTTCTCTGTGCATAGCTCTGTGCTAATCCCTAGGGATGTGAAGATGAAAGGTACATCTGGGCAGTGATTCTTTTTTGATTTAGGAGATTGGAAGAAGGTAAAACCCCTTTTATAATGCTGCTACTTTTTGACTATTGAAATATTCCCTTCTGTTGGTCTATAAAATATGCTTTTAAATTACCTTCCAGTGTAGTTAAAACATTAGATCTTAAAAATTCTAGATTGTTTCATACATGAAGTTATATGTAATAAATAAAAATGTATTTTTTGTTATGGTCTTTTTACTTATTTTGGCCTGTTCTTGGTATTTTGTGAGTAACAACATTAAAAGCTAGAGCTATTTTTAGCTGAAATTCCCCTTAACTCCTTGAGTCAAACTTCTTAAACATATGATGTTGTTGACTGTTGTTCTAAAAATTATGTGAAGGGATAAATTAACCAGTCTGATGGTTATTATAAGCATAAGAATTAAGTAAAAATTCTAATGCTATATTATAAAACCCCTCCATATTTTTTGTGTGGCAGTCTGTGGACATGTCTACATTCCTTATATAAGTATTTAATTTATTTCATATACATTTTGAAAAGTGTGAATTTTGATTGTATATTTATATAAAAAATATAAGCATTGAATTTTATTTATATATATAGTAAAAATAGCAGTTAACTACCTTGATTTTATAACCTTGCTTCTTTTCTTGCGTAGACAAGCTTATAGAGGCTCCAGCCTAGTTAAAATGCTTCCTTCTTATGCACCACTAGTCTGGATGTTTGCACAACTAAAACCCTTGTTAATGCAAACATTGCGCCTCCCTGCATTCTGAGCACAATCCTGCAGGCTCTGCAGTGAAGTGGCCTGCCTGAGAAGGTGACATCACCTCCCTCTACACATGCGCATGCGCTTGCCAGGCGAGGGCGGTGCCTGCTTCTGGTTTAGAGATTTATCACCCTGCTCTTTGTGTTTAGGAGTGAGTGTGGAAGTTTCCTCTGAATTAATTAATGAGTAAATTTCAGTAATTACCACCAAGACTCAGAACTAATAGGAAGCTACTGGCATACTATGTAATTTTGTTACTGGTGTTTCAAAATAATGCTTTATTTATTAACATTTTTTATTACTGCTACAACCTGGGTTTTTATAAGTATAGGGTTTTTTTAGTCTTTGGTATGAACAGTTTTCCCATTTAGTAAATACTGAACTGGAATAGCTGACAGGCAGATGAGATCTCTGGAAAGGGACGAGGAGCACAGTTTGCAGTGTGAATTGGCTGTCTTCACAATCAGGCACTAGCTCAGTTCAGCAGCTCGAATGGTCAAGATATGACCATTACTGGGGAAAAACCCCACTTAATTTGAGGTTTATATAAAATTTCAAATTAAAAGAATCTACCATTAGTGCTGGGAGACATGGGGATTTAAACAACCATCCTCTTTTAGTTTTTAAATTTTTAAATTTGATTTATGTTTTAACTCATTTGATTCATTTTATCTTAATTTTTTTTGGCCACTTATGTATAAAATATTGTTGGGGTAGTATGCTGCATAAAAGCTGTTGGTCATTCTGAAACTGTTTCCTTGGTATTTTTTTCCTTTTAAATTAAAAAATTACCAAGGAGAGGGGTTGTTGTTGTTTTTCTATTTATTTGGTGTTCAAAATCTAATACCACAGAAGTGACTAAGTAAGTGAGCATTCGGGTTTTCAGTCTCAAAAAGATATTTTTGAACAATAACAATGTAGCACCTTTTTGTAGGGTCTCAGGATAAAAAACATGAATAATTGATTTAACCAGTGGGTTTTAGATCATTGACATTCCAGACCAACTAAAAGGTTTTCTGTTGTTTGATGATAACTTATAGAATATTTCCTCTTAGGGCAGAGAGATTTGTTTTCCTTCTTGGAAATGTAAGTCACACTGTGGTTGAAGTCTAAACTACAACAGAGCTTATATTTTACAAATTTAAAATAGAAAGTGCTAAGGAATATTGAGGTGCTTCTTGGGGGCTCAGGGGCAAGAAGCTGGAGATGTTCATTCCTTGATTCACCCCCCCCCCCCAG
>NW_026000068.1:11607254-11634303 GCF_001458135.2 Marmota marmota marmota
CCCCCCCCCCCCAGTCTTTTACCCAGCTGTCCCACATTTATTGAGTACCCCTGGCCCTGTCCTAGGCATCTGATGTATAGCAGGGAACAAAACAGACTTGTCTTCTGGCAAATTGGTTGATTTAGAGAGGGAAAAAAAAAAAACTGTTTGATAGACAACATAATATTTATCATTTTAAGAAATAGATATTTCAGAGCATGAACTTAATATTTATTATAAGTTTGACATGCTACTGACCCAACAGCAATTTAAGAGACGTAACAATCAGGATCTGTTTTGACAAATAACATCAGGTTGAATATTGGGGTTGAGGTATTATTAAATATTCATATTTAATTGTATTAGGGACAGGCTGTGTGTGTGTGTGTGTGTGTGTATTGAGTTGAAACCAGAAAAAAAAAATCATCTAGCATACCTACACATTTATTTTTAGGTAACAACTATGCAATATGAATTTTAACCCAAACTGGTTTTCCCCAGTAGTATTCAGGAAATACTAGTGTAAAGAAGTCAGATAGAGGCAGACATCCTCATAGGAACATTCTGAACATATTCTTTATAGGCCTACTTCAAAAAAACAGTTGTTGCCCGCCTCTTTTGGATTCCCTTGGGAAACATCTCTGTGCCTACACAGAAACCTGTATAGACTCCATCCTGTGCTGGGCTCACTATCCCCTGGAGCTAGCATTTCATTAAAATCCACATTGGCTTCTTTATTTCAGACAGTGAGATGTACTTTAAATTATAACAAGAATTGTTAAAAAAAAATCCAGTCTGATTTTCTGCACACTTTACTTTGGGCTCTTTGTAACTTTTAAATCATCCTCAAAGAATAGGTTCAACTAAATGCCCCCTGATTTTGACCTTTTACCTCCAGGTTAATTATCCTAATGCTTTTAAGTTGCCGCTTTTCTTCTGCTCTTTCTTTTCCTCCTCTTCTAATTTTACCAAATTTTTCTTTGTGGCATCCCTTTCCATCTATTAGTGGTATCAGCAAACCCCCTTGGTAGCACCTAGAAGTAAAAATGTTGCTCACTCCTGGTCTCTGGCATAGAAATAAGGTTTGAGATCTCAGAAACATCTCTCCAAAAATGGTATTTGCTGTTCCTTAACCTGTGGGGCCTTGGGAAGTACATGTGTGCTTCCAGGTAACAGTCATTAAGTGCGACAAATGTTTGCTGCTATTTAGTAAGTTTAGAAACCACAGATAGATAAATTTTTTTTCATTAGAGCATTATAATTATACAAAGAAGTTGTGTTCATTTTGACAAAATCATTCATGTAAGGAATTTGATTTCAATCCCCTTCCCCCTTTCTCCTCACTTCCCTCCCCTATCCTCCCTTCTTTACTGATCTTCCTTTAGCTTGCTTGCCTATTTATTTATTTATTTATTTATGATTGGTACTTTCTACATATACATGAAGATGAAATTCCCTTTGGTATATTTACATATGCATTTAATATGATTTTGTTAAATTCATTCCATATTTCTTCTCTTGTTTGTTTTTCTTTTCTTTCTCCTCCATTGACTTCCCTATATATTTATGATATCCATTCCTCTCCCTCACCACCTTTATTCACTAAGTTTGCTCTAGCTTCTACATAGAAAACATTCAGGTACTCTTGATTTTTCTGAATCTGGCTTATTTCACTTTTCATCCATTTACTGGCAAATGCCATTATTCTGTATGGCTGAGTAAAACTCCATTGTGTGTGTGTGTGCGCGCGCGCGCGTGTGTGTGTGTGTGTGTGTGTGTGTGTATATATATATATATATATATAAACAGTTTTCCTGATTCATTCATCTGTTGAGGGTATCTGGGTTGATTCTGTAAAATGGCTATTGTGAATTGTCACTATTTCTTTAATACAAGAAGTCAAGAAAGCCTGAGGAGCTGAGTCTTTTCTGCCGTGTAATCTAGAACCACTAGAATAGCAAAGAAACCACTTATTTTTAATGTTTGAAAACTTTTTTATAGCAACATACTTTTCATAAATAGCTCTCCAGGACATGGAACAGAACCTGCCTATTTGATCTGAGGAACTTCCATGGTTGGGTTCTTCCTACTTTTTATTGAAAGCTACATGATGTATTTAATAGTTTTAGTATTTATACATGCTTCCTCTGTCATTTTCTTATTGAAGGTGTTCTCCAAAAATGGGCATGAGGTTAAAATAATTTTAGGTGACCACCATAGTAGCTACAGACTTAATTTCTTTGTGTGGCTAGTTTTATATTTCTTTCCTTTATTTTCTTCTCTGTTCTAGAAGCTTTATTGACAGTTTTAATAAAATTCACATCTTACTTTCTGTGACACCTCTTACAAAAATATCACAGAAGACTGTCTTGAACGCATACTATAGTCTGTGTTTGGGCATGTTTGTGTATCACAGTAAAGGTGCAGCATCCTTCACATGGATTTGCTTTTGGCTCACATGCCTTTTCTCTCCTAGGGATACTGCAAGTCTTATTTAATTTGAAGGGGAAATCAAGGGATTGATAGGCTGAAGTAACTACAGCTCTAAGAAACTAAAGATCACATGGGAGTGAGTCTGTGGCTCATAATGGGCATAGGAAGTTGAGATTTTTATTGTTTTGGTTTTTGTGTCTTTGTTTTCAAAATCAATATAATCTTCTTCCTGTGGGTGGCCAGGAATATAGCAGCTCTGACTTCTATCACCCATTCCATCATTGGCAAATAAATAGATGTGATTCAGAAAGTCAGCAGTAATTGTCAAGAGTGCTTTGGAATGATGACTCAAGTCATTTAGTCCTTTAATTGGTATATCAGCCCCTGGATGAGGACATTCTTCTTGAGAGGGATTGTGTGACTGACAAGAGGGGCTCTGTTTCTGTAGCATAGAGGCCAGGACAGCAGTTGGTGGTGGCATTTGTCCAAGGGTTGTTCTTTGTCCTGACCAGGACACATGTGGTGATGAGCTTGTGGGAATTGTGTTTTCGTTCTCTTATCTGAGTAGTAGAAGGGGAATCCTCTTGTTGCATACCTGTAGGTTGGGATATACAGCCATAGATTAATTCTTCCTAGTTTATCTATTATATGATGTACTACCTCACTGCATAGGTTCCCTAGCATTTTGTGCTGCTTATGAAACTTTTCATAATCTGCCTTCTTTTATAGTTATTATAAACCTCTTTGAGGGATGTCATTGGAACTACACCCTTTTGTGTTTTCCCATTGTCATTTGTGTCCATTAATGAATCTAGGCACAATCAGTCTTTGTAGATAACTTTGCATGAATTACAAAGACCAACAGTGAATTGTTCAAACTAGTTTGCATGCATTTAAAAGTTTTGAAGGAAACTGAAGGTGAAATTTCAGAAAGAGGGTTCAAGTATTTGTCTTATATAAATATATACTGTTTTAGAAACTTAGTGTATTGCCAGCACAAACTAGTGCATTGGAAAGGAAAATGGCCTGGTGATCTGGAAGCATGAGGTCTGTGTTGAGCCTGTTCACTACTGGCTTGGTAGTGCCATTCAGCCCCTCAGAATCTCAGGATCCTTAACAAGATGTGCTCACAGCAAAGCCTGTGGTGATAGACAATGTCATCATTAAATTCTATAAATGGTGTACAGAAGTAAATATTCTGTGAGAAGGAGATTTCCTTAAAAAATCAGAAGACAAAATACTAATTTATGTATTCTTTGCACCTATGAATGATGTGTGGTAGAGACTGGATTCTGTTGATTTTGTTATTTGTTTGCTTGCTTTACCAGGCAACTAATTTGGCTGAATCCAAACTGCAAACTCTCTTTTGCATTAGATAGCAACTCAAATATCTGTTCAAATCCTTAGCAGGGCCACTTGGAGCTTACCCCGTGCATGTGAGGCTCAGTGGAAAGCTTGAGGTTTGGGCCAAGTTGATACTTTGAATTTGGGATCCCTCTTTCCCTTTTCCAAGGTTTCTCCTCTGTTTCAGTTGCTTATGTAGATATGAGTACATCCTGGTTCTTGTTTGAACAGCACACGACAGCTAATAGCCCTAATATAAACAAGTATACTCAATGGTGTTCCTTTTCCAAGTGCATCTCCCTGCTTTTCGTCCTCTACTGCCTTGAGAGGATCATTATTTGTTGATGTTATCAGGTAAGCACTAGTCCAGTTAGCACATTGGAAGTGGAACATCCATTCACTTAAGTTTAGTACTTTTATTGCTTTCTAATTCCAAGTATATGTCTTATAATGTTTGTGTTACTATCCTAACATTTTGGATGCTTTGCTTGTACTGTTTGGCAAAAACAAACAAAAATGGGTATGGAGAAGCAGTCTTTTTTCTAGGGATTTTTCTACTAGTAACAATGAAAGTGACTAGTTTGATGAGCATCCCGGAGTCAAGTTTACATCTATTAGAGACCTCCAGCACAATATCCTACATTTTTACCCTAAATTTCAAAGTAGGCATTTGCTCTGGTGAGCTGGGCTAGACATTTTTGGGCTGCAAGAATTCCTTTTGTTTCGATGATTTCATCTTGGTCTGCTGCATGCTTCTTTTATACAAAATTCCATATACCCTCCTTAGATATTGAGGGGTAGAGGAAGACTTGGGTTTTAGTGAAAAGAGGGACCTTGATCATCTTAGAAGCTGAAGCAGTACCAGTCCACCTTACCACATTAGCCATTGACATTCCTCCAGAAAGCCTGGAAGGAGAGAGCCAAGAGGCAGTGGTGGCTGGTCCTTGACTATTTAATAACCCCCTTTCTCTTGCCAGGCCAGAGCTTATTTTTAACCAGATTCTGAAAGTCTGAGAGGAGGAGACATTGAGCTCCCCCTAGAGAGTTTAACATGCCATAGATAGCAGGTTTTACAAAGCATTGCTGATGTTTTCTTTGTCAATATCTAATCTACAAGATTAAAATGAAGATGTGGTTATAATCTAGACTGATTTCAAATCTTGTCTTTTGGAGGCAAAATTTTTATTGCTAGAAATGGCCAAGAGTCCTTTGGGACACTAACCTTTGGGTGTGTGTACAGATCATTACTTCACATTAAAATAGAAGAAAATGGTATAATCATACATAGCCTGCTTGTCATAAAATTTAAATATTCTCATATGATGATGGTTCTGAAGTTAACGTAATGGGTGTGAAGAAAACTACAGTGGTGGTATTGAATGCAATGTGTATTAAGTGATACTATTAGTAACTTTATTTTCTCTTTGTGTATTTCAGGATTTCGAAAAAATGATGAAATGAAAGCTATGGATGTTTTGCCAATTCTGAAAGAAAAAGTTGCTTATCTTTCAGGTAAAGTCTAACTTTCTAATCTGCTTTATTTGACTAAGCTGGCATATTATCAGATTTTGACATTCTAAACTAGTGCACCTGCCATAGCATATAAACAAATTGGTATTTTAGTTGATTTTTAACTTCTTTATTCTTTTGAATTTTCCTGAAAAACTAATGCCCAAGACATTTTCTTTAGCTAGCAGGTATATCATAAGTCAGGGAGCACTGTTGATCAAAATATGTCTGTCATTCAACAAATGCTTTGCCCCATGTAATAAGAAAACCCACTGAGTTTTAAAAGTTGATCATTTCAGCGAAGTGGTAGGACTGTGGCTGTGTGTGGATGTGTCCCAGAGTCTTGCCTCTGTTATCTTGTTTTCTGTAGCTCTTTGTTACCTCCTCTTCTGGGAGATAAGGAAAACTACTTATTCCTGAGATCTCCTCCTTTGGGACTCTCTGTACGTGGAATTACTAGAACCCTCATCATGAACCATAAAGTCTACCAGCTGAGTCCTCCATTTCCCTGTCTTTTCAGAATGTGGAAACAGACTGGACAGGCATGGGACTGTAGAGCACCTAACCACCCTTCCCTCTGCACACAGAGGTCAGGTTTTAGCCCCTTTTTGATGCTCTCCTTGGGCTTACCTGTGACATGTACAGAACAGCCCTTAGGTATACACTTTTTGGGCACTGGTTCTCTTGTTACAGAACAAAGGTTTGCAAGATTTTTCTGCTCTGTTATATCAGGGAGTAAAGCTGTACATTGTCATGTGTTCCTAGGCGGTCTTCCTGGAAACCTTTCCTTGATTCATTTTTATCTTTCTCGAACAGGTAGAGTTCTGATCCGATGTATCTTCTTGAACACATTTCAGCTTTTAATTTATAACACTGGAGGCTGTTTTTATTTGTTTTGGGTGTCCTTTGGAAATGTGTGTGGTTCTGGTATATATTTAGCATGAAGCTTCCTATGGTGTTTTTGCCAATCTCATTTGCTTCATGTCCAGCAGTATTTCTTGGCCCCTGGTAAAGACTGTTTGATGATTTTGCAGAAGTGAATCTAATTCATGATGCATTTGGAATGTTAATAGAAGAACACAAGAAGTTCATGAAGAAGAAGGTACTGAATTATTGGAAGTACATGATAAAATAAATAAATAAACTCCTGGTTTATAATACATTGAGTTTTAAAAGTAGCATACATTTGCTGTGTGTGTGTGTGTGTGTGTTGCTGGGGATTGAACCCAGGGCCTTGTGCATTTGAGGTAAGCACTCTACCAACTGAATTATATCCCCAGCCTTCATTTGCTCTTTTGTAGTCATTTACTGACACATGCATAAAAACATATGCTGGCTTTATGACTTCAACATGTAGTTAACAGATTTTTAAGTTAGTGTAACTAAAAGACTATACTTACAAATCTTAGAGGCACCAGTGACGAAGGCAGAAGGAAAACCAATTCCACAAGTTTGTCGGTTTAGTTACTAGAGTCAGCGTCTGGGATGAGAGTCCCTGCTGCTCTGCCTGCTCCTCAGTTTTGAGACCCATGTTGTTCTATCTTCTTTCCTTAAGCATGCAGATATGGACAGATGTAGATAGCAGGGCAGTTAAGATTGGTAGGCTTTGTTTGTGTTCATTCTCTTATTAGGAAGTAAATAATGAATTTATTATCAGGTTCCATTTCTTATTGTCAAAACTAAAACTCTTTATCTTTTAACTAATCAAATAATCAAAACCAGCAGTATTCCTGAGTTTGTCATAAATCTATAATGAAACTTTTAAGTTCTGCAGCATTAGAGTTGCATATATTTTTTGGGGAGAGACATTTTGCAATTACCACAAATTAGTACAGAACAGTTTTAAAACATGAGAGATGGCAGGACTTGCACCAGCTGTGGAGCAAAGCAAAGTCAGTAGGTACTGCCACACTTTTGTAGTGTTTTCTGCATTATGAGCAGAATGATCCAGCTGTATTACCTGAATTCATTGCTGATTGTCTTTAGCTGATTGTCTTTGGAAAGGAAGAGGAGGGAAAATCACAAAATTTAAAATAAGTTGATTACTTATATTGGAATATTATGTTTTTGAAAAATTCTAAAGAATGAGTGAATCTTCAAAAGTAATTTTTACCTGATCCCATTTTTCTTTTTCATTAAGGTATAATTTGCTTACCTTTAACTCCACCTTCTAAAAGTGTATGATTTAAAATACTTGAGTAAATTTTAGTGTATTCATTCACAAGGCTGTGCAGTCATTGTCACCTAATTCCAGAACATTTTCATCACCTTCCAAAGGACCCCACACTCATTCCCCTGCCACATCCCTGGCAACTACTAATCTACTTTCTACTCTAACCTAATTTTTTAATATGTTAGGGAATGTTTGTAAAAACTGTCCATGCAAATGGTCTTTAGTAATTAAATATAAGTAGAATAGCAAGGGCTTTAGTAAAAGCAGGCTAAAAGATAAGTGATTCTAAGACATACTTGTTAGGGCAGAATCTCTCAAAAACCACTTAGAATTCCTGGAACTTGGAATATTTTGGATCCTTAGTCTTATGTCGTTGCACTGAAGTAAGATAGCAACACATTATGTCCTTCATTTAGGATGAATTAAATGAAGTTAAATGGCACATCTGACTCTGTGGTTTGAATATGTTCCCTCCAAAGTTTAATAGTTAGTAGCATGATAGTCTTAGGAAAGGCTGCCTGGGCTGCAGACGTAGCTCAGTGGCAGAGCACTTGCTTTGTGTGTGTGTAGCCTGGCTTCAATCATCAGCCCAGGTTGGGCAAGTGCACATTGCGTGAGGATGCAGCATCCCTCCCCAACCCTCCTCTAGGCAAGATGTGGTCTTTGTCAGGTAACCCAACCTGCCATCGCCCGGATCTTAGACTTCCCAGTCTCCAGAACCAGGAGAAAATACATTTCTGTTCCTTATAAGTTATTTGGTTTGTGGTATGGTTTCTGTTATAGTAGCACAAGTGGAATAAGTCAGAGAGTCAGTAAAAGAAGTGTTCTGCACTTTATATTGAATGTGGTTTATACGCACAGCGGTCTCCCTTGTCCCCATCTGTGGTTTCACTTCCCATGGTTTCATCTGCACCCCCCCACCCCACCTTAGTCAGCTGTGGTTGAAATACCAGTATTTGTCTTTACTCTTTCCAGAGAGATTAGACCACGTGGGCAAATCCTTTATTATAGCCTATTGTTGTAACTGTTCTTTTTTATTGAGTTATTATTAAATTCTTTTATTGAGTTATTGTTAGTAACTAATTTATAAGTTAAATTTTATCATAGGTGTGCATATACAGTAAAAAGCATCACATGTATGGCGTGTGTGTGTGAACACCATGCTCTGGATAAGTTTGACATAAATTCCAGACATGTAATTTTGCTTATAAATATTTTGTGTGTGTGTGTGTGTGTGTGTGTGTATAAAGGTAAGTCTTTAAAAGCTCACTGATCTAAAATTGAATTATAATTCTTTAATCTAAAAAAGCCAATCAGTATTCAAATTTCCTTGCTTATCTCTCTCCATGTTTTCTAACAAGTCTATGTTGCAGTTGGTTAAGATGTATAAGTCTCTTCTCATCTATAGGTTCTTCATCCTTCTTGCTGTTTTTGCCTTATCCCCTCCTTTGTTAGGTTAGGAAGTTGAGTGTTTTACTGTAGATTTTGCATCATTCTAGATTTTGTTGGTTGTGCCTCTGTGTGCTCATTCACCATGTTTCTCTTGCCCCTGAGTTTACTGTAAACTAGGAGTTAGGTCTTAAGGCTTGATGAGATTTGGCTTAAATTTTGCAGGGAAGGAAGGTGAAATACTTGGTGGTGTTTGGTTCTGTGGGGAATTGATTGGGAGAGTCTGATTATCCCTTTTTTATGTAAACCATTCATGATGGACAGGATTTATTGATATCTGTGATTTGGTGTTGCTCCCATTGAATGTCTGAATAACTGAGTTACAGATATTTTAAGACTTCCTTTAGGTTACATGACTAGACAGTACATGAGAATCATTTTAAGTATTCGCAGTCAGAATTAAGTTTTATACTGTTTAGAATGTATGTATGCATTCTAGAAAATAGGAAAGAACATATTGGTAAAACATATTTTCAAAATACCAGCATCTTCTGCTGTGTGTGTATATTTTTTGTTTGTTTGTTTTGTTGTTGTTTTCAGACAGAATCTTAGGATCTCTCTTAAGTTGCTGAGGCTGACCTTGAACTTGCAATCCTTCTCTCTCGGCCTCCTAAATTGCTAGGATTATAGGCATGCCCCACTGCACCCAGCATTGTATATTATTTTGATCATACTAAAAGGAAGGTTTTTTGTTGTTGTTTTCTTGCTTGGATTTTAATTTTATCCCTGCTAATTGTTTTTGGTACACAGAATAATTAAGAGTTTTGTATTGAAACTTGAAGTTTGAGATTTTCTGAAGAGAGATGATCAGAGTCATAAAACTGAATGAAGGACCTCTTATAGAAGAATTTATTTTCCTTTTCTACTTTACCTACAACCTTGAGGGAAGTAATAGACTAAATGTGACAGTTTCACCAAAAATACCCAGTGGTACTTTGTTCGGATTGTGTTCCTATCAATGAGAAATCTGCCTGCCTGCCTGTCAAGGTCAAATGCACTGAGATTTGTACTCCTGGTGTATGGTGTAATTTTTCTCAAGTCCTTGAGCTAATCTAGTTCTGCTCTAAAGTGTTTTCATGCCCATCTTTCTCTTTTTGTACTTGTGACTTTATGTAAGAGATTGGCAAAGCTTGCCTGTTGGTGGTCAGATGCAGCAGATACCACATTTAAAAGGTCATCATTGGGATAAACCTTGAATAGCATTCTTTTCTTTTTCCTTTTAAGACTTTTAAGAACCGAGTTTAAGCAATGCAGAAAAAGAGAAGGTTCAAAATGCAGGAGAGGGTATAGGGAAGGAAGGGGTGGTGAGGAAGGAGTGGAGAGGCAAGAGAGGCGGTTCGGAGGTGACTGGAGCACACACACACAAGAACGTTTTCTCCTCACATATTAACTTAAAGGAAGGCATTCTTCCAACACACTGAAGGAAAAGACAAGGCCGAATCTTCTATTTGGCCTTCAAACTAAGACTTGTTCTTCTGAGTCCTCAGAGGAGATACAGCAGCCTTACACAGCTCAGATGACATGAGGACTCTTGGGCGGTGCGTGATTCTTCCACACTCTGTGGTTGACTTAGGTATCATTTGGACTGAGTGAATAGATGACAATATTGGACTTGAAATGGCTCATAGAGAGTCCCGTCTCATCCTCCGTAGTCTAAATGTGTTCCCAATGTTTGTTTTTTAGGTGGTAGAGATAAGCGTGGAGGTCCCATTTTAACATTTCCAGCCCGCAGCAATCATGACAGAATACGGCAGGAGGATCTCAGGAGACTCATTTCATATCTAGCCTGCATTCCTAGGTAAGTTCTGTGAGGCTTGTGGCCTGTCACTCTTTCCATAGTTCCAAGAGATGTGGCACTATGCTTTTAGGAAACAGCCAGGTGGTAGCCATGACCTTAAATTATCTTTCTCCTCATTAACAATTTTCATCTTGTGTAAAATATTCTGGGGGCAAGGACAAGAAGTTAGGCATTTTGTGTTGAAGAACATTGTGTGTTGATAGTGGATTTGGGAATCTCATTTACCTGGGACTTTAAGATCCCAACCACCTGTGTTAGAAATCCAATAGTCAACAGTAATACGTCCAGCACCAAGACTCGGTGAACTGCATGGTTAGAAATCTAGTGATGTTTTTGCTTGTGCATTTCTGTTCTCATGCTGATCTTCTGTTCTTTACAAATATTCTCTTGCTTTGTAGCATGAAGTTTGTGGGGGCATAAAAATCCTCATCAGCTAATATATTCTACATCAGCTTGGGAACCCCATTACATCTGTGAGACTCCATTAGTGATAGGGAAATTTTTCATGTGGATGCTGAAGAATGCCAAGGACAAGTAATGCTATATTTTCTGGAGAGCCCTGAAGTGAGGAGCATTGCATTGTAGGAATTATTCTGTGTCTAAACTTGAGGAGATTAGAATCTTCACTTCTGCTCTAAGAACAGAGATTTCCCCCTCATTAAAACCTTCATTTAGTTTTTCCAGGTATTTCTTGGGAAAAAGAATCCAAAAACATAGCCATGCCTGGACCAAGAGATTGGGTGTGACAGTTGGAGGCATGCTTCCCTGTAAAGAAAGGGGAACTCCTTATATTTGTTTATTCACGAAACATGCAAGCTGCTTGAGAGCACAGATGATGTCTTCAGTGGAGTGAGCAGGCACTTCTTGAGAGACTCAATTTGAACATGTGAAACAAGACTTGGCAGAGGAGGAACTGGTGTAGATAGTAACTTTAAGGGATGTGTTAAGCAAAAGAATAATGTGAAGTAGTCAATAACAATGTAATGGGTTTTTAAAAGTTGAGGTAAATGTAACTGATCAACTATAGTTGGTGGTTTGTGATGCTTATAACCTGTTTAATGACACCAACCAGGGAAGACAACTGGGCCCTTTGGTATCAGATCTTTGCAGTGGCTTTTGGAAGTCTTGATGATTTAACCTGTTAAGGGTTACTCTTGTACATTTCTATTAAGTGTCCTTCATGGGAAAACTACCACTGTATGTCACCAGTGACTAAATAAATAGAGCCTCCTTACATGTATGGAAAGCAGTTTCTCTTTCCTCGTATTCTGGTACTTCTTTGGACTGCTTAACAGTGGAAATCATAGGTTGGGGCAAGGGTTTCTTAGTTATTTACTACTCACTGTCATTTATAAATAATAATATAGTTATAGCTACTACTACTCAGTTCTTGCGTGCCAGATTCAGTGCTGTTGATAGAAAAAGAAATAGCAAAATAGGATGATCTTGGAAAAAAAAACAACAGACAACTTCTCTTGCCAACAAAAGTGATACTATCCAGTGGGTTAATCAAAAATTAAAGTTGGGGCTGGGGGGTGTAGCTCAGTGGTGGAACATGTGCTTAGCATGCACAAGGCCTTGGGTTCCACCCTAGCACCAAAATAGATGAATGAATGAGTGAATGTTGAATTTTTAAATCATCCATCTAGATGATTTAAAAAATATTTACATAATCGGAATGCTATATATACCTTTGACAATTTGCTGTCTAGTTTTGAAATCTATGTTGATAGTAAATATAAAAAAATATTTTCTATTTCCTTGATCTCAAATAATTGAGTCAAGTACATTTTGGATCATTTAGATGACCAACTTTAAAGAAAAAACGTCTTCATGGATGATCATAAAGATGATTAACCAGTCTTCTAACAGTTTTACTTAAGGGACCTTAGTTTTATCTGGCTTTTCTTTATTTTGCAAATAAGTAAAACTGTTAGAAGACTGGTTAATCATCTTTATGGAAAATTGTGAGCATGCACATAAATAGAATAGTGTAATAAGAAGTCATTTCATTTGTAAATTCCTCTGAGATAGTGCAGGGCTCCCTAATGAGGAGGACTTGAGAATCTGACTGACTGACCTGGAACCATTGATTTACCTTGATTGGTTTTCACATGTGAAAAGTGATAACTGTTTTAGTCAACTTTTTTACTGCTGTGACTAAAAGAGCCAAGAAGAACAAATTTAGAGGAGGAAAAGTTTATTTGGGGCTCACAGTTTCACAGATCTAAGTTCATAGACAGCAGGCTCCATTCCTTGGGGATTGATGTGAGGCAAAACATTGGTGGAAGAGTTGGGCAGAAGCCAGGAAGCAGAGAACTAAGCCCAGCTCAAAAAATATATATCCCAAAGGCGCACCCCCAGAGACCCACCTCCTCCAGCCATACCCTACCTACAGTTACCATTCCATTAATCTCTATCAAGGGATTGATTCACTGATTGGGTTAAGGCTCTTATAACTCAATAATTTCACCTCTAAACCTTCTTGCATTGTCTCACACATGAGCTTTTAAGGGACACCTAATATTGAAACTGTAACAGATACTGTACAATATACCTTGGGGTTCCCTGTGTGTTGAGCAGGGTTCTTCATGCACACCAGCCCAGTGCCCCAGTGTAGGAATTGCTTCAGTAGTGGTACCGTGATCTCCTCTTCTGGGTGCTCTCTTCCTTCCTTCAGCCATGCTTTCTAGAAGCAGGTTGGGTTGATTTCTTCTGCACACCTTCTCCAGTGTCTGTGTCCCACAGTCGAACGTCAGTGTGACCCGAGTAGCTCTGAGTTGTTTGAGTGCTTTTACTTGGGTCACCTCTCCACTCCCCTTTGAAATAACAGTTGGATAACAGAGTGGATCCACAGGGTTGATGAGTGAGGACTTTTTTTTTTTTTAAGATAGAATTTTTTAATATTTATTTTTTAGTTTTTCAGTGGACACAACATCTTTATTTTATTTTATTTTATTTTTTAATGTGGTGCTGAGGATCAAACCCAGTGCCCCGCGCATGTCAGGCGAGCGCGCTACCCCTTGAGCCACATCCTCAGCCCCGACCGAGGACTTTTTTATCACCTGTGTAAGAGGAGCTAGTAGCAGCAGCAGTTCTTGCTGGTATCATTGGGATTCCTGCACAATGATGAAAGTAACATGATTATTGCACTTGTTGTTTGAATGTTTTATGGTAATTATATGGATAAACCACTCTGACCCTCTTGTCCTTAATGAAATAATGTGATGATTTTTGATTGATTGATTTGAGTACACTCACATGTAAGGTACTTTACTCATCTTGGAACTGAAGAAAGTAAAATTTCTTACTTTTAGAGATCTGGCTTATGAGGGGACCTTAGTTTTATCTGGCTTTTCTTTATCTTACAAATAAAGTGGGACTCTTAAGTAAAACTGTTAGAAGACTGGTTAATCATGCTTTCTAAAAAACAATGTCTGTCTTTAGGTAGAGACGGAGCTTAGAGTCCTCCTGTTGGCTACTGCTTATCTAGAGCAGCTGGATTTGAGGATGTTCACCAGCCACTGCTCTCCTCATGATGACAATACTAGACCATACTTTTGACCATACTAGAGCAAATGCATGGAAAGGCTGTGCCTCCCAGCCCAGTCGTGTGCTGTTTCCACTACTTGGGAAGTCACTGGGTGATGGCCATTTGATGCTGGAGGAAGGAGAATAGCTAATTCTCCTGTAAACTGGACTGGGCATGCTTGGTGTACCCTTTGGTTTTATTGTTCTCAGGCTTGTTCCTGTTAGGTCTAGAGCTACTCAGGATTCCTCTCAAGCCCTTTCAAGTGCAGGGCCTTTGTAGTTTGTGTGCATATTGTGTAAGGCACGCTGGGAGAGAGGCTGCAAGGGAATTTGTTTTGGTGTGGTAAAGACTGATACTTGAAATGCAGTCTGCCAAACAGCAGCTAGTAAAACAAACACATTGCTACGGTTTTCCAGTTTCCTGTCTTTGGTGTATAGTAGCTGCATATGTGAACCTGAAGTTGAATGCCTCAGCCGGACAGCAGGCACCCTCCTCCTGTGCTCGGGCAGCACTTGCCTCAGTGCCTCAGAGCCCTGGAGTCTCTGTGATGGGAACCTTGCAGAATTGCAAACCCTATTAGAGCCCACACAGACCCAGAGTACTTAGTTTCTGTGACTCAGGGAACTTTAGAAGACTGTTTCCTCTAGGTTTTTGAAGAAGGCTAAAAAACAAATGACATTCCTATCTATGATGTTACTGGGATTGTGCTGGGACCTGCTGTTTGAAGAAGTGATAGTGATCTCAGGAGGAGCCCTTGAGCCAGTGCCAGATCTTGTCAGGTGCATCTTCACTGGGGGCGTTAAACAGGTTAATCACACCACTTCTCCACATCCTCACCATTCGGGGGATGAGCTAGGCTGCTGGATCATCTGTTTTCTCTTCATGGCTTTACACACTATATTCTCTGTGGCTGGGTTCTACTGCTGGAGTACATATAGACATTTCTGGAATGCTTACGTGACACCTCTCTTATACTGATGTGTATGTCATAAGTTCTTTGCATTTGTGAATCTCTGAAAGCCAGTTACTCTGATGATTTGAATAAACATAAGAAATGAGGAGGGCAGGTAGGAAGATAGGGGAACAAGATTGTGCAAGAAAGCAGGAAATCGGTTTTAGTTTTTGCTTTTCTGTTGTTAGCTTTTAAACATTACTTAGTGAAAGCATTTCAGTTTCTCAGTTTTCAGTTGAGAATAGTTTTTTTAGGGTAATTATATGAGGCAGAAAAATGTCAAATGTCTTCCCATCATCACAGTACATTTGCATTAGGTGAAAACCTCTATCTCATTGAGTGCTCATCAGGTCTTAGGTATATTCCCAAGACCTTGCAGTCATTACCTTGTTAGTGTTGGCACTGGTATCAATAGTTGGAGCAGATGGTTAGAGTCCACCTGTAATAGTGAGGATTATGGTGGCACCTTAGCTATGGGGCCATTTGGAAGCCAGCATCAGAGCTTCCATATGTATCCTGGAAGTTATAATGAGACCAGGTACTTTTCGACTGTTTCAGGACACCTGGACCCTTTATTGCAGCTGTGCATTATATGGGAATATACTTAGGGGTTGAGATTTACTAAAATTAGAAACTTGTTTGTTGTTTTGTTTTTTAGACTGGGTCTTTCTGTACTGCACAGGCCGGTTTCAAACTTCTGGGCTCAGGTGATCCTCCTGCCTCAGCCTCCTGAATGCTGGGATTAGAAGCATGTGCACTGCATCTGACTGAAATTAGCATTTTTGTTTGTTTAACTGCCAAGAACCTGAAGAGTAAGAATATGATGACTCCTAGCATGGCATTGGTTTGTACCAGGGGTCAGAATTGTTACCACCATTACTTTTGTACCATCAATGCACTGGTTGCATCAGTGCAACCAGATGTAAAAGGCAAATAAAGCCTCAGCACTACTACAGAATTAGATGTGCCCTACAGGGCCTGCCAGAAGAGTGAGAGGAACCCCAGAGATGGGTAGACCATGCTTGGAGAACCTCTGAGATAGTGTAAGGGCCAGGGATAGGGGAATGGGAACAAAATGGGGCATTGAGAAGCCCTCAGCACTGCTAGACACACTGGTGAGTGCCGTTTTCAGAGCCGTGGGTAAGTTCTGTCCTGGACCTAGTCTCTGCATGCCATCGTGGGTTTGTACCTCTTTTGTTCTTTCCAGAGACCTTTACCAGTAGTAGTTACTAGACAAGTATATGATCAATTAATGCATCAAAGGCCAGGAAAATGAGCATGATGGTTGTTATTTTCCTCCTGAGGAGAAGTCAGGCTAAAAAACCAAAATTTAAATTCTAAAGGTTTTGTGAAGTCAAACCCTGTTTGGAACCGTCACCGCTGCTCGATGCACATGTGGTTTGGTTCTGTTCTCTCCTGGATCCAGTTGAAGCTGAGCTGCCATGTGAGATGGCTGTGCACTCTGGTTCTTGAGGTCAGTGTGCAGCCGCTTCCCAAGCACCAGGCAGAATGAAGGAAGTGGCATCTGGTGCTCCATGAGGTGGAGCAGGCCTTGTGGCAGGAGCTGTAGCCTATGCCTTAAGCCTGTGATTTTTTTTCTACACAGTGAGGAAGTCTGCAAGCGAGGCTTCACGGTGATTGTGGACATGCGTGGGTCCAAGTGGGACTCCATTAAGCCCCTACTGAAGATCCTGCAGGAATCCTTCCCCTGCTGCATCCACGTCGCCCTGATAATCAAGCCGGACAACTTCTGGCAGAAACAGAGGACGAATTTTGGCAGTTCTAAATTTGAATTTGAGGTAACTTCCCTTGTGTAGCCAAACTCACTAAACCAATCATGTGGTTCATCAAAAGCTGACTTATTCTCACATTCTAGGCTGATAACAGATCTTTAAAACCAGTATTGAACAGGAACTGCATGCCTTTTGTATATACCGAAGGTAGAATTTTAGTTACTATATAAAGTAACAAGGTTGCTTTCATCATCCCAGTTCTCTGGGGTGGGTTGCCAGGCTGCTGAGGGCATGGGGTTTCCCTTGGAAGGAGAAGCCTTTTCCTGAATTGAGCTCAGCCATGCAGCACAGGGACTTTTTAGGACTGCAGATTCATCATCACGGTTTCATCCCTGGAGGTGAGGGAATGAATGATGGGGAGAAACAACCCACTTTAAATTTCCTGAAGGATTAGTATGGAGGAGACTGAGTTCCTCCTGTCATAGATGTTGGAGAGAATGGTTGTCACTTACTGCACATAATAGGTCTCTCATTTATGAAAAAGAGGTATTCCCCTAAAAACTGTTCAGAGTCCTGAATTCAGTTAGGCATAGAGGATTGCTGTCTTGCAGTTATTGAAAGCAAACCTCAGCCTGCTAACTTGTTTTCCTTTCCACTGTTAACCAGCTTTCCTTAGGATACCACAGTTCTGACAAGGTTTAATGAGATGATTATTCTGAACAGCTTAAAATTTGGTTCATTCTCTATTCTGTAATAAATTGGTATATTTTCTAATAATTATAATAATTTTTGGTTGAATAGCTTCCTTCTTCTGACATCCCTGCCCAAACATTAGGTTTCATATGCATCCATGTGTTATTTAGGCTATATGCTATACTTTTCAAAGTGTTTTCTCATGTGTTTTACTTGGATTTTTGAATCTGTTTTTCATAGTACTGACTTTGCTATTTGGAATCTGTACTTGTTTTTAATTTAAATTTGACACTATACTGAACAAGTTTAGGTGAAAGATAAAGTAAGCTTTTATCTTTGTACACTTAGTGATTTTGGAAGACAATTTATTGGGTCTTAGTTCTTTTCTTTCTTTCCTTTTTTTAAATTTTTTCAATGTAGAATTTAAAGTGTGTTGTATTTAATTATAAATGTTCTAAGTAAAAATAATGGCTTGGCAATATAATCCACACAAATATTTTATAGTCTAATTTAGAACTCTCTCTAGTACCTCTCCCAGTTTTCCTGCTGAACAGAGTTATCTCTCCATGGTCACAGCCTCTCTCTCTGAATGGTTGTCTCCATGGAGGTTACTGAAATCCAGCAATAATAGGATTGCATCTGCAGCAAAAGTGCTGGGTTAGAAACCGAGTCCCACTTTCTGGCCCTTCTGCCTCTTGCTTTCTTGTAAGAGCCAACATGGAGTTCTAGGTTTCTGTGAATCTGGAGGTGACAGAGGTGTGATTAAACCAGTCCTTTCCTGCTTATCATTTGGTCCTAGGCCATGCTTTTTTCCCTTTGCCTTGGCCTTTGCATTTAATCATCCCTACTTCATGTTGTACTTGAGGCCTAATACTGATTATCAGTCTGCTTCCCATTCTGATCGGGCGAGGTTAAGATTCCTTGCTTCATTGGTAATTGACTAACGTTTTGTTGCTGTTAAATTGGAATGTAAGATTATATATGGCATTTGGGCTGCTCAGAATCACAGCAGATTATTATAGTGAATGTTCCCTTTGACTTTAGCTCTGTGAAGAGCCTCCGTCAACTTTCTTGCTAAACCTGGGATAGTTTCCAAATTCAGAGTTATTCATATCATATCATCTGTTACTTAATGGGAAGTAAGGGAGGGACAAAAAGAACTGATGAGGGTGGTCTGGTTGGACTAACACTTATTATTTAATAAGCAGCCCACAAATAAATATTCCAAAAGGGTTTTTGAAGCCCACAAGGAAGACATTGGTGTGAAGGCAAATAGCAGGGACCCCCTAAAGTTTTCTACTGGGAAGGAGATGACAAATGGAGAGGAAAGAATGGGTAGAATAATACATCTATGAAAGTGATACTTTTGAAATGTCTGCTGTGTGCTTATAATTTAACCTGTTTCTGGCTTAATGTGCCTGAGTAGGTTAATCTCCATATTCTTAGAAAGGAATCTAATTGCTTTAGGTCTTATGAAAAACGTGATTCTGTAATCCTAGGTATTCCGGCTAATATCTGTTACTATAGCAGATTTTTCATTCATTGTACTAATAATGCATCTTGCATCCGCATTTGTTTTTATGGAGCCAGAACCAGGTATGTCATGTTTTCTGTGAATAGATTAACACTGAAAATCTGTGACTAAGCACTGCAAATTACATTACATTAAAACCGTATAGAATTGGTTCATCTTCTTATATGTGATTTTTTTTTTTTTTCCTTAAGACAAATATGGTCTCTTTAGAAGGCCTTACCAAAGTAGTTGATCCTTCTCAGCTAACTCCTGAGTTCGATGGCTGCCTGGAATACAACCATGAAGAATGGATTGAAATCAGAGTTGCTTTTGAAGACTACATTAGCAATGCAACCCACATGCTGTCCCGGCTAGAGGAACTTCAGGACATCCTTGCTAAGAAGGAGTTGCCTCAGGACCTAGAAGGGGCTCGGAATATGATAGAGGAACATTCTCAGCTGAAGAAGAAGGTGATTAAAGCCCCCATTGAGGACTTGGATTTGGAGGGACAGAAGCTGCTTCAGAGAATTCAGAGCAGCGATAGTTTTCCCAAAAAGAACTCAGGGTCAGGTAATGCGGACCTACAGAACCTCTTGCCCAAGGTGTCCACCATGCTAGATAGGCTGCACTCGACCCGGCAGCATCTGCATCAGATGTGGCATGTGAGGAAGTTGAAGCTGGACCAATGCTTTCAGCTGAGGCTGTTTGAACAAGATGCTGAAAAGGTAAAGAAGGGGCGTTACATGCCAAAACCAGACATGGAGGGAAGCTCCTGGGTCTAGGCAGCCAAGGCTCGGGTGGTCAGGTGCACGGAGGGGAGAAGGTGGGGAATGGTAGGACTACATTTCCTGTGTTTGTTATACACCAGCAAGGTTTATCAGAGACTGCTCTTCAGTCTGTCTTCTCATTTTACTCATTGTGCAGTTCAGTGCTGTTTTAGAAAAAAATTAACGTTTGACTTAAAATTACTGATGGTTTGGTTTAGAATTCCTGTAAGATAAACAAGAAGGGAATTTTGAGTTAAAAGAGTGTTAATTGTGTTGGATTGTGTTATCAAAACCTGTAACTATGTGTGCATTTTGCTAATAGCTGCTTTTCCTCTCGTACAAAGCCAGTGAGAGAACCCCAGTCAGATCTATGTTTGAATGTGTTTTTAAAATAAAAGGTGAGTAATGCCTTAAAAGTAAGTTTCTAGGTAATACAGGTAATAATCACTTATTAGTCTCATGTTTTATTATTGTACACCAGAAAAACCAGCTAGTCAAAGTGAATTCTTATCAATTATTGACTCGTGCAGTCTTAGCAATGTGAAAGTGGGACCCTTGCAAACAGGAGTGTGTTATAAGCCATGAACATGGGTGAATTTATCATGCTTCATCTGAGTTCATTGAATTCTTTTTCCCCCACATGGACAGGAAAATATTCTATGAAGCAAAAAATTGTATTAGAAATCTTTGATACAAAAGGATCTTTTTAAAGGTGAAAATCCAGTATTGTTCGGTACACTTTTAACCTGTTAGTGTACTTTGGTCTTAAGGAGTGCCTTGTCAAAGATACTAGAACAAAATTTTCTTCCAAATACTGGTAAAACTGGTTACTATCTCTGGGATTCTGGTTCAAGACACTGTAACAAAGCTAATTGATAGTTATTTCTGTTTCCTCAAATGTTTTCTTTGCAAATCTTTCATTATTGTTGTGTTGGGGATTGAGCCCAGGGCCTAGCACATGCTAGGCAAGTGCTCTACTACTGAACTATGCTACTTTTAGTGTTTGCAAAAACACTAAAAATAAAAACACAAAAAAATACTCGCTAAGTGGAAATTATTACCTAGGATGTATCAATATAATTAAAAATATAATTAAAGCAGGTAAGGAACTCCTAAGAATCCTAAGAATTCCCTCCTGAGAATCCTAATTGATATCCTTATCCAAGTAACCTGTGACTTAAACCATAATCATTGTTAACATTTCACCAAGTCTTAACTTCTCAGTATATCTTATTGTTTGCTCTTGCCCCCATCTCTATTTACTCTTTTATTAAAGAATGTTATCTGGGCTGGGGTTGTGGCTCAGTGGTAGAGTACTTGCTTAGTACGTGCGAAGCCCTGGATTCAATCCTCAGCAACACATAAAAATAAATAAATAAAATAAAGATACAGTGCCCAACTAAAAAATAAATATAAAAAATAATAAAGAATGTTATCTTTTAGTCATCGGTATTGCTGTCAGTAATCTGGACAGAACCAACCTCACTCAGAGACCTGTAGGTGCCTAGTTCCACCTACAGGTCCTTAGTTGAAAAGTAGTGAGGCAAATGGTTCACAGTGGTAGGAGTCCTGGCCTACAAGTCAGAAGATAGGAGTTTTCTAATGGTAATTCCTAGAGGGCTGGAGTACGTTTTATTCGCTTTGTAATTCCTCATTATTAGATTAAAGTTTTCTTATAGATCCTGCAAGTTCAGAAGTACTGACTTGTTCTTAGAAATAAAGACTCTTCTAGTCTGACACCTGAGAAGTTGTTGAGGAAAGAAGTCACTCTTGTTGGTGTGGCCCCCTCAGACACTTCTTGTTCTGCAGTGATTCCAGTTTGTCTTTTTCTTCTGGTAGATGTTTGACTGGATTACACACAACAAAGGCCTGTTTCTAAACAGTTACACAGAGATTGGGACCAGCCACCCTCATGCAATGGAGCTTCAGACGCAGCACAATCACTTTGCTATGAACTGTATGGTAAGCTGTCATCAGAACAGGTGGATCCTGTCATGTCAAAGCGTTTTAACAAATGGGAGGTGTCTTGTCATGTGAGTACCAGAACCTTTGCAGAGAGGATATGGGGCCTTCAGAGTGACCCTGTAGAAGTTGACCTTCACCTATAGGGAGTTTTACTGTGTTAGAATGTCTAAGGATCTTCTTTTTATGTTTTAAACAAACAAAAATGAAAACAAGCAAACAAACCAGTGAAACTTGAACCTGTTTCTTGACTAGCTCAGCACTGTTGACACTACTCCTGTGCTCTGCTTCCCGGGAGGTGCAGAGACTCCAGGAAAGCTTCTATAAGGAGACTGATCTCCTAAATGGACACTGCCAGTTTGCAGGCTCCGTTCATACTAAGCATGAGGCCAGCCTGCCATCATCTGGGCATACCAGCTCTTCTAAAACAGGATTTCTTCCAAGTTGAGCTGGAAGGCTGCAGCTGACCTTTAGCCTGGCCTGGAACCTCAGGTTCCTTGGAGATTGGTGCCTTTGACACCCTGAGCTGCTGCTGTGACTCTTTCCAGAAGCCTGTAGAACAGAAGGGCCACTGTTGAACCTCATCCTAAGAAACAAACATTGAATTTTGAATAGCACTTTTATCATATTTTTATGGTTAGTAAAACTAAATTAAAATTATGTTGTTCTAAGGATATATGCTTGCTTCCATGAATAGTTAGGGTTCTAGAAATTTCCTCTTCAGGGACAAGGAATTTGAGATTGAACTTCTAGCCTTGTCTGTGAGAATAGTGAGAATAAACTACTTTTAAGCCTTATAACATAGTGTATTAAAACAATATGAAGACAGAGGAAGATGCCATTCAGTTAAAGTTTGGTGAAAAAGTGCTACAGTTTAGGTAATTTAGGTAATTAAAGATAAGATTTGGCAATTCTATTTTTGTCTTTCTTCCTTCCTTCCTCCCTCCCTCCCTTCCTTTCTCCATCAAAAAATTTTACACTTTGAGGGAAGATAGTGTCCGTTCAATTCATCAAACCTGGACATAGATAATAAGGAAAGCCAAAATGTTACCTTTGGGGGTAGCTTCTTAGAAAAATTTCTTCTTACAAAATTGTTATTAATTTTTTCTGAATCTTCTGAAACTTCAACTAGTGGCAAAAGGTACGTTTTATCCACATACAGTACTATACCATATACTTTAAAAATCAGAAATAATATAATGTATTCTAGGAATGAACAGAAAACATACTCCCTCCCCCTAGCAGTATCAGTGACAGACTCAAGAATGGAGAGAATGGGAAGCATGATGTGGAAGACAGGAGAGAAGGTGTGGCTACAGAAACTTCACTTCTGACTTTCTGCATGCTGTGGGACCTCAGGCAGTTTGCTTGACCTTTATGAGCCTCAGTTGCCTAATTGTAAACTACAGATACTATTCACTTTGTATTTGTAAAGCACTAAAAATAGTGTATAACATGTAGTACTTGTTTGGTGGCAATTATTACCTAGGATGTAATAATTAAAAATACAATTAAAGAAGGTGAGGAACTCCTAAAGGTATAGGTAGTATCTATTGTTTTTGTTTTTTAAAGATTTTTAATATTACCTGTATTATTTTTATAAGTTTAAATTTTAACTAGGAGGAATGTAGTACCTCTGTATACTGGGCTGGGTGATGACTGCTGGGGGAGTTTCTGGAATAGTCCTGTCCCTCATTCTAAACACGTCCATGAGTCCTTAGTAATATCCATGACATCTGTCTATACAGAACAAGGCCTACAAACCTCCAGCCCTTTCTCTTGCTACTTACAGTGTTTTGTAAACAACCAGTTGACAATCTGGTTACCAACAATTATGCTCCTTGTCCCACAACACATATTTCTGAAAAGCTATGGTGAGAGGAATTTAGGTATAGGTACTTTTAATGGAGGAACTTGCACATTGCCACATCTGAACACAGGCTTGCTATTAGTTTGTCGGCTGCTGTATTCTTTTCTATGTGCTATAGGTGATGGAGAGAAAGAAAAGGTGTAGTACACAGAATGGGAAATAAAATGATACAGTAAACTGTTAGTATAATGAGTTTGATGAGTGGTTCCCATAGTACAGCCATCTGAATACACTGCTCTTCTCCAGATCCTAACTGAGGGCATCTTCTTGTGTTCTTCCCAACAGACTGTTTGGATTGGCTTTTCCTCTTTAAGGATTCAGAGAAAGGGAAATTAGCAATTCTAAATCACCGTCACTTTGAGATGAGGGAGGGAAGAATAAAATGCTTAAGAGAATGGGTACATTGCATTTAACTTATTTAACTAGTTAGATAATTAATGCCATCACACAAGCAACTGAGGTCCATTCCCACTGATCATGGCCTTGACTGGCACAGCCTTCCAAAATTCCTTCTCTTTCTAGCTGATTCTGACCTGTATGTGCAACTCAAGCAATTCAGGCTGGACTCCTGTGGCTCTGTAAACCCAAACTGAGGCAACTCTACCAAGTTCTAGTTTGGGTGAGAAATAGAGGGAAAGGATGAATAAAAGAAGGTACAAAGAAACAATGGACAGTGAGTTCTCTAGGTGCTTTCCAAGGGTGGGCTGCAGACACCATGGGGCCGGGTGGAAGCTGTTTCAGGGCTTTGTGGAAGGCACTGGGAGAGTGGCTCAGAGCTGCCTTAGGAAGGGAGACAGGAGGAAATGGGAAAATTCTATTAGGGACAAGTGGGAGGAGCCGAAAGGCCTGTATCTGGAGATCCACAGGGAGGAACAATGTGGTGGCAGTGTCATAAATGGTAAGTATGTGAAGAAAAACATCTTGGGATTATTGAAGGTGTGCGCAACCTGCCACCAACCTTGGATGCACTACTGACCCCAGAGATGATTGTAGGTGGAAGGTGAAATGCCGTGGGGAGAATGTGTTTTCCAAAAAAAGCAGAGTTTAAAAATTCTTTTTTAAAAGCCTTCATCCTATTTTTGGAGTAAACTGGTAGACTTAAATAGGAATTTCAACACAGCAGAAAAAGCTTTACTTAAATATGAACACAGCATTTTTTTTTTTAGTGTACTCATGCTTTTATTTATTTTTTAATAGCATGTTTTTTTCTCTGATTTTATGTCTTTTTTAATTAATTTTTTATATGTCAATGGTATGCATTACAATTCATATTAGATAGAGAGAGCACAATTTTTCATATCCCTGGTTGTATACAAAGTATATTCACACCAATTCATGTCTTCATACATGTACTTTGGATAATAATGTCCATCATGTTCCACCATCATTGCTAACCCCCTGCCCCCTCCTTGTCCCTCCCACCCCTCTGCCCTATCTAGAGTTCATCTATTCCTCCCATGCTCCCCCTCCCTACCCCACTATGAGTCAGCCTCCTTATATCAGAGAAAAGATTAGGCATTTGGTTTTTTGGGATTGACTAATTTCACTTAGCATTATCTTCTCCAACTCTAACCATTTACCTGCAAATGCCATGATTTTATTCTCTTTTATTGCTGAGTAATATTCCATTGTGTATATATGCCACTTTTTTTTTTTTAATCCATTCATCCACTGAAGGGCATTTAGGTTGGTTCCACAGTTTAGCTATTGTGAATTGTGCTGCTATAAACATTGATGTGGCTGAACACAGCATTATTTATGGTTCTACCTTGGTGCATTTTCCTAAGAGAAAGTAGATATATTTATACAGTATTTTCTGCTGGCACCAAAAAGATGGACTTGGACTGATGTAGAAAGGAGAGCTTGTTTTTTCGTGAATAGTCTTCAGTTGCTGTGTGTGTGTTTTCTGGTTTCTGGGTTCTAGTTAGTTGCTTCATTTCTGTGCGACTGCTTGCCATTTGGATCCTTGTCGGTATTTGAAGCCAAGAAATGAGGAATAGTATATTTGTGTGCACCCACTTATGTGTTTGATTGCTTTGTGCTTGACAATTATGCTTTTTAGCTAGTTGTTTTATAATTCTATGGTTTGAAAAATAGAAATTGGAGCCAGTACTTAGGATTTATGGAAACCCAGAGAGCAAATATATATATACATAACATCATCTATCAGGTGATTCTACTGTTACAGATAGGACTGTAGTAGAATGTTTCAGAAAGTGCTGTCTGGGTTTCTAGAAAGGAACCTCTACTAACCTTCTCCTGATGGGCCCACTTCTTCTGCCTCTTTTGCAGAACGTGTATGTAAATATAAACCGCATAATGTCGGTGGCCAATCGCTTGGTGGAATCTGGCCACTATGCCTCTCAGCAGATCAAGCAGATTGCAAATCAGCTGGAGCAGGAGTGGAAGGCATTTGCGGCAGCCCTGGATGAGCGTAGCACCTTGCTGGACATGTCCTCCATTTTCCACCAGAAGGCTGAAAAGGTCAGTGCCTAGAACCCCCAGCCCATGAAGTGGTAGCCAGAACATTTCTTCCTCCAGTCATTCAATATGTGCAGCAAATCCTTGGAGATCATTTGTGCAACACTTGACTTGTAAGCTCTGAAAGTGAGCTCTGAAGTCCCTCTTAAGTTTAAATCCAAACTCTCTTACTTGTTGCTGTGCAACCCTAGGCAAATTATTTAACTCTTTGTTCTTTAGTTTTTTCATGTAGGAAAAAAGTAGAAATAAAAGTAATAAAGTAGAAATAAAAGTATCTGTTCAGAAAGGGATAGTTTTATCACGTAAATGTGATCATTTGTGTTAAGTGTCCTGCATAGTAAATATAGGTTGAGAACCCCTTACCAAAATGCTTAAGAGTGTCCAATTTTGTAGCTTTTGCATTGAACATTATTTAAACATTCTTACTCTGAAAATTCTTTTTTTAATATTTATTTTTTAGTTTTTTAGGTGGACACAATATGTTTATTTTATTTTTATGTGGTGTTGAGGATCAAACCCAGAGCCCTGTGCATGCCAGGCGAGCACGCTGCTACTTGAGCCACATCCCCAGCCCATTACTCTGAAAATTTGAAATCCAAAATGTCCCAAAATCCAAAAAATTTATATAGCTCAAAAGTGTTAGATTTCAGATTTTCCAATTAGAGCTACTTAATCTTCATTAATAAGCAGTGACTGCTGTTGTTTTTCCATCCACCCGTTTTTCTCCTCTTCCTCCAAAACAGAGAAAACAGTAACTTTCAGCCACTAGGAAAACTCCCGGGAACGAGGCAAATGGTTACTCTATTTAAAAGAAAAAAATTACTGGTGTAGCTTTCTCGGGAACAATTTTGGTGGGGGGGG
>NW_026000068.1:11634320-11641403 GCF_001458135.2 Marmota marmota marmota
TTTTGGGGGGGGGGGGGGGTACTGCATTCATAAGGATTTGCCCTAATGCTTTCAAGAAGGACATAGTATTTCTCTCACCTAAAACCAGTCTCTGTTGGAGAGTGAAGTCGTCAGTGAAGGTAAGATAGAGGCCCCAGCTTGCCTAGGATTTAAGCAAGATAGTCGGAATGTTGCACAAGACACTAATTAGCAGTGATCTCAACTCTAGAAACCTTTGAAGTATGAAACAAGTGAGGAAATTAGTGGAATATAAAGAGAAAAACATCTTAGTAGCATCATATAAAAACTGTGAGTGAAGAATTTCAGATTTTCATTTTTCTGCTTATTATGCATTTATCTAATTTTATAATAGAACATTACAAAGGTCTACATATGAAACAAGTTTTTAAAGTAACAGGAACCTTCTCAGCCTGAAACAGATCCTTCTTCATGGCCCTGTGACCACTTCTGACCCTTACTATACAGAGCAGTGCTGTGTACCTGATCATCTGTTGTCACTGTGAGGGGAAGGATGAGCTGTGGTCCATGAGTGTGTCATCTTTGGTAGCCATATAGCAACCCTACAGGTCCAGGAGGTGTGAAGTTGGTAGTGGGCCCCCAGAAGGGCAGGTTAAGATAATGTGAATACATAAGAGGCAGAACAAGCTGCTTAGGAAAACGGTAAGTGACCTAAAGCGGAAGATGGAGGGAAGTGTCTTTCATGAACATGAGGGGATTCAGAATTGTAAGTAAACCCAAGAGACTGCCTGCTGATCTTGCCTGCCTAAACGGAATCTAGAAATGTGGACATCATGAGGCATTTTCTCCCTAATGTTTTATTAAAAATTTTCAAACATACAGCAAAGTTGACAACCTGGAGTGTTTTTATTTGGCTGTAACTTAGGGAGTTGAAGAAAATTAAATTTACAGGAGTATATTATTGAACAGAACTTAATGGGTTCCTGCATAAATTTCAAGTGTGCTTGAGGGCTCCATGCATATAAAGCAGCCACAGAAGCCAAATATGAATTTAGGGAGAGTATCCTGGTGAAGATAGGGCACAACATGTATACTGTACCTTGATGAATGATGCAGTTGTGCCCAGACACTGAAATGTACAGATTCTTGGCAAGTATTTCCTGACTTTGAGGTAAAAATACATGGTCTCTTCTGCATCACTGAAGGCCATCCTTGGAATTCTGATAGATGGGAGAAGTTCACATCTAAAGTAGTTTCCTCTTCCCAGGAGAACAGAAGAATGGGTCAACTTTGTTCCTTTTTTAGATAATGTGCTGTCTAGTCACATTAAGTTGTTTTCATAGCTCAGTCTGGAAAGGCCCAGAAACTTGGACATCATGAGTTATGTTTCAATCCATCTTTTTGATTCCCATCTAGAATTTTCATGAGAAAATTTAAACAGAATGCTCAAATATGTGACCCATGGTTAATGGTCTTACTGGTGGAAGTAGCCTTCTCTGTGAAGATGAGGCTTTGGCTGAGTTGTGCACTTCTGCACCTGTATCTCCATGGGTGTTCTTATTTTGGTATTTGCTCATGACCGTAGAAATCTCAATTTTAAGACTAGACAAGGGTGAAGTTTCAAAGAGTTATGTAAGGACACAAACTCCTTTTATCGTCTATGCAGCAGCGCTTAAAAAGTGTTTTGGTTTTTGTTTTTTTTTTAAGAATTCACCATTCTGTTCAGCATCAGGATCTCTCTAGTTATGCCTTCCTGCAGAGTCTCCATCATTCTCTCATGTCTTTATCTCCCGTGAAGATAAGGAATCAGAATACCAGTTTACAAATATGGAAACATGGCCACAGTGATTTTTCAGTAGACAGTGTTGAGGGGCCCCAGCCTTACTGACCTGGTCATGTGGTGTGAATATCCACTTAACAGTCCTTTTATGTTAGGATGGTTCCATAGCAAATTCTTTTAAGATTACCTTTTTATAAAAAAGAATTAAGTGACCTGGTATTACTATACCTTCAATTTTCCACGTTAACCACAGTAATCCTGAACTGCATTCTCCTGTTTGCTTGCCTGTCCCCACATGTGGCCACTGAAGCCACATCAAGTGGAATAAAATGATAATAATAAAGTAATTTCTGAAAATAGGGTTCAACAAAAGTGGAATGCCTTACTGGAGCATTCCTATTTCACATAGGTGGCATTCACGTGTGGCTAGTGGCTGCTGTATAGGCAGCACTGAGGCACATTTGTGTGACTGCAGAGCATTCTGCTCTGATAGAGGCTTGCCCTCACAGGGCACCTATATCCTGACCGTCTCTGTGCCAGAATGGCTTGCCTATATTCCCAAAGCTGGGACTCTCCTTGAGCTTTATGGCTACATTTTTCATTTCCTCACATAAAATGAACTCTTTTGTACTTCTGTTAGTATTCTTATAAAATTTTACTTTTCACAGAAAGTTTTGAGCTTTTCAGAAAAAGTTTTAAAAGTAACATGTATTATAAGCATGACTAATATACAATGGTTATCATTTGTATGATTTTATCATAAGTCTGGGTTAAAATTCTGAGGAAAATATCAAGTATAATGCTTCATTATTTCCAAATAATACAAGTCACTGGTCCTATCTTAACAGAATTTCACTTTATATATGTTCTTTCTTTCATGAAAGCTTTTACCAAAAGCATAGACTAATTCTTGGCTTTTGGTAAAAAATTAGATTATCATGGAATAAAGGAATTGGGACAAAATATATATACAAAATGAGTAGTGTATCCATGAAAGCAGTTTTAAGGTACTGAGAGTGATTCTTGGCTTATTTTGGTTCAAATTGAGGTTGTCTTCTCTGAGTTTTTCTATTGGAGCTGTCATAGCTGATTTATGATACACAAGTGAAAATGCTTTTTCTACCCCATGATTTTCCTGGGCAGAGAAGGGGACCCAGGGGAGAAAGTGAAAATGATGAAACAAAAAGGAAAAGCGGGTAATATTTTCTAGAAATGAAGACAGAAAATGAGATGAAAAATAAGAACTCTGAAGTTTAAATTTGTGTGTGTATGTATACTTTCAACCAGCCTCACTTCAAAAAGGAGGAATCCCTTTTGAATAAATATTTTTAGAGTTCATACTCTAGGAACTTTCCATTTTTTCCTAAATCAGTTATGCTCAGCTGAGACTCTGTCTGGGAGGTGGAGGTGATGGGCTTAAGAAGTGAGTAGGAGTGAGGCTACCTAGGACCCTAGCTGTGGGTGGTGGAGACAAACAAGCAGAAGAGCCCAGCACCTCAGGGTGAAGCTCCCTCTAGTTAACAGGGAGTCGGGGAAGGGCCTAGGAGAATCAATCTGCTAGTTATTCAAGTTCTCCTTGGAAAGCTGGGTATATAAATCACTTACCTTACCCTCTTGCCTCAGTTTTGCAAAGTGACGAATACAAACTCCGTTTATCATCTATTCAGCAACAGTTGTTTGTTTGTTTGTTTTAACAACTTTTTAAGAAGTCTCCATTCTGCTCAGCATCAGGATCTCTCTCCTCTATTCTCTCTTCTATGCTGGAAATGCAACACTGCACTTTGAGTGTGCTGTCCACCACCCAGCTCCACCTACTGCTGGATAAGCATAGAATCCAGTGCTAGGGAACCATCTTTTACAAAAAGAAGGAGCTTTATTGTGCAGCCAACCAGCAAGGAGGCCAGGACCTCAACACCCAGGTCTTCCTCTCTGATCAGTTGGCAATGGGAAAAGCTGCCTACTAATTGGGTGGCAAAAACAGGGAGTAGGGTTCCTTTGTGCAGGCATAGACCGGCTTCACACCTCTTCACACGGGTTGTGTGCTTCTTTTGTGTGAGTTTTGTTCTGTGCAGGGGATTTGGAGCTTGTGTCAAGGTTATTGCTTGGGAAGCTGGCTTCTTCTGTGATGTGCATTTTTGAAAAGCTGATTTCATTTTTTAGGGGGGGGATGTGTGTGTGCACTCGCACCCACATGTGCACCCGCGCGTATAGGGATTTCAAACCATCCTTGAATGAATTCTGAAGGTTTTCCCTGGAAAATAACTCAAGCACTTTGTTATGAAAGGAATTTTTGCCAGGTGTGTCCAGACCTTAACTAATTTCAGTTGCTTCAACAAAAAGAGTTGCATATATTTTAATAGAGTTTGATGCAGTGATCTGTTAGCCTGACAACTGTTATTAAATTCTGAAGTATTGTGCTTTGTAGCTAATACTTGTGTTCACCATGGTCCATCAGAGGCATTTTTGTCTCTTGGAATATGTCGAAACTCTTTGTTTTGGGTGCTTGGCAGTGGCCATTGTCCAGGAGTAAATTAATTGCTGACTTGGACCTGATGGTTTATTAATGGTGATGGTTAACCTCAGTCAATTCATATTTCAAAAGTGTTTACAGTAATTACTAATTGGCATTAAGTACAATAATGGAAGAAGAAGTGAAATAAAGTTAAAGAATCAACCAACCTGACCTAAATGACATTTATAGAACACTCTATCCAGGAAATACTTAGAAATAGGAGTAAGTAGTCATATCTGAATATATATGGGGGTGGTGAAGTGTAATTTTGTTGCAGTTTCCAGTGCCTGGAGGGAATTAGGAAGACACCACAAAAGAGGGTAATGAAAACACTCCTTGGTGCTGGCTGGCTTAGTGATGTTTGGAGCCATCAGAAACTAATTGCTGTCCTTGACACTTTGTGCCATTTGAATTGTTGTCAAGCCCAGAGGTTTTAACAAAGTACAGATATTTTTCTGAGCCAACATTAATACAGGGATTTTCATAAACAATAATTACTTGGGTGACTTGTCTATTTTAAGGTCTTAAATGCCGTAACTAGCTGGGAGGTTATGCTCATCATATTTTACGAGAGTAATATATAGAGTCTTTCCCCCATCTGATGGTCAGGTGTCCCATTTTAAGACAGCCATCCACTGCATTCCCTGCTATGTATAAAAACCTGCTGGAAACAGAGTGAAAGAGGTTAAACCCAGGGAAATATGTTGATGTCTGCTGAGCTTAATTGAATTAGCTTCTTTAATTGTGCCTTCTGCACTTGCCTTGGACACTTAACTGTGATGGATTCTGATAGCATCTCCCTTGGAAATTTGGCAGTGATTTATCCACTATTGATGAGTCTTGGAGATGTGGGTGGCAGTGGGGAAAATTGAGATCGGAACTGCTGTCAGCAGTCCTGGACGTTCAGGGAGGCTCAGACTCTTGTTTATATGCAAATTGGAAAATTTTGAATGGTTCTACCACCTCCTAAACCTTTCTTGAGGTTCACAGCTGAGCAGCTTCGTCTGCCTTTATTGGTCTCCTCTTTATTCCTGTGTTAATTTCCTTTGGAAAGGGTAAAAGAATGGGCTGCTTGCTCTTGCTAATGTTAGTCAAGTAGTTTCAGCTACCTTGGTCTTTTCCTTTAGTATTTTAATGTAAGAGAAAAAGTAAGTCTGAAAAACAGCTCCTCAGAGAAGCCACATCCTGCTCTTGCAACCATGGTTGGGCTGAGCTGGGAGTACAGGGCAGGTAGAAACATAGATTAAGATGTGGATTGGCAAAACTGGCTAGGGTGTCCCTAACAGTGCAGGGTAGTGCTGCTCCAGAGGCCTACCCACACCTTAGGCAGAAGAAATCTGAGCCTTTGTCCAAACACAGGTTCGCAGCCAGGCATGGTGGTGCATGCCTGTAATCCCAGCGGCTCGGGAGGCTGAGACAGGAGGATCTCGAGTTCAAAGCCAGCCTCAGCAAAAGCAAGGCACTAAGCCACTCAGTGAGAGCCTGTCTCTAAGTAAAAAATACAAAACGGGGCTGGGGATGTGGCTCAGTGGTCAAGTGCCCCTGAGTTCAATCCCCAATACCTCCTCCGTCCCCCGCAAAAAACAACTAAAAAAAAAAAAAGCACATTAGACCCTAACCTCTGGGAGTGGAGTCCAAGAATTACATCACATTTGAAGTCTCTCATTAATGCTATTTGAGATGAACATTTAACCATGTTACATTCTTATGATCTTACACAACTACCCTTCTTTTCAAAACTATGTTTAAAAATATCCCCTTTCAACATAAATGATATGTGATGAATTGATAGATGTGATCTTTTTTTAATTTAAAGAAATATTTACTTCTTAGTTTTAGGTAGAGATAATATCTTTATTTTTATATGGTGCTGAGGATTGAACCCAGTGCCTCATGCATGCTAGGCAATTACTCTATCACTTAACCACAACCCCAGCCCTGATCTTATTATTTTAACCCCCAAGTACATGAGCAACGTGGACTCCTGGTGTAAAGCCTGTGGTGAAGTAGACCTTCCATCTGAGCTGCAGGATCTGGAAGATGCCATCCATCACCATCAGGGAATCTACGAGCACATCACCCTTGCTTATTCTGAGGTAAGGACCAATTTGTCTTAGATTGCAAGGCAACAGTATTTTTGCCTCATAGCACTAGGAGCTGACAAGTTGAAGTTTTGGGTAACCCAGTAAAAACCTAAGATGTTGAGTTAAACTGCAGTTTTGTCACTCGGCATTTGAATTCCTGTACTTGGAGGTCACAAGTAAAGCTGGTTGTGTGCAGCCAGTGACTTTTCATAGCCCTCTGACTTTTGTTGATTTGAGTGCTTGTATTTTTATCAGCTACATAAATGAAATCCAGTCTTCTTGTCTATATGTACTTAAGAAATATGTATTTGTGTGCTATTTGGTCTTGTTTAATTCAGTTTAAACTTTGAATGAAACTTTTTAGAAAATACAGAGAAAGCCTACTTCAGCTTCATAGTCTGGATTGCAAAGCACAATTTCTTTTTAGAAATCTAAGTGTAGCATTTTCTTTGTTATTTCAGAGTTCATTGCATTATTAATTTAAGGTATCCGTGTTTTATTTTCTGCAGCCTCCTTCTATTTCATGCTGTATTGTCAGGACTTTATGTAATACCTTACTTAATGCTCATAACTCAGAGATATGTACCATTATTGTCTCTGCTGTTAACAAATGAGGCCCAAAGTGGCTTGTTAGGAGATCAGCAGGTGGAGCAGGATGGCTTCCTGTTTCCACTTACTACTCTCCTACCTATATACTATGCCACCTGGTGGCCACATTGCCGTAGGCCGGCTGGCTGGGCAAACTAACG